>NW_016107316.1:5508147-5579419 GCF_001604975.1 Cebus imitator
AAAAAAAAAAAAAAAAAAACGCAGATATTGACATTCATTTTTTCTTAGCATTTTTGAAATCATAGAATCTGAAAAAATAGCACTAAAACTAAGTAATATATACTTCATAATCAGGCAAGAATGATACATGTTCAATCACATATTAAGTTATGATGAATTATGCTGACTGAAAAATGTATAACATAGTAAATGAGTAAATGTGGTTGGGGAGCAGAGAAGTCAGTAGAGGGGCAGTAGGTTTAAGGTGGGAAAAATTAAGTATATTTTAAAAGTTATTCTTTAGGATGCTTAGTTATTTAAGCAATTTTTCAGAAGCTTAGCAATATCAAACTCTTAATGACTCATTTGACACAATAACAAACCTGAACAATGAAGTTAGGTTAAAAAGCAAAAAGCAAACCAAAAAACAACACTGATTTTAATTATGTCTATTTACCAGGGATTGAAAGAGAGGCTGTGTTGCCAGATGTCCTGTTTAAAACTTTTCATCCTTGCATTTTAGCATCCCCTTCAGCATTTATGTACATATTGCAGAGTAGATATTTTCTTCTTCTAAGGTTGTGTTTGTTCCTTCTAAGGTCTAATAGGAAAAAAAAAAAAAAAGCTACATCTTTTCAGGGGTGTTAAAAATAATTTTAAACAGAAAAAATGGTGTTGCAAATGTCAGTGATATGTTCTCCATTGCTTTTCTTTTTTCTTATTTGTGGATGAAATACTAGGAGGAAGTAAAGTAATTGTAAGCACTGTGATTTAAAGATTTATATTCACCACTTAAAGATATCACACCAGTAGTTAGCCAGATCAGTAAATCTTGTCCAATTCTTAACAGCAGGTAGAGTAGTCTACGGAAGGAGAGAAAATATTGTACTGCCAGGTTAATTCAATAAATTGAAGTGCAGAAAGAATTAAGACTCTATAGAATACTCAAAAGCTCATTCAAGTTTCTTGCATTTCTTAGACTTTTACATTCTTTGGTGTTATGAAAATGTAATTTCAAATTATAAGTATATAACGCCAAGACATTGGGGAAGAGTTTCTTGTTTGTTTTGTTTTGGGGGCCTCCAAACTGTTCTAGGAAGTGAATATGAATGATTTTTAGGCATGGCACTTTGTTGCTGGTTATAGTCACACGATTGACTATTTTTTCACACCTATCCTTCTGGAATCTTTTGTAGAATCTCCACTAAGAGAGGAAGGGGAGGAGGAATTGTAAGAGAAATAAGATAACAAAAAATCCCTGTAATATCATTTGGATGTTATAATATGGAGAGTGCATTATTAAAAATTAAAGGTGACACTATTTAAGGATTACCTGCCGATTCCTAAAATTGGGAAGCATATCAGTAGTTTCTGTCCAAAACTATACAAAGTAACTTCCCTCAATTATTCTGGTAAAACATGATTATAAATTTTCAGGACTCATTGATTTGACATCATTCAAAGAAATTTTTAAAAAGAGGTTGGATCTATTCAAGTCTATATTACTTTCACCCTATCAATTTATGATTTTGACAATTGTTTTTGCCAAGAATAGAATAAGTCAAAGGTTGTTGGTCAACGCTGTAAAACTTCCCATATACAGGTATACTATCTCTTATGTTTACAGTCGTTCTGAAAAATGTGACATTCTCTCATGAAATAAAAAATGGCATTTGTATTATCCCATTTTGCCATTTGGGTCCTTCATTTTATATTAAACTCAGCAGCATCGAATACTATTCAATTCTCCTTTCTGGAAACATTTTCTTCTCTTGATGTATGTGACCTCCTTATTCAGGTTCATTCTAAAGGCTTTATTTATCGCTTTGCTGGTATTCTCAAATCTACTTCCTCTTATGACATTTTGCCAAATGCTCCATTTCTCTCTACCTTTAGTACTGATACCTTAGTTTAAGCTACAATTACTTCTTACCATCCTAATGTATTTGCAGGAGCTTGTTAATTCACTAGCTTTTTCTCCTCCTGCCTTTTTATTTTCTTTAAAGAACTGTCAGAAGGAGGTATAAACTTGTTCAGTGATTTCAATTTGATCTTGAGAGAAATAAAAATCTCTTAATAAGACTTATGGGTTGCATTGTGCCCCCCAAAAGAAGATGTGTTAAAGTCCAAGTCCTCAATACTTAAAATTGTAACCATATTTAGAAATAGGATCATGACTAATGTAATTAGCTGAGATTATACTGGAGTAGGATAGGCTCCTAATCCAATATGACTAACGTCTTTATGAAAAGATGACCATGTGAAGAGACAAAATCACACAGAGGAGAATGCCATGCACAGAGCTTGGGAAAATGTACTGTTTACCCTCAGTATCCTCAGAGGATTGTGCTCAAGTTCCTTACATAAAATGGCATGATATTTACAGACATCTATATATATATAAACATACAATTTTTTTTTTTGAGACAGATTTTCACTCTGTCACCCAGGCTGGAGTACAGTGTGCAGTGACAAAATCTCAGCTCACTGTAACCTCTACCTCCTGGGTTTAAGCAATTCATGTGTCTCAGCCTCTGGAGTAGCTTGGATTACAGGCACATGCCACTGTGTCCTAATTTTTTTTTTTTTTAGTAGTATCAGGGTTTCACCATGTTGCTCCAACTGGTCTCAAACTCCTGAGCTCAGGTGATCCACCTGCCCTGGCCTCTCAAGTGCTAGCATTATAGGCCTGAGCCATCACACCTAGCCATCTATATATTAAAAATCATCTCTATTTATAAATAATATCCAGTACAGTATAAGTGCTAGGTAAGTACTTGCCTCTGTAGATGTAGAAGCCTTGGATATAGTGGGCCGATTATATCTACAAGGCAAGGAATACCCAGTATTGACAGCTAGGAGAAAGTTAAGGAACAGATTCTCCATCAGAGCCTTCAGAAGGAACCATCAATGATGACATCCTGATTTTGGACTTCTAGCCTCCAGGATCATAAGAAAACAATGCTCATAAACCACCCAGTTTGTTATGGCAAATCTATGAAAGCTAATGCTGTACAATGGCTTAGGGTTCTTCAAAACTGAGTTTCAGCCTTCCTTTTCAAACCTCAACTTACAATACTCTCCTTCTCTCCCTTGGCTTTAGCTATGGTGGCTTTATTTAAGGCCATTGCTCACTTCAAGGTATGCTGGCTGCCCACCCCAACCCACATGCACCTATTTCATCCTGGACTCCACCAGATGTCACCTTCAATGCTACGACTTCAGAAAGGTCTAGATTACTCTCTTAACTGTTTTGAAAAGGAACTCATTTTGTAATCAAACAATTATTGATCTATCATTTCAATATATTTTTCATTAACATATTTGTTGATGAAGAAAGAAACTGTGACCTGTTACTCCATGGGACAAGGACCTAGCACAGCACCTGAAAAATAGTCTTTAATCAATGGAGTAATAAGCAAAAATAAACTAAGCCATTTAAAACTAGATTTGAAAACATTACAGGGAAGCTGGATGTAGAAGGCAATGTTATGTTGAATATTTTTGAACAAAAATGATCTTCATTTCCTGTAACTTGTCTCTATAGTCAAGCTTCCTTGAAACAAGGCATAGCTATAGAAGAACCAGAAGTTCACCAAGAGCTCATCACTATTAGCCTCAGAATAATAATAGTCTACAACCATCTGATCTTTGACAAACCTGACAAAAACAAGCAATGGGGAAAGGATTCCTTGTTTAATAAATGGTGTTGGGAAAACTGGCTAGCAATGTGCAGAAAGCAGAAACTGGATCCCTTCCTGACACATTACACTAAAATTAACTCTAGATGGATTAAAGACATAAACATAAGACCTAACACCATAAAAACCCTAGAAAAAAATCTAGACAAAACCATTCAGGACATAGGCATAGGCAAGGATTTCATGAGTAAAACACCAAAAGCATTAGCCACAAAATAGACAAATGGAACCTAATTAAACTCCAAAGCTTTTGCACAACAAAAGAAACAATCATTAGAGTGAATCTGCAACCAACAGAATGGGAAAAAATTTTTGCAATTTACCTATCTGACAAAGGGCTAATATCCGGAATCTACAAAGAACTAAAACAGATTTACAAGAAAAAAAAAACAAACAAGCCCATTCAAAAGTGGGCAAAGGATATGAATAGAGATTTTACAAAAGAAAACATATATGAGGCCAACGAACATATGAAAAAATGCTCATCATCACTGATTATTAGAGAAATGAAAATCAAAACCACATTGCAATACCATCTCAGGCCAGTTAGAATGGTGATCATTAAAAAATCTGGAGACAACAGATGCTGGAGAGGATGTGGAGAAATAGAAACACTTTTACACTGCTGGTGGGAGTGTAAACTAGTTCAACCATTGTGGAAGACAGTGTGGCGATTCCTCAAGGACCTAGAAATAGAAATTCCATTTGACCCAGCAATCCCATTACTGGGTATATATCCAAAGGATATAAATTGTTCTTTCAGAAGGACACATGCACATGAATGATCACTGCAGCACTGTTTACAATAGCAATGACTTGGAACCAACCCAAATACCCATCAATGATAGACTGGACAGGGAAAATGTGGCACATATACACCATGGAATACTATGCAGCCATAAAAAATGATCAGTTCATATCCTTTGTAGGGACATGGATGAACCTGGAAACCATCATTCTCAGAAAACTGACACAAGAACAGAAAATCAAACACTGCATGTTCTCACTCATAGGTGGGTGTTGAACAATGAGAACACATGGACACAGGGAGAGGAGCATCACATACTGGGGTCTGTTGGGGGAAACTAGGGGAGGGACTGCGGTGAGTGGGGAGTTGGGGAGAGATAACATGGGAGAAATGCCAGATATAGGTCATGGGGAGGAATGCAGCAAAACACATTGCCATGTATGTACCTATGCAACCATCTTGCATGTTCTTCACATGCACCCCAAAACCTAAATCACAATAAAAAAAAAATATATATATATATATATATATATATATATATATATATATAATCCATCTAGAGTTAATATATCAGAGACTAGTTTCCCTGATCACATCTGTGTCTTTTTTCCAGCTACAATTGCAATAAGTGCCTGAATCCCTTAATCTATGCCTACTTGTAAAATTAACACATGTATAGCGTTAATTTTCAAACTAATAATTCTAAGTTCTTTAGGGAAATGCATTCCTTAAAGGTCAAATTATTTAAGCACAGTATCTGCTATTTAATTTTTGATCTAAAAAATAGCCTTTAAGCCCTGACGACCACAGTGTTTACCTTGTTAGGATGGAGATGCTAAGAGATGATCTTGTTTTCTCTCAGGATTGCTGTGCACATCCCTTGGTAGTAAGAAGGGTAAGCTCCTTCCAGGTGTTTACTCCTGTGTAAACTAAATGGAATCTGTGTATTTAATAGCTGCAAAGAAATCTAAAGGTGTGGATAACAAAAAAGATGTGGCCTAAATGGAAAAACATTGTATGTTTTTCTAAGCTAATATAGCCATTAACTACGCAGTGTTCCCATGAATTTTCTGTTCTGCAAAAGCTTTGCAGATACTCCCATACATAAATTTAATGTATTAATGTATTACTTGAGTTAATTATTAAATGATAGCATGGGTTTCACAAAAAATTTAACCTAGCAGGAAGTTTATAAGTTCCATGAAAAGTAATAAAACCTGATGAATATAGTGTTTATAGAATCATCTAAAAGCATGATCTTCCTCAAAATGTTCTGGGCTCTCACCCATTGCCTATAACTACTCACCTTTTATTTTTCCCTCTGCCACTACTGCTAAAATTTGGGAAAACAAAGCAATCAATTAAACATAATCTGTAGCTTTGAACATTTCAAACTTGGTGTGACTTATTAAACACTTCAGTTTAAGGGGAGTGAATGATGCTGTTGAATGATAAGCCATAGAGTATTTTGCATAAATACAACCTAAAGGATTATGTCTCAGTAATTTTGGTGAGGATTAAATAAAATCTTACATTTAAAGTCTTCAAAAATCATACATATATAATCATTTCTTGCAATAAACACCAAATACATGGTAGACCATTTAATCATTCTTCTCAAACTTGGAGCATGTACTCCTGGGGTACAGAATTACATATTTGGTGCATAGAATGCTCAAGGGAAAATATGTCATTTCTTCCTACAGTACCAATTTTTCTTCATAGTAGGCAATATACAATATTAAAATAAATGACCACATTATGTACTATAACAGAAATTCTATATAAATATATAGAATTGCATGTATATAATTATATACATATAACAATTAGATTTTAAAGAACTTTTCTGCTTCTATCTGTCCATGGTTCCTTGGGGTGGTCCTTGACCCAAGCCCAACCATTTCTAGAAACTCTTACTACTAAGTGCTATTATTTTCTGTCTTCTGCCATTCAAAATTCCTTTTGCAAAGCTATCACAAGAATTGTTATTGATTTTTATTAAATTTGTATTCAGAAATTCTACCTACATGAAATTTTTCATAATTATATAAATTCCACATCAGCAAAAGTCTCTAGTGCCTTGCTTAGCAGGTAAAGAACATGATACAAATGTATTAGGCATGTTCAAAAATGTTTAATTCATCTTTAAAGCACAATGACTTATGGACTTTTCTAATAGCTGGGTAGTATGCAGAGAAAAGGAATTTTGAAGTCAACAACTTGAATCCATCAGATAATAGGCATGCAAATATGGCAAGCTTTTTTAGCATTTCAAGAACAATGTTCCCATCTGGAATAATAGATATACTAACCAAAGATTGGTACAATAAAAAAAAAAAAAAAAAAAAAAAAGAAAAGAAATTCTGCCACAGACTGCAGCTTCAGCTCCTTCTTGAGAGCTTTCCAAGTCTGTTTTCCTGCCCTACTGATTTCAGACTTGCCTACCAGCCCCCAGAACTGCCTTTGGCAAATTCCTTATGATATATCTCCTATAAAACTCCTACTGGTTCTGTTTCTCTGGGTGAATCCTGACTGTTATATTACCCAAACTCTCACCATCTGCTTCCCAGCCCCCTCCCCTCTTTATC
This sequence comes from Cebus imitator, assembly GCF_001604975.1. Taxonomy (NCBI): domain Eukaryota; kingdom Metazoa; phylum Chordata; class Mammalia; order Primates; family Cebidae; genus Cebus; species Cebus imitator. Next base: position 5,515,167 of record NW_016107316.1, read on the forward strand.
TTAGCCAAGCTCCCACTACCCCTCAACTCTCTGAAAGGACTTTCTTTATATCCTGTCCTCCAGTCATCCCTGGAGCCATTAGGGAAGACTGACTTTTTCATTACGGAGAAAGAAATCAATTACTAATCAGGAATCATAAACAAGGAGGCATTTTAAAATTTTCTACCTGTCTTCTTCCACCCAACATTTCATTATAAAAATTTTCAATCTACAGAAAATTTGAAAATTGTTATGAGTAAACATCCATATCTAGAAACACCTAGATTCTGCCATTAGCATTTTCTTTCACTTACTTTATCTGTTCTCTCTTCACCCATGAATCCTTCTACTTACCTATCAGCCATCTTATTTTTTGATGCATTTCAAAGTCAACTGTAGACATTAATACCCTCCTCCCTAAGTATTTGAGAATATGCATTACTAATTAAAATTTAATATTCATTTATAGCTCTTTTTGAGGATAATTTCATACAATGAAATCACTTAAACTTAACTATAATAGTCAATGAGTTTTGATAAATGCATTCATCTGTGTGTCCTGAACATTACCAATAGAATATTTACATTACCCAGAGTTCTCCCAAGTTCCTTCTCAGTCAATCCTTGTCTGTCTCATCACTCCCCAAGAAGCAACCACTGATACGATTTCTTCTCCTCCATAGATTAGCTTTGCTTATTCAATAAGCTCATAAATATGGAATCATACCAAAAGTAAAAATAAAAAAGAAAGATTGGTGAGGTAATGTAGTAAAAACCCTAGGACAATATCTGTCACATAGTAGGTGCTTAAAAATAGTAGACATTATTATTTTTTAAATTACTTTTTGGAGTAGGATTGTACATAGCTAAATTTGTAAAAATGAAAACGCACTTAAAAAATACAATTGTAAATTGTTCTAATTGCTGCTTTGTGGTAATATACTTCCTTTAATATTGAAGGAGCTTTTAAAATAAAAACTTCTTTTTCCTTCATTTATTTCAAGTACAGTATCTGGAGTGAGACAGGAGGTTGCTGCTTCAGGGGCATTCTTTCTCTGGGGTTAAGAAATAAAAAAGTAAAGGTTTCAACAGTTGTTTAAAAATAAAGGTAAAATATGAATGTTCTGCTTCCTAAAACTGATTTAATTCTCTTTTAATGTGCTGGGACTTTGCCAAGGTTTAAATTGAACTCCTGAATTTGATTTTGTTTAAAGATTTGATATTTGCCATCACAGCTTCATTTTTTAAACGTTTAGGGTCTATTCATCAATATAATGTTTTTGGTACTATATGTGCTCTGAAGATTTGAAGATCAATGCATTAGAAATACCTCAAATCAATCTGTCTGAGTATTCATATCCTGAATATTACTGGGAAGAGTTTGTTGCCCATCCTATAGAGTATAAATTCAAGTTAAAAGATCTCCCTAAAATCCATTCATTTTTTAAACTTAAGGCAGCTGGCTACGGTAGAAGGAACATCAGCCTGAGGCACAAGGCTCAAGATGGATGTTCATGTCTGTTTGACCTCTCACTCCTCAAAGTTAAATTACCCATGAAATAAGTAAAAAGGTCTACTCTTTCCTAAGGAGCAGACATTGTTAAATGAAAAAGTGTATTTCATGGATTTCAAATGCAATACAGCAAAAGCTATTCAGTATATAAATATTTGTTGCATATCTACTGTGAGTTAGGCCCTGGGGAAAATGCACAATTCAGATATAATTTATGGCCTCCTCCAGTTGGCAGTCTAGTATAATATGTAACAATCAATGAAAACTTGACTTCATGTTAGAAAGCAATATGTCCTGAAAAATTTTTAACAACTAGGAAAATTCTGATACTGTAATGTCACATTTAATTAGAAACATTATATGATTTAAAAAATTGATGGTATATTTTTACAAGTTAATTTTAATTGTGTAAAATAATATATACCAATAAAGCACTGAAAACATAGTGAACAGAATAAACCAAAATACTAACAGTCAATGTCTTAGGACAAGAATGTAGGTAAGTTATCTTTCTCTCTATCCTCTGTTTTAATGGTATAATAATATCTCTTTTCTTCTTGCCAACATTTTCTTAGGCATATGCTCCTGAAGGACACACAGATGAAGAACCTACTGAGTTCAGACAAGTTATTTAGAATTTCCAGCATCATAGAACAAAGGGAGGCTTACTGGCTTTTATGCTGTAGTTTGAAGGAAAGGTGAGATTTGCACATGCATAGGTGTTGATAGTTTGAGAATATTTCCAGAGGGATTGACAGTACAGGTATACACAAAATTCCAAGTCAGTGTTCTATAAAAATTTGCCAAGGAAACAAGCCAAGGACTTAGATTCCAAACTTGGTAGAGAAGGCTCTTTTGCACATACTTTTTTTTCTCTCTCTAATTTAATTATTTTGAAACTTGAGAAGTCAAGTATTTATTCTCTGCTGTTTCATTTCTGCCTTGGTCTAATCTGGTAAAGGACAGCAAACTACAACTTCAGTGGGAAGCAAAATAGGAATTCTTTAGATGAGTAGGTACTGAATACATTTTCCAGAACACTAGTAGAAAATTCCTCTCTTCAGACAATTAATTTACTTACCAATATTTAAAGAATATATATTTATTGAGAAATATTGGGACAAAACAGGGCCTTCAAAAATCACCTATTATTTTACTAATTAGATCTTTAAATACATTTTAATCTTTAACTGTATAAATTATGCATGTTCACTCTGTTTTACAGACAAGGAAAGTAACAAGAATGGGTTCACCCCATTCTACAAAGCATTATATGGCATGGTAGGTGCACAATAAGTCTTTGATAAGTTAATGCTAACCTGTTTTCATGGTGTAGAAATGTGGCCCCAGAGAGGTGAAAATAAAAGCTTTTAGTCAACCAGAATTTGGGTCTCAATCACTGGTTTCTTAATTTTAAGCTATTGTTTAAGCTCAGACCTCAATTTCTTTGACCTAAAATGGCATAATAATACTAGCCTTAGGGTTGTGAGGAGTCCATAGGATGTCTGTAGATATCAAAAACAATATACATATATGTAATTCAGTAACTGGTCCTTTTTTATTCTTGACTGGTCTGCCACCGATAGTTAGAGCTTTTAGTCAATCAGAATTTGAGTCTCAATCAATCACTGGTTTCTTAATTTTAAGAAATTTAGCTTTAGATTTAACTTAAAATCAACTAAAGCCTCATTTTTTTGGCCTAAAATGGCATAAGTATACAAGTCTTAAAGTTGTGAAGAGTCCATAGTCTGTAAATCCACAACAACAATATCCACATATGGAATTCAGTAAATGGTTCTTTTTATTCTTGAGTGATTTACCACTTGAGGCACATTCTATTTTTTTTTTTTCCATTGACCTGTAAGGCTGAATCTCTGGGATATTACTCCAATTCTGAGCAAAATAGCACATATATTATGTGCAAAAATAACATAAAATCATTGTAATATAAATTAAACCTAAGAATTATCTGGAATAATTTGAGTACATGTTAAGAGTCTCCTGCAAAAAGATCAATAATTAATATTTGAAGAGCATTTTACATTTTACAAGGAACCAAATGAGTGGAAATTGATGATAGCTCAGCCAAAATTAAGGTACCACCCACCCCGGATACTTCAGACCTTGGATAACATCACTCAGCATAATACAGTAATTCTGGGCAAAGTCTGAAGGCATTTCATTAGCATCTGTAAATTATGATATAGATAAAAACTGTTTGTTTTTCTGTAATTACGTAAATTTAAAGTGAATAAAAAATATGATTAGTATTACCAATTCTTTATTAAATAGAATATTGCCAAATGAGTAGATTTAGGCAGAATCAGGTAGAATGTGAAAATGATTGGTGATACAGGAGGAGGTATACAATCTATATTTATATGCATATCTGTGATCTATATCTATCTAATATATCAATCTGCATTTAATTTTCTATCACAAAACATCCTTTCATGTGGGAATTTCATCATTGTGGTATTATGTTGCAAAAAAGCTTGCTTCTTGTATAATGGATACCTTTTCTTTTCCTAAACTTGATCTAAAACAGTCACTCTCAAACTGTGATGTGTACAGGAATCACCTAAGGTGTTTGTTAAAGCACAGGTTTCTGGGGCCATGCCCTCAGAGTTTATAACTCAGTAGATCTAGAGTGGGGCTCAAGAATTTGCATTTCTAACAAGTTCTCAAGAGATGATAATGCTGCTGTTCCTCAGACCACTCTCAAGGTCCTCTAAACCACTTTTTACACAAAGATATTTTTCTCATTTTTCTTCTTCTTCTAAACATCTCTCTTTTTGATGTTGATTTACACATTACCAATTATAGGAAAAGCAAAATGGAGTTCAGGAAAGACTATAAAATGGAGAGTATGTGATATGGTTTGGATTTGTGTCCCCACCCAAATTTTATGCCAAATTGGAGGAGGGGTCTGGTGGGAGGTGATTGGATCATGGAGTGGATTACCTCCTTGCTGTCCTCGTGATAGTGAATGTGTTCTCCTGAGATCTGATGTGATGGTCTAAAAGTGTATAACACCTCCCCTTTCTGTCTGTCTCTCTCTCTCTCTCTCTCTCTCTCTCTCTCTCTCTCCTGTTCCACCATGGTAAGACGTGCTTGTTTCCCCTTTACCTTCTGCCATAATTGCCAAGTTTTTGAGGCCTCCCAGTCTTGCTTCTTTACAGCATGTGGAACTGTGAGTCAATTAAACCTCTTTTCTTCACACTTTACCCAGTCTCAGGTAGTTCTTTATAACAATGTGAGAACGGATTAATACAGTAGGTATTTTTTTAGGTTTATCTATTAAATAGCTATGTCATCATGGGCAAGTCCCTTCCTTTCTCTTACAGTCAATTTCTTAATATTTAAATGAGAAGAAAGGAAAGGAAACTGATGACTATGTAGCACTTATCAATTATTTCAACAAAAAAGGAAGTAGAAACTCAGAATTTAGATGATCCACTACTTTACAGCCAGTAAATAATCTGCTAGAGTCAAACTCAGAACTGGCTAGTTTCCAAATTTTAACTCTTCCCACATTCTTCTCCAGCTTATTGCCATAAGGGAATAGACTGTATGAGTAACTAACACCTTTGAATTTTGTGGTTTTAAGTATTACACATGGTCAGTTTCATCTACCAAAGTTGAAGTAATGTTCCCTAAAGACATGATTTTAAAGTAAATGTTAATAATTCATTCCTTGCACTAAGGCCCTATTATGTGCTAGTTATCATAGAAGATATATTTTAATTTAATTTAATTTAATCCTTACCCCACAGAGGGGCCTTTCTGGGTGAAAGCAGCTTCTTCCAGTTCATTCTCTCATCCGTTACTCTATTTTATTCCCCAACTTGTACCTGCCACTATCTCCTGTTACACTACTACTTTATTGTTTGTTTATTTTATGTCTCTCTGACTTTAATGGAAGCTTAATGAGAGCAAGAATCTTATCTGGGTGTTTCATCTTATCTTCACCCGCTAGCATATTGTTCCTCAAACACAGAAATAGACTAGAAAGTATTTGTTGAATAAATAAAAAGGAAGTTTTATTTTGTCTGTACCACTACTTGGGCTAACAGAGTGAAGATGTTACCTTAAAGTATATTATCAATTCAGAGGTTTTTTTGCTGTTTGACATCAAATGGCCATGAGAGCAGCCTACATGACTTCTCAGAGCCAATAAAGCAAAACTTGCAATCAAAAGTGCCATTCTTAATGATACTCTACACCTTCTTCACTCTCCATGAGCACCCAAATTCTAACTATCCTATTTCCATGATGTAAATTTACTCATGAACTTTTTCAACATGTGACTAAATATCTCAAAATATTTCAAGGAAACTTGACTAAAGACACAGGTGCTCATATCAGATTCCTACTAAAGTTAGGCAGTACCTTCCTTTCTGGACAGTTTTTGAACTTGTCATCATTCTTTAATCACCAGTACAAAGAAAAGGGCTTTGGTATCAGAAGACTTGGCATTAGACACAGTTATTCTTACCAACTTTGAGAATTTGTATAATGTAGGGTTTAGAAACCTGAATCTCATCTCTGTTACTTACCATTTGCATGATCTTAGCCCCTCCAGTTAACCTGTATGTGTCTTGGTTTCTTTATCTATAAAATTCTAATAATAATATGTCCCTCATCACATGTTCTGAGAGTTGAATGAGATGATGAAAATAGACTTTTAACACAATTCGTACTTGGCTTATGAAAGTTTATCTATACATTTTATTTACTAGAATAAGGCATACTTATCTTTATTGTTTTTTATTTTATTCATCTTATTTCATCTTATTTAATTTCTTTGAAGAAATAATAGTGATAAGAAAATCTTTCTGCAATCTTTATTGCATAGGTGTAGAAAATAAAAGCACAGAGAAATTAAAAGTTTCTTTGAAGAACAAGATTATAAATCCAGAATTGCAATTCAGGTATATCATATCTCTCTAGGAAGATAAATGCTTCCTTCATTTTATTACACATGGTTCTTTTGTTAGTGCAGTTGTTCTTTGTAAACACATTCTATTTCATCAAATATGTTGAGTTTGTGACTTGGTAAAACCTGATAAAGCTCCCCGAAGACTCTTGATTTTACCTGGCTTTCTTTAATTAGGTTGCACAGAACAATATTGGCTAACGTCATCCCTCCTGGGTTGCAATTAACTTAATCTGAAGTATATTTCAGCCGTTAATGGGCTTTTGATCTGAGAGTGTTATTTTGTTCAGCCCATCTAAATACGCATTGATCTGACAGGTAATGAGCAACATTTATAATGGAGGTCATTTCCTTCTATTAATTTTAACTGCTTTACAGCTTTTGATAAAGTGGGCAGGAGTGGATGCTAATCTGTTTTGTATCTGAAAAAAAAGGTGCCTTCGTGAGGGCAAAGTGCTATTTAGAGAAAAAACTTTATTTTCAAATAAGTAAATATGTTTTCAGAATAAATCCTCTTGACATTGTAATATTTTTGGCATCCCTTGTTCTTTCTTTGTAATATGAAAAATAGCATACTAGACATTGTGAATTCATGCACCCAGCTGTTTACTTTCAGTGAGAACCCAAGAATTTCCCATACAGTCAGAAAATATTTATTGGCCATGTATGATATGCCAGGCACTATGAAAGATTTAAAGCATTTTCTCAACCTCAGCACTATTGGAATTTTGAGACAGGTATTTCTTGGTTATGGGTGGTTGTCCTGTCCATTGTAGAATGTCTGTCATCATCCATGATGTTTAGCCACTAAATGGGTGATGCCAGTTTTATCCTACCCCTCTAGATGTGACAATCGAAAAGGTCTGCAAACATTGTCACATGTCCCTTGGGGGACAAAATTATCTCCAGCTGGGAACCACTGACTTCAGATGTATAGGGATTAATTAGACAACTCTTGCCCTACACAACAATTTACCCAAGAGTACATATAATTAGAAACATTTTATGTGGAATTTTCTATGCCCATATCTCTATGAGAATAGAGGATAACCTTATAGTTATAGCATTATTTGTAAGAGTATGTTCACTAACAAAAAGAAAAATAAATAATTTCAACTTGCTAAAAGAAGAAAAGAAAGCAATCAATATCTCAAACATTCAATATGTGTTTGACAACATATTTGACATTTTTACATATGTTAACACATTTAATTTTCATAAACACACTAACATTGATGAATTATTTTCTCTATTTTATAATTAAGAAAAACATGGCTCAGCATTATTATTATTAATAAGGTGTTAGGCCGGGTGTGGTGGCTCACACGTGTAATCCCAGCACTTTGGGAGTCCGAGGCAGGTGGATCACAAGTTCAGGAGTTCAAGACCAGCCTGTCAACATGGTGAAACCCTGTCTTTACTAAAAATACAAAAAATAGCCGGGTGTGGTGGCATACCCCTGTAAGCCCAGCTACTCAGGAGGCTGAGGCAGAAGAATTGCTAGAACCCAAGAGACAGAGGTTGCAGTGACCAGAGATTGTGCCACTGTACTCCAGCCTGGGTGACAGAGCGAGACTCTGTCTCAAATAAATAAATAAATAAAAAGATGTCTGAGAAAACCCAACATGCTGGTGTCAGAGCTTGAATTCTAATTCATATCTGTGGGATTATGAACATTTTGATTTTTACACCAAATCATAAAAGTTTAAGAAGTCATTAACACAATCAGTTAAAATGTAAATAATTTGGAAAATCTACAGGAAAAATGGATTTTTTAATTTAAAAAACAATGTAAAATTATGTTTACTATACTCACAATCAAACACATTGATGCCTATAGGGATACCAACTGTGTGTGGAAAACATAATGTTTGGATAGTTTAGGCAATTAGGATCTATTGTTATGAAGAATTATTTAACATGCAACTATTAAAGATTGACTTAAAAGATATCAGGCTAATCATTTATATGTAGTCTAAGTGTGCAGATCCTATATAAGAGAACTTTTTAAAAGTTAGATATTTCTTCTATTTTGAATAAAAGATAGCATACTACATTAGAGTAGATCTCTTTCTCTAAGAGTGTAAAGTACTTTGTTGACCTTAAAGAATATGAAGTGCTCACGTGACTAGTGGGAAAACAGCCAGATTGCTGCGACCCTGTGAGACTGTGAGTGGGGCATGAGAATGATTCACACAGGTACTCAGGAGAGGGAGACAGCACCCTGACAAGTCTGAAGAAAGAGATGCTCTGTAAAATTGTCACAACCAGAAGCGCAAGTACACAGGGGTGTGATCTAGTTAGGACTTGGATTTCAATCTGTGCAGGTGTTTTCTGACTTCTTTAAAATGTCAGGCACTTTTTGTATAAGAAAATATTACTTTTTACTATTGGGTTGTTTTGCAAAAAACACAGATTCTGAATTACAGGGAGCCTTATATACTAATTCAGAAACTTCAATCTTTTACTACAGACAAGGAAGTGGATACCAGGAAAGAGAAATATTGTGCCAAAATTCACTGAAAAATGTGTAAGGGGAAAGCATATTTAAGCAACATGAAATACAATTTTTGTAGAACATATCATTCCCCTTGTGCAGTGGGTGGAACTTGATTTGCTATTTCAGCTCTGTGTTTTACTTTAATATCAATATTTATTTTCCCCTACATGTGCTGTTCTTCAGAAATTTCTGGGGAAATAAAAGTGAATACATAGTTTTAAATCTCACAGCCCCATTGGTGTAGGGCTAATAGCTATGGGAAAGTGAGGAAGTGGCTCTGGGAAGCCTGGAAGGCTCAACATAGAAGGCTTCCTGGAAGACATAACACTTCCCCAAAAAGTTTACTGATAAGAAGACTTAACCAACCAGACAGCAGAAAACAGATATATTCCAGGCAGAAATCAGATAAAGGATAAAATATTAGGCTGAAATCAGAGTAGCCAATATTATTGAAGTATTATTAAATATTGAAGTAGTTCAATATTTAGGAAGCAAGCCCGCTCTCGGGTGAAAGAGGGGTAAGCATAGATGGGCTGTCAGAAACCTGGCCAAGCAGGAGGAACTTTTGGGTCAAGTATCATTCAATAAACACTAGGCTAAGCACTTAATATAAATTCTTTTTATTTTCCGCAGTAATCTACCCGGTGGAGATTTCTATCTCCACGTTAAAGAGAGAACTGAAACCTAGAGGTCTAAAGTGACCTGCTCAATGTTCTGAAGCATTGAAGCTACTAAAACCTACACAGTCTAATGATTTCTAAATGGCTTCTGACCCTGAGAGGAACCACATCATGTTGAGACGAAAACCTGTCCCATCTCACCCCAACAGCCCCTGATGGTTATCCAAATTCCCTAGCACTGTTAGTTTTGGTCACTTGATCCCAGTTCATAAGAACTCTGGGAAAACAATCAAGTCCAAAGGAGAGACAAGTAGCTGAACACCACTGATCTGAAAGAAAGAAGAGAAGAAGATTTTCGGGGTCAGTCTTGCTATTAAGATCTTTAATATTAGAAAATATCTGTGTGGTTGGCAAACATTGGACAATTACCTGACGAAGTTCTGCCATGTTTTTAATAATCCCATCATGCTAGTCTAATTCTAATGGCTATGTGTACATAGATTTTTCATCTGTCTTTGGTTTTCCTATCTTGCAAATTCTAAAATAACTGTCTGACCACGAGAAGACTTGCATCAAATTCTTCCCTTTCTCCCAAAGACGACAGGATATGATGTGGAAGCCATTGCATAGCTCACAAAGCCCTCCACAATCTAGGTCCTACCTGTCCTTTGATCTTCATCTCTTGTCTCTTGCCCCTTCCACTTCATACTTCATATGCATTTATAATTATCTGTAGCTTCCCTGGTAGGAGGCATTCAATCAAATCTCCATTTCTCTATAAATGTTTCCTCTGACTGGGAAGTCCTGTTTTCTGTTTGTTTGCTTGGGGAGTACCCACCCATCCTTGAAGTTCCAAGGTAAACTCCCGTCCTTTTAGGAAAGCTTCCCTGCTTATCCCCTTAGCAATAATTAAGTGAATCCCTTTCCTTCTCTCTTCCTTGAAAATGTCTCCATTTGAACAAAAATTGTATGATGTTGAAATCATTTGTTGTTTGCTTCTGCACTAGGCTATGTAAGCCTATGTTTTATTTTATTTTCATCTTTAAATATTCAGCATCAATGCAGAGAGTGACTCATGACATATGCTTGTGATTGTTCACTGTATCAGTCAACTTAACGGGGCCACAGTACCCAGCTTTTTGCCAAACATTATTTTAGATGCTTCTTTGTATGTATTTTAGAGATAAGGTTAACATTTAAATCAGTAGACTCTGAGAAAAGCAGATTATCTTCCAAAATGTGGGTCAGCTTCATCCAATCAATTGAAGAAAAAAAAATAGATAGATCTGCCCAAAGAAGAAATAATCCTGCCAGCAGACTGCATTGGATTCAAACAGCAGTATCAGCTTACCATTGGTCTCCAGCGTGATGGCTTATTGGCCTATCTTATAAATTTTGAACTTGTAAGTCTCCACAATTGCTTAAGCCAATGACTTAAAATCTTAGTCTCGATCTCTTTCTCTCAAACACACACACACACACACACACACACACACACACACACATTTATTGGTTCCTTTTCTCTGAAGAACCTTGATTAGCACAATGCTAAATGGTTTTTCTAAGTAATTGATTTTTTTCTGTTGGCTGCCCTACCTCTGTCCATATACAAAGACTATGTGTAGCTAAGTAGGCATCACAACTTACACTCATAGAAGCTCTGATACTTAATATGTGGTACTTTTTATTAGGAATTACTTTTTTAAAGAAAGCAATTAACTCCCTAAAGACACTTCCTAACCCCTGCCCTCACTGGAAACACCTCTATTTTGATACATTTAATCCCTTTATTAATTATGATGTGAATCCTGGCTTAGAGTCAGAAGATCTGGGTTCTTGTTTAAGTTCTGCCATTCATTAACTGGAAGACCTGAGGCAAAAATCAGTCAACCTTCTTAACTCCCAGCGGTAAAGTGAGAAGGCAGCTCATCTGTAATTTATGTGCTGTGGGGAATGGACATCTCTTACAGCTATGAAAGTTAGCAAATTTAAGTGGAAGGCAGGCATGATTTAGATTCAGAGACATAGTTTTAATTTGGGCTTATTAATTTGCCAGCCATATGTCTCTAATCTGTTTTTTACCTATCAGTTTTCTCATCTATTAAAAAATCCATTTATTTATAAATACTTTTGCCTCACTGTATTATTTTGCCAATAAAGTGTGATTCTGCAGGAAGCTTGGCCTGGGATAATCACAAACACACCTGAACCACTCTTGAGTCACTTCACATCCATGGGGGATACTTCATATCACTATTTATAAAGTGTCATGACAACTCTGAGCAAGGAAAGCGGGTTGTTTTCCTAGTCTGTGCTAAGCAGGAAATGAGTCTCTTTACCAAAGAGAGTTCAAAGCATTCCTCACATCATCTTAAGAGTGAAGGGCCCTCAAGGAGTACATACACCAAGAGCAGGCAGATATGTATGTAACACATCCAAGTGGGTGACATAGAGAGGTGATGCCCTTCATGAGCTGGCCTGCACACTGAAGGCTGATGTGGATGATGACAAATGCATCTTAGAAATCATTTGCTAGAACATTGTCTTTCAGGACAATCCTTTAAGAAGTTATGAAATCCAAAATTTTCACTGATTATGATACACCTTGAACAAGATGGACAGTTGGGCACTCACAGGGACTCTGGACTAAACAGAGACATGTAACCAGTTGCTTCAAAAGAGCAGTTAGGAGGAATGTCTGAGGAGTCATTTTTACCCCCTACAAATTCTTAATGTTTATTTTTATATGCATATGTATGTTTAATTGTATTTTTTCAAGAACAGGTTTCAGTCATTGTCAACACATTTATTTCTCATCATCACAAAATACAGTGTCTAAGGTTATCTTAGATAGTTGAGGCTAACTTGATGGATTACATGGCACCACCTGATTATACGAGCCAGGATTCTGGTGATTAGGGTCCAGAGCAGTTCTCATATAAAACGCTGCCTGCACCAGGTGTATGTATTACTGTTATTATTATATGCGGTTATCACGTACAATGCTGCCTGCACCAGGTATACATACATTATTATTATTGTTACTATTACTTTTTGAGGGAGAGAATGTGCTATATGCCCCCTTAGCCAATTACAAAGAATAGATATATTCAAAGCAAAAATTGAACTGGACAAAGTTCAACAAGTAAGGAAGAGACTCCAGAACTCAGTCTGAGCTCACCTCTGCTGAAACAAAGTATGGGAGCATTTTAAGAGCTTGGATTGGAGGATCACAGACCATCTACCCTTGCTAACTGTCATTACTAAAACAAAAAGTGAACTTTCTCAAGTCTTTATGAAAGGAGGTGGTTTTCCAACTTGAAGCAAGGTGGAAGTTAGGCTCCTACTCTGCTATGGGAGCAGGAGATACCGGTGTTATCTTCCTTGATGGTTACATTTCAAAGGTAAGGCTCCTAGGTCCTTGAGAAAGGCAGTGCTGAATTATAAAACTGGGAAGAGGCTTTTAAAAAAGATTTACATCTCAAAGGGGAAGAGAATGAATTTTCAATTACAAGCTTTCTAAAGTAAATGCTCTAAGGAAAGAAAGGTTAGGGCTTACAATCCTGTCTGAAGTTTAGTCCAAGCTGAGGGAGAACATTAAGGCATTTTGGTCAATGTCAAGAACACAGGACATCTTCAGTACATTTTAGCTCTTATAATTAGTATAATCATCATGATTTGTACATCAAGCTTTTAAATTTGGAATTGAGCTTTAAACGGTTTCTGAAAGAAAGATTTTTTTACTATTTAAAAATATTTATTTTTCTTCTGCTTCACAAAAGAAATGCTTCTTTCCTCTTGAGGTTCATGATTCATTATACTGTCTTCTTTCTCACTTAAAAAGGGAACTTTCACTGCACTTTACATTTGAAAGGAATTCAACATTAAGATTTAAAACTTCCCTTCACATCGGTCTTATTTGCTCTAATTAAAACAAGATTAGCTGACATTCACAAGTCATTTACAAAATGTATAACTGCATTCTGAGAACACATCTAATTACAAAGACAACATGGGAAATTGCAAGGTTTTGAAATTTACCCTAATATTTTCTTTACACCATTGTTCTCAAGCTTCATTAATGAAGTGTTCTTAACACTTTCTCTGTGAATTAGAATCTAGAGTTTGCCTTCCATCTTATCTTTTTTAATTCAGCAACAGAGATTCCTAGAAAACACATAACAGATTTAAAATAGAAGCATTGGGATAGAGAAACAGAACTATGAGCAAGTGTTTTGTGCCAGATGCTTTTACATACATGATTTTATTTAATTCACATGGCAACGTAGTTGAGTAACTGTGTTATTCTCATCTCACAGATGAGGAAGTTAAGGCTCAATGATGTTAAATAACCTAACCAAATTCACTGATCTAGTAAATGAACAAAGAATTAAATCCCTGCCTCTGGTGTGTAGTCTGTAACTTTCATACATTTATCCTTGTCAATAAAAGGTAGGCTCACAGGATGCTTTATGAGTAATTTTGGAAAATCGTATTTAATATTAGAATGTGCATTTCTACTTGGCGTAAAAATACAGTAGAAAACATACAATGGAACATAAAACTCCAAATAAAAATTCAAAATAAATATCTCCTCATCTGATGGGTCAGGAATCTCACCGGAAAAGGTAATATAATCTTTGTTTGTAGGAGTTAGGAGGTATTTACATTTCTGTAAGGGAAACAGATGACACAATATAGAAAGACCACTTCCTAGGCCTTGAAATTGTTTGCTATTTCACTTTTAAAGAAGTGATATAATTGTTAAAAAAAAAAAAATCAAGATCATCATGAAGTAACAAAGTAAAAGATACTACAGTACTGGATTAGACATAGGCAATTTGGGACTCAGTTGGGGGAAAGTTCACATCTTGGAGAATGGGAGAGAGAAGAGATTCAACAGTAGGAATTTGTAAATTCTCAGGCTCCCTTACCATGTGAGGAAGCGGGGGACGCAGGGAGAATATAAGCACTTCCTAGAACACACTAGACCAAAAAGAAGCTCAGCTGTCCTTTTTGTAATGTTGTGTTCATTATATTTTTGTATTTTTTTAATCTTTTAAATTAAGTAAACAGTTTTTTTCCCCTTCCTATTTCTTTTTTTATTTTATTTTATTTTTTATCATATGTTAGGTTCTGGGATACATGTGCAGATCACGCAGAATTGTTGCATAGGTACATACATGGCAAGGTGGTTTGCTGCCTTCATCCCCCCCATCACCGATATCTGGTATTTCTCCCCTCATTATCCCTCCCCACCCCCTACCCCTGCTGTGCCTCCCCTAGCCCCCCCATTGATACTGACAGCAGTGTGTGATGCTCCCCTCCCTGTGTCCACGTGTTCTAATCGTTCAACACCCACCTGTGAGTGATAACAAATGGTGTTTGTTTTTCTGTTCTTGTGTCAGTTTGCTGAGAATGATGGTTTCCAGATTTATCTATGTCCTTATGAAGGACACGAACTCATCATTTTTTATGTCTGCATAGTATTCCATGGTGCATATGTGCCACATTTTCTTTATCCAGTCTATCAATGATGGACATTTGGGTTGGTTCCAGGTCTTTACTATTGTAAACAGTGACACAATGAACATACGTGTGCATGTGTCTTTATTATAGAATAATTTATAATTCTTTGGGTATATACCCAGTAATGGGATTGCTGGGTCAAATGGTATTTCCATTTCTAGGTCCTTGAGAAATCACCACACTGTCTTCCACAATGGTTGAACTAATTTACACTCCCATCAACAGTGTAAAAGTGTTCCTATTTCTCCAAGTGTTTGTTTAAACTTGAATAACTCATTACTCTTCTATGAAAAATTTTCTTCTTCAAAAACAAAGGGGATTAAACCAGATGAATTCCAAGGTATGTTCAGCCAGCCCACTACCTCATGAAATGTGTCTTCAGACACAGGAAGATTAGTAAAAAAAGAGGCTGATGAGTCTATTGTTTGGATTTCAAAATTATGTCATCCAGTGGGCAATTCTTTCTGATAAGTTGTCTTTGATTACCTACATCGTCCAATGCTCAGTCCCTTCAAAAAATGTATATTTTTTTTCTCTTAAGCACATGTGGCTGATTATTCCTCAAATTCTCAACCCCATGTTGTCCATGCCCCAATCTTGGAACATGTTAATGTGCTATGTTACACAGTAAAAGGGACTTTGCAGATGTAACTAAGGTGACGAAACTTAAAATAAGATAATCATAGCTTATCTGGGTACACTCGATCTAATTACCTGAGCCATTTAAAGTACAAAATTTTCTTAGGCTGCCTAGAGAAAGATACTGCAAAAAAGAAAGGCAAGAGAGATGATACAGGAAAAGAAGTCAGAGGGATTTCAAGCTTGTGGTAGATTAGACAAACTGTTACTGCTTTGAGATAGACGTAAGGTCCCTGTATAAGGATCAGAGAGAAGTTAATCCTTACAGGAGCTAAGGAGATAATGCAAAATATGAGAGGAAATACATGCAGTTTTTAGAAGCGAAGAAGGAGTTCTGGTTGACAGCCAGTGAGAAAACTCAGTCCTATGAATGCCAATAATCTGAATTATCTTGGAAGAAGACCTTTTCCCAGAGCCTCCCATCAGTAACAAGTTCTGCTAACACTTTGATTTTAACCTGGTGAGCCCTATATTTGAATTTTAACTTACAGAACTATGAGATAATAAACTTGTGTTGTTTTAAGCAACTAAATTTGTGGAGATTTGTTACAGCAACAATAGAAAACAAATACATCAGATTCCCAAGTCCATCTGTACAAAACTTAACTGGTTAGAGAAAAGGAAGCACTGCTGGTGGAAGTGTAAATTACTTCGACCACCATAGAAAGCAGTGTGATAATTCTTCATAGAGTTAAAGACAAAAGGACTATACAACCCAACAATCCCATTACTGGGTATATACCCAAAGGATATAAATTGTGCTACCATAAAGACATATGCACGTGTGTATTCATTGCAGCAATATTCACTATAGCAAAGACATGAAATCAATCTGAATGCATAACAATGGTAGAATGGAAAAAGAAAATGTGGTACACAAACACCATAGTATACTATGCAGCCATAAAAATGAATGAGATCATGTCATTTTCAGGAACACGAATGGAGATGGGGGACATTATCCTTAGCAAAATAACACAGGGACAGAAAACTAAATACTGCATGTTCTTATTTATAAATGAGAGCTAAATGATGAGAACATATGGACACAAAAAGGGAAACAATAGACATTGAGGCCTACTGGAGGATGGGAGGTGGGAGGTTGGGAGAGAATCAGAAAAAAATAACTATTGACAAAATAATCTGTACAATTCCCCATGATATGAGACGACCAATATAATAAACCTGCACATGTACTCCTGAACCTAATAAAGAAATTTTAGAAACTCACTGGTTAATTCAAAATAATCACTTCTGTTACATGAACCAGGAACCCTGGCTCTTGAAACTTGTGCAGCCTCAATGGGGATATGGTAAGCTAAGATTTCAAAACTGGCAACCACGATAATTTCTCGTCATCTAATTTTTAAAAGCGATTGTTTAGAACAGACTGCATTTGCTCTACTTCCAGATTCTGACACTAACAGATTGTTTCCTACATAATTGAAAAGTGATTCTTCACTGAATTGCCCATTAACTGTGCTATTTTCTTTAGACTGCTCACAAAATAAATAAAGCTGGAGTTTGAGAGAGAGTGATAATAAATTCTGTCACTCTCTTAGGGTTTAGGTGATGGATTCTTGTTGGATTTTACTATAAATTCAAGGCACTAAACGTCATCTTGTGCATTTTATTTGACCTTGTGTTAATACAGATTGAAAGCAACCAATATCAAGATGTTTCTTCACCAAAATAAAAGGAGAGATATAAAAGAAAAAATAACTGGATTAAAAAGTAGAACTGAATAACCTGGTGAACTAAAAAAAATTTCAGTCAAGATTTTAGGTAAAATGAAATTTGAGATAATATCTATTTCCTGTTATGTAGTAAATTATGTAGAATATACAAAAAGAGACAGATTTCCCTGAGCAGACTTGGAACAATATTATTCTTCAATAATTGTGTGCATGCTTAATTTCTAATGAAGACAAAATTTTAGCTTAAGTGTTAAATTTTAAAGACAAATAATTCTCAAAGATACTAGGACTATATTTAATATTTTCCAAAATTTAATAAACTCAGCAAATGGATTTAATGAAGTCAATATTACAATACTTCCTCTGAAATAGGCATGTTAAGCTCAAGAATAATTTTGATGTGCTTAATATTTTGTTGGTTCTTGTATTTTATATCTTTTATTATTTTAATTTTTATTGTATTTATTACATTTTTTGTACTAGATAGAAAATAACAAACTTATAGCTGATATTTTAGGAGTTAGCACAAATATTCTAATATTTTCATGTGTTTACATAATACTTAATTTATAATACCTAAATTAATCAAAACCTGGCAGAGACACAAGAAAGAAAGAAAACTTCAGGCCAGTATCCCTGATGAACATCAGTGCAGAAATCCTCAATAAAATACTGGCAAGCCAAATCCAGCAGCACATCAAAAACCTTATCCACCATGATTGAGTTGGCTTCATTCCTGGGATGCAAGGTTGGCTCAACCTATGCAAATCAACACATGCAATTCATCACATAAACAGAACTAAAGACAAAAACCACATAATTATCTCATTAGACACAGAAAAGGCCTTGGATAAAATTCAATATCACTTCATGTTAAAAACTCTCAGTATACTAGGTGCTGGAGAAACATCCCTCAAAATAGTAAGAGCCATGTATGATAAACCCACAGTCAATATCATTGTGAATGGGCAAAAGCTGGAAGCATTCTCATTGAAACTGGCACATGACAAGGATACCCTCTCTCAGCACTCCTGTTCAATGCAGTATTGGAAGTTTTGGCCAGGGCAATCAGACAAGACAAATAAATAAAGATTATTCAAATATAGAGAAAGGAAGTCAAATTACCTTTGTTTGCAAGTTACATGATCCTGTATCTAGAAAACCCCATTGTCTCAGCCCAAAATCTTCTTAAGCTGATAAGCAACTTCAGCAGTCTCAGGATACAAAATCAATGTGCAAAAATAGCCAGCATTCCTATATACCAACAACAAACAGGCAGACAGAGAACAAAATCATGAATGAACTCCCATTCACAATTGCTACAAAAAGAATAAAATACCTAGAAATATGGCCAACAAGGGAAATGAAGGATCTCTTCAAGGATAATTACAAGCTACTGCTCAAAGAAATCAGAAAGGACACAAATGGAAAAACATTCTATGCTCATGGATAGAAAGCATCAATATTGTGGAAATGGCCATATTACCCAAAGTAATTTGTAGATTCATTGCTATTTCCATTCATCTACCATTGACATTCTTTGCAGAATCAGAAGAAATTACTTTAAAATTCATATGGAATCAAAAAAGACCTCGAATAGCCAAGACAATCCTAAGCAGAAAGAACACAGCTGAAGCATCATGCTATCTGACTTCAAACTATGCTACAAGAATATAGTAACGAAAACAGCATGGTACAAAACAGACACTAGTACAAAAACAGACACATAGACCAACAGAATAGAATAAGAACTCAGAAATAAGACCATATACCTACAACAATCTGATCTTCAACAAAACTGACAAAAACAAGCAATGGGGAAAGGATTCCCTATTTAATAAATGGTGCTGGGGTAACTGGCTAGTATATGCAGAAAAATGAAACTGGAACACTTCCTTACACCTTATACAGAAATTGACTCAAGATGGGTTAAAGACTTAAAAGTAAAACCCAAAACCCTAAAAACCCTAGTAGAAAATCTAGGCAATACCATTCAGGACATAGTCATGGGCAAAGATTTCATGACTAAAACATCAAAAGCAATAGCAACAAAAGCAAAAATTGACAAGTGGTATCTAATTAAACTAAAGAGCTTCTGCACAGCAAAAGAAGCTATCCTCAGAGTGAATCAACAATCTATAGAATGAGAGAAAATTTTTGCAATCTATTCATCTGACAAAGGTCTAATATTCAGTATATCTGAACTGATTCTCAGTTCTGTCATCTATAAGGTGGAGATAAGGATACTGTTTTTCCTAAAGACCTAGCTGTGAGTACTAAACAATTTGATATTTGTAGTATACTTAAGAATAACGTTTGGCACAAAAAATTGCTAATAAATGGTAGCTCATATGACTAGTTACAGTGTTCTATATATGTAGTCAGATCGTCCTTGATCAATAAGAAAAAAGTCAAATAAAACATCTGGTTATGTAAAACCCCAACAAGACTCTCAGGTTTTATTGTCTTTGTTCTCAAAATTTCAAGATAAATTATTGCAACTTTCTATATCACTTGAAGAATAAATCAGAATTATTTTACATATTTTAAAATGCAATTTTAAAATTGCAGTAAGGAATTGTAATTTAAAAGTTGTGATAATTGTTATGGGTACTTTAAAATAAAATTATTTTTTTCTTTCTTTGTATTTCAAAAAATGTTTAACATGTAGAAATAATAGAGTAGTGTTTTGCATACTCATATGCTTGTCACTTACATTGGCCAATTAACGTTTTAAAAAATATTTGCTTTGCCTATTTTTAATTTGCTGAATAGTGTAACACAGAGACATTATATAATTTTACCCTTAAATAATATATTATATAATCTAAAAGGCAAATATTGAATTTTTACTTTAATGTATATACTCAGGCAAATCTCAAAGTAAACAGTTTGTGAACAAATATATAAAAATATCACAGTACTACATTTGACAGTGTAATATTCAATTAAAAATATGTCAGAATGATTACCTGTATGCAGTTTCAATAGCCTGTAATGTTGTATGTAATGTTATTGGACATACACATATCTATAGAAATTTCTCTCCTATCTTACTTTATTTATTGAAATCTGTTTGACATCTTATTAGAAATGTGATAAATCCTAATAATAAATCACATTGCCAGAAATCTATCTTTTTCTTATCTCCTAGTTTTTCATTTTAACTAAGGTGGTTTTATTAAAAGTATAGATATCATAATTTAGGCTTACTGTATTCAAAATTTTAATTTATTTGTACTTAAAAAGATAATATACTTTAAATTATAAAAGGAGTGTTCAACATAAATCTCTTTCTGTCCTTACAACCTTCATTCAGTTTACCTCTACTCTTGAAACATACAGAAACATTCCATTGTTATTACTTTATTGTCATACCAGTCAGGGCTAGTCTGACAAGTGAAGTAATTATAGAAAAGAATTTTAATATAGGTAAATAGTTACAAAATTGCTTTCAAGTCTTTTAAGAAATAAAGGAAAGGTGGCATGCAAAAGAACTTCTGGGCATACTGAATTTTAAAAAAATGTTATAAACTATCTGAACAGTAAAAAATTAAAATACTTATCCTAATTGGCACATAGAGAACTGTGTACTGAATAACTACAGAATGCTTACTACTTAAAGACTTTCATTAAAATTAACTATAGGCCAGGCTATAGAGACTTAACTATTTTAAATGATAAATATCATGTATATTTATGTAGGAAAACATATTTTTGACCAGTATATATAAACTAGAAATCAATAACAAAGATAACTATATAATGTCTGGCCACTTGGAAATAAGGCAATGGACTTCTGAATTGGTAAAAGAAGAAATCAAAATGTAAATTGAAAAAGGTTTTGAACTGAATAATCATAAAAGTATTACATGAAAACGTGTGTATTATTCATGCATACTAGTTTCATTGTGAGAACTGACTGAAAAAAATGGTCTAATTTTAATAAGAAAAAAATCTGTGGCCACATCTTTTATCAAAGTAGCAATTTTTACAAATAGATGCAATTACTGGAGAAAGAAAGATGAACTAAAATTAATTTTAAATATGTGGATAGATATAGATACAGACAAGATGCAGACAATTCAGTTTGTTAGAGGGAGGGTAAACAGTTTTACACTTTAGTTCTTAACCATACATTGACTATGATGTCCTACGATGTTGCCTACTAGAATGCCCAGTTTATAGAAGAATTCAAAGAGTATTTTTTGAATGAATACAAAGCTGTGAAACTGGATTACAATTTTCCTAAAATGTCGCTATATCTCACAGCTTTACATCTATCCCTGCCTGTTGTGTTCTCTGAGCTTTCGTAGCTCTTCCCTTTTATAGCTAAAAAACCTTTCTTCCTTCAAAGACTAATCTCAGATGACTTCTCTTGATCTTTCTTCAGCACAGTGCAGGAAGCTTTTAAAACAGTGGGAGCTATAAGAATGTGATGCATTATCATTATTATTTTCCAAAGAACCAACCCATATTTCTCCCTAGGAAAACTGGCATTAAAAATGTTTGCATTCATGCCTGAATTCTCTCCCTGAATTCTTATAAAACAATTATTACTGTATTATTCATTTTTCTTGTCTTTTTATTTTAGCAATTACAAGTGTGGAGCTTAAAACACAACTACTGTAATGTGGTATGTACTATATGTGATATGTATAGGTTTCCTCAAATCATTTTCACACCATTATTCTATCCTATTGTTACTGAGGAGCAAAATACCTCAGAAATCTAAATTTAACAAATTAACAGTTTTAAAAATGAATGTTTTAGACCTAATTATACCTAAGATTCAAGTGGAACATAATCCAATGCACATATTTTAAAATCTATTATAAGACATGCTAGGCAATTGTTATCCTATTTTCTGCTTTACTTCACAAAACAGCTATTGCTGAGAATTATGATTCTTAATTTGTACAAAAATGATTATATAAAATTAGATTAAGTGACTTGTCAAGGTTATAGAGTAAAAATCTAATTCCAAAATTGTCAGATGCTAAGTCCTATAAGTCCAGCTTCATTTCTCCTAAAGGAGATCCAGAAATTAAAGAAGAAAAAGTAAAAAAAATAAAATTTTCCATTTCAAAGTTAATTATAAAGAATATAAATCTGAATGCAGTATCTTGGTTTAGTTTGCCCAATTTTGCCCTCCCCTGTGTAAATAACTATAACATTATTTCATATGCATGAATCAGTGTTTCTTGGAAGAATCCTGTGTAGTGATACATGATGAATACAGAATGTTCCCCAAACATATGGAACCATAAATGCAACCATATACCAAATAGTCTAAACATTCCATTATATTTCATGAACTGAAAAAAAAGTGAAATGATTTTTGAGTTCGACATCGTTTATATACATACAAATTATTTCTCAGAAATATCCTGTCTCTTAGAAAATATAATGTTTATAAATGGAATTAACTTAGGCCTTGACAATATAGTTCTTAGTATTCACTTCCTAATAACCTTCCACCAATTCATTTTTTGATAGTGAAATTTAAAAAATACAACTTTGAATTCTCAAAAACCTGTTGTCGTTGTTGTTATTGTTATTATTACTATTGTTGTTGCTTCACTCACGCTTGCTTGCCACTTGAAAATTAGCCAGTTAGGAAAGTGAATTTGAAACTTTGCAAATCAAATGACACACTATAGCTGTGAACTTGGGAAAAATTCAGGCCTGAAAGATAATACACTCTTGCAACATAGGCCATTTGTGAAATTTCTAAAAAAAAAAATCAACAAACAAACAAAAAACCCCTACACAGTGAAAAACATTTCTAAAAGCATGAGCAGAAATATTTATCAAATGCTTTGTTTTTTTTACTTTGGTAGAGGTGAGGGTCTCACTTTCTTGCCCATGCTCTTCTTGAACTCCTGGCCTCAAATGATCCTCCCATCTTGGCCTCCCAAAACACTGGGATTACAGACATGAGCCACTGCACCTATCCTCAAATGTCTTTCTTTTCAAAGATTGGTTTGCTAAGACTTATGATAAGTTTTTATTTTTGCTTTTTCTTTTTCCCAGAATGATATCATTTGTCTGTGTCCCTGCCCAAATCTCATCTTGAAATCCTCCATCTTGTGAAAGGGGCCTCGTTGGTGACAATTGAATCATGGGGGCAGGTCTTTTCTGTGCATATGAGAGTAAGTGTCAAAAAATCTGATGGTTATTACAAGGGGGAATTTTCCTGCACAAGCTCTTTTTCCCTGCTCTCATCCATGTAAGACATGACTTGCTGCTCCTTGCC
The DNA here is from genome assembly GCF_001604975.1 of Cebus imitator. NCBI lineage: Eukaryota > Metazoa > Chordata > Mammalia > Primates > Cebidae > Cebus > Cebus imitator. The sequence continues at coordinate 5,538,842 of NW_016107316.1, forward strand.
TTCCACCATGATCGTGAAGCCTCCTCAGCCATGTGGAACTGTAGGTCTAACAAACCTCTTTCCTTTGTAAATTGCCCAGTCTCAGGTATGTCTTATCAGCAGTGTAAAAACAGACTAATACACAGAATAAAAGTAACTTTAACATATTTCATTTGGTCTTGGAAAAGTGCTATGCTTAAAGAGATTGTTGCCAAATTTATCTTTCAAAATACAAGTCAGATGTTTTGATTCCTGTCTTCACATGATTTCAGTGAGCCCTCAATATTAAAATAATAAAGCAAAACTTCTTTAAATCTTTCAAGCCACTGAAGATCTTGCTGTTTTTATTAGCTCTTTAGTCGTATCTCAAAACTGTCACTATAACTAGTTTTCTATTAACATTACACTGTCCATATTTGACAAGTAAAGAACACAGGAAGACAAGATGGTTCCCCCTGCCAACCCTAATTATTGTCCAAAAAATCAATAATTCTTTGATTTCTAAAATAGGACCAAAAAATCTGATTCATACCAAATAAGAAACTTCTGAAAACATAATGCTAAGCTTCACAAGTCTCAAGGCTGAGCTGAGGTTACTTATCTAATAGGGAATGCAAGACCCTCTTGAGCTGGGTATTAGAAAATTCAGTGCACATTTATCTAGACGCATTTAGCATCAGTTCAGTTTTTTAAACTTACTTGGGAAAATGTTTCACTAATCAAACCTTATAAATGATTTGCATCTTGGGTCACTAGCCATGTGAGTTATATTGCATTGCTCCCTTTCTGTGGAAGTGTGGCTTAAAATGAATAAATTTTAATAAATTAAAAATTACACCCCTAGTTCAATTCCCTCCAATAATATAATAATAGACAAAATTTTGAATAGCTTCTGGATAAGGTTAAAGAACAGAGATCAGATTTACCTTCCTACTTGTTACAAAAAAAAAAAAAAACTGGACAAAACTAAACAAGCAATGGTTTTCAGGACAACAGGCAACAAAGGATGGCAACAACTAAGACAGGAAATAGATGATGAGAAAGGAGCCATAGACTAAAATACAAGAAGAGAGAATATGAATATGGTTATAAGGCCAAAGAGGTTCTCAAAATAAACAGCACACTTTTCTAATATCTCAAAAAAGGGTATAGTTTATCATAAATCCTGAGGAAAAATCAATGTAGTACTTTGTTAAGGACTGTAAAGTCAATTATGAGAGTTGAAGGACTTACTGTATTCTCTATGTAGCAAATATTACGATGGTGCAAACATAATTGTGGTTTTTGACGTCACTTTTAAAGGCAAGAACCACAATAACTTTTGCACCACCTTAATACTTCAATGGGAACATTAAATTTCCTTGAACAGTATAACCTGTTTCTGTGACAATATCCTAAGTCTAAGACTTCACCTGTTAGAGTGATGTTTCCTATTCTGACTACCAAGAGGTGACATTGTTATTAATTCTTACTCTGATGATGCTCCAAGTCCTAAATTTAAGCCTTAAGTTTTGATAATGTCAGGTCCTATTTCAGCTCATGTGAACCGGATCTACATCAAGAAGGCTATAGGGTTAATAGGAAACTTATACTTCATTTTACCTCCCAATGTGTTAAATCAAGAACTGTACATTTTTAAGTTTTATTTCCCCCAAATATTTAAGCAGGATATTTTATTGTTTCAGACTCTGACAAAAATTTTATCACCTGGAATGTAACAAGATGGAAAAATATAATGCACAATTCTTTTTTTATATTTTTCTGTTTAGTGTAATATCATCTGATTACACAAAGTTCTATATTTTCATGCAATTTTTTAAATGAATTATTATTGTCCAATTATGTGAGATATTGATAGACTTAATAGGAACATAATATACACGTTAACATATTTAGTTAGCAGTGTGTATTTGGCACCTCTTATGTGCCAGAAAATGTTCTCATTGCTAGTTAAAAAGTGATTTTGATGCACACAACCTCCTATGTGAGGTGAATGAATATGTTAATTAGCTTGATTGTTATAATTATTTAATAATATATTTACATATCAAAACATTGTATGCATTAAATATATACAATTTTTATTTGCCAAGTATTCTTTAACACATCAAGGGAAAATGAATATACCATGTATATCAGTCGGGGTGCAAACAGTGGACAGAAACAAAACAGAAATTTGAACAGGGAAGATTTCATAAAGTGTTTTTAATCATAATAGGAAACTGGAATAATGAGATATTGGCTAGAAGTAAGGAGAACCCTAAGCAGTATGGAACTAGCAGATATAAGGAGCCATCACTATATCTTGGGCTGAGATAGCGTGCTCAAGGAAGAGCCTGCACCCCCAACCCCAAGGTCTGGAGGTCATAAACAAGGCCCACGTATGGCAGAAAAGTCACTATGTTAGCAGAAATTAAACATGTTTTCTAGGGTTCTGGGAAAGGTTTCATGGTGTGGGGGACAAGGTATCCCTGTCTCACCAGAAGCTACTAAACTATCAAGGGCAGGGGTGTTTTCCATAGAGTGACTAACTTGTCCTGGCTTGTCCAAAAACCCCCTAATTTTAAAGTATAAAGTCTATATGCCACAAACACCCTCAGTCCTGAGCAAACAGATGGTTGGTCATCTGGGTTTCTGGTAACAGCTTCTGGCCACTGGGAGCTAGTCTGTGACTGCTGAGCAATGCAGATCTTGAGCACTGGAGAAACTGCACTCACCATGGGAGCCTGGAACTTTGCCATGTTGCAGACACTGGGCACTGAGGAAGACATGGATGCTGCAGGAAGTGAATGCTGGAAAAGCCACTGATGTTACAAGAGCTAGCTGACAGAGCAGAATTAAGGCTTGGAGAAATTATGTCATGGGGATATATTAAAGAAGGTGACATCATATCACACTTCACCTTCTTCATATTAAAGAAGGTGACATGCTTCAGTAACTAAAAATGACCCCAAATAATTTCATTCCTTTGGCCAATTTCACTGGCTTTTCCAATCAGTGAATAATCCCAGTAATCCCCAGCAAGGCTCTGCACAAAGGACAACCATACATGTGTTGCTTTGAAATGGGACTGGGAAGTCAATAGACAATATCTTGCCTGGGGATGGGCTAGTGGCATTGATTGTGGACTCTCAGATTACTTGAGAACACATGAACGCTGCTATAGGAAACTCCCAAACCACTGGCTTCCTAGAGGTTTTAGCAGAAGACATAGAGTGGCAAGACAAGTAGGCAATATGCTTTTCTGGGTTGAGCTGGGTAAGAAGATTTTGTAAGGACCCATGCAGCTCCCTGGTGTCTTGATACTGGTGGGGGCTGGAGAAATGTCTGTCGTGTACTACCAACTGCACACAAGTAAGCATGAGCATTTTCATAAGCCTCGTAGATATATGTATATCTCTTAACTCCACAATCTAAGATTACAAAGTAAGAAACAGGCAAGCTCACCAGCTGGAATCAGAGCACAAAAGCACTGACATCAAGGTCCAAACTGCCTCAGACTTGTGGCAATTGACTAAACTCCGGGGAAACAGAATCCATTATTGACCCATGAAATAGACTTCCCACTAAGAATGAGTAAGCAGGCTCCTTGTAGAGAAAGCAACAAAGCCTGGAAAGCTTTTAACTTATCTCCTTCCTAGGCAGCTGAAATAATAAAACAATGTTGTCCAGCTCACTGTCCTGCAGAGAGGAAGAAGATCTAAAATCAGCTTGAACAAAGTCAAAGGAAATAAAAAAATTGACCAGGAAGTAGGTTAATGTTATCTGAGTGACCTTTATTCGTGAGTTAAGAACTTTTATAACTTTACATTTCATACTGTATCTCGCCTAACAACTTTGTGAGTTACATTTTATTACCCTCATTTTACAAGCAAAAAAAGGTGAGGCTACTGGAGTTGAAGGAAATTGAACAATTCTTCAAGAACTAATAACTGTCAGACCCTGGAGTCACACTACATTCTTTTCTCTAATGGTCTATGAGTATACATGGCCCCTATTTTGACTTAAAACCATAATCAATAGAAAAGAATAAGAATAAAGTACATTATATTATGCTTGGTTTTATTTATGAATTAGATAATGCTTCAAAAGAAAAGACTATTGTAGAATTCAGGAAATCGCTTCAATGAATATTCTATCCTTTGGGTGTTCGCAGAGAGATAAAGTAACTGCCAGAATTCTCTGGCCACCTTGTCTTCTCTTCAATGCCTTTAAACAGTTTTTTAAAATTGTATCTAGTTTCCTAGTTCTTCCTGATCTGAAGTTTGCTCTGCTGCGAACTAGTTTATCATAGCCCAAATTGAAAGATAAACAATTTTTGCAAGGAAATTGGTCATTATCTGACTGACTTTACATACACTTCTACAATCTGTCCTAAACACAACTCACATACATGTTTAAGACATATGTGGAAAAGTTTTACTGTATTTTTCCACATTAAAAAATTGGAAAACATTTAAATTATTTCAATAGGAGACTTGTACTACATATATTATAGTATGTTTACAATAATATAGCAATGTTGTCCAACTCACTGGGCAAAAATGGAATATTATGCATCAATTATAAAGAACGGAAATAAAATTTATTATATTAACATTAACAGGTCCTAAAGGAATCCTTATTTCTTGTCTTACGCAAAAATCAACTCAAGATGGATTAAGGACTTAAATCTAAGAACTGAAACTATAAAAAGTCTGGAAGATAACATTGGAAAAACCCTTCTAAACGCTGGCTTAGGCAAGGATTTCATGACCAAGAACCCAAAAATAAATGCAATAAAAACAAAAATAAATAGTTGGGACTTAATTAAACTAAAGAGCTTTTGCATGGCAAAAGGAACAGTCAGTAGAGTACAGGGACAACCCGCAGAGTTGGAGAAAATTTTCACAAGCTATATATCTGACAAAGGACTAATATCCAAAATCTACAACAAACTCAAGATAATCAGAAAAAAAAATACCATCAAAAAATGAGTTAAGGACATGAATAGACAATTGTCAAAAGAAGATATGCAAATGGCTAACAAACATGAAAAAATGTTTAACAGCACTAATGATCAGGGAAATGCAAATCAAAACCACAATGTGACATCTCCTTATTCCTGTAAGAATGGCCATAATTGAAAAATCAAAAAACAGTACATGTTGGCATGGATGTGGTGATCAGGGAACCCTTCTATACTGCTTGTGGGAATGTAAACTAGTACAACCACTATGGAAAATAGTGTGGAGTTTCCTTAAAGAGCTGAAAGTAGAACTACCATTTGATCTAGCAATTTCACTTCTGGATATCTAGCCAGAAGGAAAAAAGTCATTATATGAAAAAGATACTTGAACATGCATGTATATAGCAGCACAATTCACAATTACAAAATCATGGAATTAACCCAAATGCCAATCAGTCAATAAGTGGATAACGAAACTGTGGCTTATTGATATGACAGAATACTATTCAGCCATAAAAAGTAATGAATTAACGGCATTCTCAGTGATGTGGATGAGATTGGAGACTATTATTCTAAGTGAAGTAACTCAGGAATGAAAAACCAAATATTGTGTGTTCTCACTGATATACTGGAGCTAAGCTATGAGATGCAAAGACATAAGAATGAAACAATGGACTTTGGGGACTTGGGGTAAGAGGAGGGAGGTGAGAGATAAAAGACTGTAAATATGGTGCCATGTATAATGCTTGGGTGATGGGTACACCAAAATCTCACAAATCACCACTAAAGAACTTACTCATGCAACCAAATACCACCTGAACCCCAATAACTTACGGAAAAAAAGGTGAATTGTTGGGTGTAAGAGCTGTTTCATAGCAATAAATATAGTAAGTTTTGCTAATGTAAAGTAAAAAGGTATGAATATTTTAAATGTATAAAGTGTTGACTAGATGTAATGCTTTTCAAATTAGTCTTTGATGAAGACACATATTTTATTTCTGAATTTTAAGTGTTTGCAGGCCAACCCTTTTATAAAATATGAACAAAATGAATAACTGATTACCTCTTATGTTATCATGAGAAAGTCAATTGCTACAAAAGTTTCTAAACATCTCTGTAGACTGAAAACTACCCTTTCCTAGGCTGACATAGCCCTTCAACTACCCTTGAAGGAGCATAGATTAAGACTTCCCACAAACTATGGAAAGTCATTTTAGGCATGATTGGTAGTGAAAGTTAGAACATACATTAAATTGAATTGTTAAAAATCTTACAAGCTTACTATATACTTTTTGTTTACTTGCACATAAAATATTTAAAGGAGAGGTATGTACCATTTCACTGGAATGGTCTGATCTGTCCCAGCTATAATGTGTGTGATTTCTTCAAACATGAAATTTTTGATTTTTTGATTTTTTAATTTTAAAGAAATGTATTAACCTCTAAATATAATATAGTCTCTGTACTGGATCCTTTGCTTAGGCATCAATTCTGAATGAAGTATCTCCTTTTGTAGACTTATTCTTAGCATATAAATTTAATTCTAAAGCAATTAACCCCAGACCTCTCCACATTGTATACTTATCATGTAACATAAAATCAATGTTCAAAGATACAGTGAATTTTAAAAGTGCATGTAGTATTTCCCTTCAGTTGAAGTATGACTTTGGAAATTTGCATTGTTGGATAATGGCTAAGCATACTTATCTCCCTGAATCAGCTGCCAAGGAGACCAGGAAGCCACTTTCAGCAATTACTGAAATACATATCACCAAGTATCTTTTTCTATTTTTCTATGTATTTAAGACCAATTATTTTTGGACCCAAAGTAAACTAGTATAATATATTATATCATAGTTGGCTGATATTAGCTGTCCTTCCATGTACATATATGTGGTTCTTCAAATAAAAATTTGGAGTCTAATTCTCCCCTTGAATTTGGACTCTTAGAAACTTATAGATTACAGTTAAAGTCATGCTGTGAGGCTTTTAGGCTATATCATAAAAAAAGCATTTTGACTCTTTACATCTCATTTATTTTTCATTCATTCACTAATTTGTACATTTGTGCAACACAAAAACAAATATCTGTTACATTTTATGTTATTGAAAGAGCCATAATGTTACCAAGCAATCAGTGGGCTCCTTCCTGATGTCCATAGAGGCCAATATCATGGCATGGGCTTTCGAGCACAGAAAAGCTTTATTTCGAGTTAACTAGAAAGCAGACAAGAGGATATGCTCAAATCTGTCTCCTTAAGCTTGGGTTGGGTCAGGTTTTATAAACACGGGGTAATGAAATGTAATCTGATTGGATCTCATAATGAGATGGTGCTGAGAGCCATGATCTGACTGGTCCTGCCATGAGATTACACAAGAGCGTGACATGACCGAATCCTGAATCCTGCCACGGAGTGTTCACTTCTAATTTCAGTCCCTGCTCCTCTGACTGAGCACTTAGGTTCTCTCTGTGGTCGCACACTTGCTACATCTGGGCATGCTCAGGTTGTATGACCTTCAACCTGGGAGTCTTTGGCAACTATAAAACAACTCATAATTTTTTAATGTAAAAGTTGAACCAGATTGGCCTGATGCAGTTACAATAGCTCTGAACAGACATGCAAATACTTATCACCGTATTAATGTAATCCATGTAAATGCAGGCTTTTCTGGCAGTCAAGCAAAGGGATATTGATAGTCTTCTCCCAAATAATTAAACACTATTGATATGTTTAGTACTTCCTAAACTTATATGTATACATTGTATTACCTTATGATTGTTACCTATGATATTAACTGTATGCTAAATGCAACACCATGAAGTTATTTTGTTGTTATCTCAAACATGGTAAATCAATGATGTTTTCCCTCTCGAATCTGTGTTGCATTCTGTATTTTTTATCTTGGTGAATGTTAGAATTATTCACACATTTGCTCAGGTCAGGAACATCAACCTTTATTCATCCCTTTGCCTGATAATGAGTCAGTGACTACATTCAGCTAATTTGGTGTCCTCAAATATCTCTCCCAAATATCTCAGTATCCCATCTCCCCAAATTATCTATAGACTCCCATGTTTTCTATCATTGAATATTAAAATGACCCCTTATATTCTTCTGTCTCAAGTCCATTTGGAACATGACAGCCTGTGTTGCTTTTTTTCTTCCAAAGTTAAAATGTGTTAGCTCCCTTTCTTGATTAAAACATTTCAATAGTTTCTCATTGTGTTCACTGTGAAGTCTACTGCATAGCATAAGATGTAAGACATTTATGATCTAATATTTCCTAATTATTTCAGATCTGTCCCTCAGCTTGTATTCTTTCACGTGCAAAGTTTCAGTCAAGCTAAACCTGCTCTTTGCAACATTTATCATCCTCTGCTACCTTTTGGCTTATGCATTTGGCATTCACTATGTTGAATATTTAATCTTCTGTTCATCTTTGCCTGGTTAAATTTCATTCTTCCCTAACTACTCAGCTTAGATATTATCTTCTAGTGAAGGAATCTCTGACCATTTAAATTTATTTTCTTGGTTTTTCTATAGTATTTTAGCTCCTTATGTACTTTAGCAGAGTGCTAGTACTTAGCAGACAGATAGTTAACAGGAATTATTATTATTTATATTTAGTGGTTAGACCTGTAACCACATCAACAAATGTGAAAGAAAAACTAATAGACTAGAAGAAAATGCAGTGAAAATTATTGCAGCTGTAAAATACAAAAAAGGTTTTAGGCTGAATGCTGTGGATCACACCTGTAATCCCAGCATTTTGGCAGGCCAAGGCAGGCAGATCATCTGAGGTCAGGAGTTTGAAACCAGCCTGGCCAACATGGCAAAGCCCCATGTCTACTAAAAGTACCAAAGTTAGCCGGATGTGGTGGTGGGCGCCTGTAATCCCAGCTGCTCAAGAGGCTGAGGCAGGGGACTCATGTGAATCTGGAAGGCAGAGGTTGCAGTGAGCTGACATCACACCACTGCACTCCAATGTGAGTGACTCCATCTCAAAAAAAAAAAGGATTTTAGGACAAATAAGCATATATTAAAGTAAAAAACGATAAATTTTTTTAACGAAAAAGATTTGCTTTTTGAAATTCAGTATTAAAAATGAAAAGGCAAGCTAGAGATTTGGAAAAATATTTGCAGCACATATTCAAAAGGACTTGTATCCTAAATATATAAAGCCCTCTTTTAATATGATGACATAAAAACAATCTACAAAGTGGGCAAATATTTCAACAGACTATAAAGAAGAGATATGGAGAGCCAATATGCACATAAAAAGTAACATAATTGATCATCAGGGAAAACAAATTAAGATTACAATGCAACTTAGCCCTCTAGAATTAATCATTCTAATATTAGTCCTTTAGAATGCCGATTTTTTTTTTTAATTTTGAAATGAAAAACAAAAATAAAACAAGTGTTTGTAAGGATATGTGAAATCACTGGAAATCTCATTATTAATTGTGCAAATGGAAAATAACACAATCATTTGGATAACTTTTGGAAACTTTTTTTAAGGTTGAACAATAACCTACATAGAGCTCAGCCATTCCCTCCTAGGAATTTATCTGAACAAAGTGAAAACATATGTATAGATAAATAATTGTAAACAAGTGTTAGTAGCAGCTTTACCACAGTCACTAAACACTAAAACCAATCTCATAATATCTGTAAAAGGATAAATAAAATGTGACATATCTTTATATTAGAATACTACTCAATGCTATGCAATAACAAAAATAAATGAACTACTGATAGTTCCATGGATCTCAAAATTAATAAAAGAGGCCAGTCACAAAAGCCTATATTCTATACGATTATATTTGTCTATAGTTCTGGAAAATGCCAACAAATCTAAAGAGACAAAAAGTAGAACAGCTGAAAGAGGAGGGAGAGTAGATTTTTGCTCAAACACCACAGACTTCAGCTTTTATTACTGTGAAAAAGTAATACTGATTTCCATGAAGAGATATTATTTCCTTTGCTGTGTGACCTTGGGACCATTTTTAGAGACTGTAAATGGGTGAATGTTATTTTTGTTTCTGTTTTTTAAATAATTTTTGCTAGTTTTACTGGAGAATGGATATGCAGATCGCCTTATGTGGCATACCACAATTTAATGCTTTAGGGGTGGTTTTAATATTATTTTACCAGTATAAGTAGACTTGTTTAACACTAAAGTTCTTAATGGATCTTCAGAGTGTTTACAGGTAATTTGCAGTTTTTTTTTGAGAAGCTTATTGACTTATTGTCCAGTGACCAGTATATCCACATTGGAAAAAAACAAAACAAAACAGACAAAAAACAATGTAATGCATTTACTAAAATTTTAGGTGCTCTTCTCTTTACTTTTATTTCTTTCTGGTTTTTATTTCATTTTTTTTCGGAAGTTTACCAATTAGAACTTTGAATTTAATTTTGCACAAAAGAAAACAAAGAAAGTCAAATAAGCAGGCTGCTTGCTTTTTCTTCCTACAAGACTGCTATAATCTGGGTAACCATGCAATTTTTCTGGATGAAATGACAAATCTTACTATGACAGACCATCTTCAGTATGAATGTCTATCAGTAATTTATTTTTTTCCAGTTAATTCAAGGACACTGTACTCTATAAAACTCATTATCTCTTTTGCAATGAATTCACTGTTATATTTGCAAAAATGATCTTTTCACTCCAGAGAACTGGAAACATTAAACACTTTATATGTACCTATGACATATGCCACATACATTGACAGAGATTAAATTGACTGTCTTTATTCCATGATTCTTATTTTGAACATCAGGGATGAAGTAGGAGTTTCAATATGTACATTTGTGTGCACATGTGGAAAATATATTAATTGAAAAAGTCATAAATATGGAAAATATGCTACATATCCCATTTTTAACTTACCTTTCATGGAATCTAAAAATATGATAACTACTACATTGGTAGATAGAGTGGCAGGGGGCCTGTTATTTTAAGCCTACTATCCATGTGGAAAAATATAATTAAGAATTGATACAGAAATCAGAGAGAAAATGAAGAATTTGCTGTCATAAAATTTATGAAATATAGAGTTTGAAAATGACTGGTAGTATTTATTGAGTATAGGCTATTTGACAAGCAAGGGGCAAGTAAGGAACTCAGTAATTTATGCAGATAATTACCTTAATTTTCACAAGAATGTGACACATAAATTTTAATTACAGCCTTTTTATAGATGATCAAACTGAGGCTATGAGAGGTTAAAGAACTTATCTGAATTCACATAAAACGAAATGCATTGTAGAACGCTTAGAGACTAACAGTTACAGCAAAAATGTTCAAGCGAATCTGTTCCTTAGGGATAACAAAGCTATACATGTTGAACAATTTGCAATCCCTATCTCATAGTGATGATCATAATCATGAATGTGTGCATGTGTACAATGTGTAAGTTGTACACACCTACCCATAGTTGTGTGTGTATGTTTTAGCATAAAAATAGGTATGGCATACCTACACAGATATAGTTATATATACACTTACATTGTACATAGGTAGAGAGGAAGGACAGAGAAACAAATATGGGAAGTGCAAAGAAAGGCTCTGAAAACAATGAAGTGAAACAAATGTTGATTTTCATTGATTAATGAATTTAGTGATAGCATTATCTCCCTGCCAAAAATAAATTGACCATAATAATTCAAATGGCAACTATTTGGAAATCACAGTTTATGAAGTATTTGAAGATGCTGACAAAATTTGCTTTTGCTAGGTCAGAGCAAACGTTTCCAAATAAAGTCCAATAAAATTGGCATAATACTAATAACTTAATGAAAATAATAGAATACACTGTTTTATACCTTACTAAGAGTGCATACTATGGAGATACAATGCCAATGAGATATGTAAACTAATCTCAGTGAGACAATGGATATAGCATGCAGACAATGTGCTTGGCTTTCAAACCAAAAGTTAAGTGGTGAGCCTATTGAGAAAGTCATGGGAGCTACAGGCTGAATATTGGTCATCAGAGATATATAATTAAGCTATAATTATGGTAAACATCTGACAGTTTTTTAAAACACTGACAAGAAAATATATCTTCATATTAAAATGTATTTCCTAAATGTCAAATTGTGTATAACTTATATTTTCAATAGTCTATAATAATTTGCCAAGGAATATAAAAATTACAGAATGACAAATAATTGAATATCAAATCTAAGTTTTAGATTTAAAAATATATATATATCTATAAACACAGTGTGTTTTAATTACATTTTCATAATTCATTTAAATTCTAACTATTTTAGAAATAAGATGAATAATATGCTGTGGTACAATACAAGCCACTCCAAGACCGCGGAAGTTGGTTTGTCTCTCAGTTTAAGGGCTGGAACTTGTCTTCTGGGAATGTGATAAAATTGTTCTTAACTCTAAGGCACTTTCCAATTCTTTGCATAAAATAGCCTTTTGGTTTCATTTGAATATGATTATTGAGAAAGGGATCTGGTTTAGAGAAAGGCTTTCCCAATGATGAGTATTTATTTATTTTTTTAATTTCTAATTTTTAGTTATGGCTGCATAATAGTTATACATATTAACGGGATACGTGTGATATTTTGATGCAAACATGCAATGTAAAATAATCAAATCAGGGAAACTGGGGTAGGCATCACCTTAATTATTATTTATTATTTTAAGCATATTCCCATTGTGGTTTTGATTTGCATTTCCCTAATGACCAGTGATGATGACCTTTTTTTCACATGTTTCTTGGCTGCATAAATGTCTTTTTTTGAGAAATGTCTGTTCATATCCTTTGCCCACTTTTTGATGGGTTTTTTTTTCTTGTAAATTTATTTAAGTTCCTTGTTGATTCTGGATATTAGACCTTTGTCAGATGGATAGATTTCAAAGCTGTGGAAAAATAGGAATGCCTTACACTGTTAGTGGGAGTGTAAATTAGTTCAACCATTGTGGAAGACAGTTGGTGATTCCTCAAGGCTACAGAAACAGAAATACCATTTGACCCACTAATCCCATTACTGGGTTTATACCAAAAGGATTATATATCATTCTACTATAAAGACATATGTACATGTATGTTTATTGCAACACTATTTACAATAACAAAGACTTGGAACCCACCCAAATGCCCATCAAAGACAGACTGGATGAAGAAAATGTGGCACATATACACCATGGAATGCTATGCAGCTACAAAAAAGAATGAGTTCATGAGTTCATGTCCTTTGCAGGGACATGGATGAAGCTGGGAGCCAGAATTCTTAGCAAGCTAACATAGGAACAGAAAACCAAACACCACATGTTCTCATTCATAAGTTGGAGTTGAACAATGAGAACGCATGAACACAGAGAGGGAAACATCACACATTGGGGCCTGTTGGGGAGTTTGGGGCAAGGGGAGAGAGAGAATTAGGACAAATACCCAATACATACAGGGTGTAAAACCTAGATGATGGGTTGATAGGTGCAGCAAACAACCATGGCACATGTATGCCTATGTAACAAACCTGCACATTCTGCACATGTATCCTTGAACAATTAAAGTAAAATTTAAAAAATAATAATATTCCCAGAGGAGGCAGAGAAAAATGGGTGAATAGAAGCCTCCACAGATTGTCCCCCTGGCAGGAATACCAAATTGAACTACTATCTGTACAACAAAGCACCTTCATAATAACCAAAAATCCAGTTAGATATCATAGTATCTGGTTTTAACATCATGTCAAGGAAAGAGGCACAGAGCAGGGTGGGAAAGACAGTGTGAATTGCTGGCATCACTCCACCCTCATCTTATTGCAGTGACCACACTGCTCAGGAAAGAATCTAAATGCTTTGAGAAGAGAGAGCACGGTAATTGTGGGGCTTTGCATTGGAATCCAGTGTTGCCCTGTCACAGGGGAAAGCAACGCTAAGCAGAACTCAGCTGACACCCACAGAGGGAGAATTAGACCAGCTCTACCTACAGGGGAATCACTCATCCTAACTATTAGAACCTGAGTTCTAGCTAGCCCCACTACCATGAGCTAAAGGGCTCTGGGTTCCTCAGTAAACATGAGAGGCAGTCTATGCCACCGAACTGCAATACCTGGACAAGTTCTGGAGTTGTGCTGGGCTCAGAGCCATGGACTTGTGGACATGCAGTCCAGTGAGACATCAACTGGGAAGACCCAGGGAAATAACATAGGTTGTAGCCAGGAAGTACTCACCACGGGGCTGGGGTGGTGGTGGCCACAGGGAGAGACTATTCTGCTTGTATAAAGGGGAAGGAAGAGTGGGAAGGGCTTTGTCTTATGGCTTGAATGCCAGCTTAGCTGCAATAAAATAGAGCACCAGGTAGATTCCCAAGGTTTCTGACCTTAGGCCCTAGCTCTAAATGGCATCATGGAGACCACCAGGAATTGGAGATAACTCCCTGCCCTGAAGAGAAGTACACGATCGTGGCTGTTTTTGCCAACTCCTGATTGTGGAGAGCTCTAGGGCCTTGAATAAACATAGACAGTAAAAAAGCAGTGGTTATTGTAAACATTGGGTGAGACCCAGTGCTGAGATGGTTTAGATCTGATGCAGCACAGTCCCAGGGGTGGTGGCTACAAGGATACTTGTGTTACTCATTCCCCAGCTCCAGCAAGCTGAGAGAGAGAGAGAGAGAAAGGGAGAGAGAGAGAAAGGGAGAGAGAGAGAGAGAGAGAGAGAGAGAGAGAGAGAGAGAGAGAGAAAGTTGGTTTGGGAGAAAGTAAGGGAAGAGAACAAGAGTCTCTATCTGGTAATCCAGAAAATTCTCCTGGATCTTATTCAAGATCACCAAGGTGATGCCTCTACAAATATGAAACAGCCATAGCACTACTGGCTGTGTAGAAGTAAATGTGGCTGCAGTGAGCAAAGATGTAGATTACAACATCCAAGTCCCTTTGAATACCTGGAAAGCTTTCCCAAGAAGGATGGTACAACCAAGGCTAGACGGCAAAGATTAAAATAATACCAAACTCTTAAATGCCCAGACACTCTTGAACATCCACAAGCATCAAAACCATCCAGGAACATTAGTCCATTTGGTGAGGTTGTGTTTTCCGGGATGGTCTTGATGCTTGTGGATGTTCAAGAGTATCCACGATTGGAGTGACCCATCTTGGAGAGACAGAGATATGTGACTTCCTAGACAGATAATTCAAAATAGCTATTTTGAGGAATTGCAAAAGAATTCAAGATAATACAGAGAAGAGATTCAGAAACTTATCAGATAAATTTAAAAGAGATTAAAATAATTAAAAAGAAATTCTGGATTTGAAAATGCAATTCAAATACTGAAGAATGCATAAGCATCTCTTAACAGCAGAATTCATCAGGCAGAAGAAAGAATTATTGACCTTGAAGGCAGACTATTTGAAAATACACAAAGGAGAGAGAAGAAAAAGAAATCAAACAGAAATAAGCATGCCTACAAAATCTAGAACACAGCCTCAAAAGGGCAAATCTAAGAGTTATTGGTCTTAAAAAGGAAGTAGAGAGTGAGGTGTAGAAAGTTTACTAGCAGGAATTATAACCGAGAATTTCCCAAAGCTAGAGAATAATGTCAATATTCAAATTCAAAAAAGTCATATAACAACACTAAGGAGATTTAGCCCAAATAAGAATACCTAAAGACATTTAATAATCAACTCCCAAAGGTCAAGGATAAAGAAAAGCAGCTGGGTAAATATAAATATGTTATATAATATATTATGACAATTGGGGCCTAATATATCTGACAGCAGACTTCTCAGTGGAAACCTTATAGGCCAGGAGAGAGTGGCATGACATTATTTAATTTGTTGGAGGAAAAATAACAAATGTTGGTGAGGATATAGAAAATAGGGAACCTAGTGCACTGTTGGTGACAATGTAAATTATTGTAGCCACTCTAGAGAATAGTTTAGCAGTTCCTCAAAAACTAAAAATAGAACTTTCATATGATTCAGCAATCCCATTGCTAGATATATGCCCTAAAAAAGGAAAATCAGTATTTCAAAGAGTTATCTGCACTCCCATGTTTATTATGGCAATCTTCACTATAGCCAAGATTTGGAAGCAACCTAAGTGTCCATCAGTAGATGAATGGATTAAAGGACATGAGGTACATATACACAATGGAGCACTATTTGCCCATAAAAATGATTGTGATAATGTCATTTGCAAACACATGGGTTAGTAATATTCTGTTGAGTATAACATTTTTTAGACATTCATCCATTGATAGACACTTAGGTTGATTTCATATCTTAGTTACTGCAAATAGTGTCTTAATAAATATGGGAATGCAAATATCTCTTTAATATATTGACTTTCTTCTTCTTTTTTTTTAGATATTGTATTATTCCAATTTAAAACTGCTAATAAAGACATACACAAGACTGAGTAATATAGAAAGAAAAAAAGGCTTAATGGACTCACAGGTTCACCTGGTTGGGGAAGCCTCACAATCATGGGGGAAGGTGAGGGAAGAGCAAAGGCATGCCTTATAGGGCTTCAGGCAAAGACAGAATGAGAACCAAGGTAAAGAAGTTTCCCCTTATAAAATCATCAGATCTTGTGAGACATATTCACCACCATGAGAACAGTAGGTGGGAAACTGCCTCCAAGATTCAATTATCTCCCATCGGGTCCCTCCCACAACACATTGGAATTATGGGAGCTATAATTCAATATGATATTTGGGTGGAGACACAGCCAAACCATATCAGATGTGAAATTACTGGGTATATATCTGATGATTTCATATGAAATCTGAAGATATGACTTGTGTTTCTTTTAGCAACTTGGTCATCAAGTGTTTTGTTACCCTTCATCACAATACCCAATATCCTCCCTCAATTCTTGAGAGAAAAATAGAGCCTCATGTATGACAACTAACATTAATATTTATTATGTATTGTGTGTCTGATACTGTGTTATGTACTTCATTTACATTATTTTAATCTCAACAATAATTTTATAAGTTAGGGCAGATGTTTTTCTCCATATTCATAGTTGTTGAAACTGATGCTCATGGAAAGCATGTAATATTTCCAGAATAACACAGAATTGGTGGCATAGCTTGGATCTGAAACCAAGTTTAATTAAATTCATTGTTTATTTTCTTAATGTCTATACTTGATATTTAACTTTTTGGAGAAGGGTTTTACTGTCTCTCTGAATTCTTGATATATGGAAAATTTACTTTATTACAGACTTTTGTGGGAGTAAACCCTTTCTTCCTCAATAGAAAATGACAAAGTTTGTTCTCGCTTTTCCAGTAATCTGTTCAATAGGGAACAGGTGTGTGACCCACAGTCTACCACTTAGCCTCACTTGCCCAAAGTGGCAACTGTGAAACACTGATGTAAATAAGGGGAGAAATAGAAATTAATTGTGTATTTGTGGAATTAAGAGTTTCATGGCAATCCCTAAATAAAAGACTCATGTTCTATGTAAATCTGGCATCTGTGTTCAGATGGAGAGAAGTCAATATATGTTCCCATAACTAGGGATTCTGAACCATGTTCATGACCTGCTAAGAGCTCTTGTGAGAAGGCTGATCAAAGGGTATCATTCATATGGTGGGGGGCACTTTGGGAGCCTGAGGCAGGTGGATCACTTGAGGTCAGGAGTTCGAGTTCAGCCTGGCCAACATGGTGAAACCCCGTCTCTACTTAAAATACAAAAGATAGCCAGGCATGGTGGTATGAGCCTGTAATCCCAGCTGCTTGGGAGGCTGAGGTAGGAGAATTGCTTGAACCTGGTAGGTGGATGTTACAGTGAGCCGAGATGGTGCCACTGCACTTCAGCCTGAGCAGCAGAAGAGACTCCATGTCAAAACGTCTCAAAAAAAGAAAACAACGAAACAAAAGCAAAATATCTTAAATAGATAAGAAATGCCCCCTTTTTGGATATCTATCACAAAATAAAGAACAAGATCACTCTTTCCTTAAGGTAATCCTTAGTTTATTAGCAAAAAAACAAACAAACAAAAAATACACAAGCTGTTTTTATCAGCTTGTGTATTTTTTTCCCGTAATAGATCTGCATTTTTGATCTTGGTTGAATGAATGTTTCAAACTATAGATGGCTTGCCAAACACTTCTTGTTATTCGTCGTCGATTCACAAGATTGTTCTTAATTCTCAGGTAATTACACATTTTAAAAATTTTCTGTCACTATTTTTGAAATGTATGTAATTAACAGCTGGGATATTGTTTTCTCATGTACCAAAGTACTCACAATTCATTTTTATGAAACAAAAAGCCACTGAGTCATTGGCATACCATTTTTTTCTCTTATTTGTGGTTATAATCTTCTGCTGATAAATGATCTTGAACATTTTTATGTCAATTTAGGAAACTGGGCAGTTTTGGGGATACCAGCTTACATGACGCCATGTCTACATTCAGGGATACAAAGTAAAGAGGTACATGGTAATTTATTGATAAATATGATATTTAAGGTATATAACTTTAATCACACTTAAAATATAGGTTATGATTAGAAAAAAAAAGAATAATCATACATTCGTGCTAAAAAAAACACAGCAGAGGTGAGGAATATGGTTGGTCATAGACAAAGAGTATGTCAGCAGTCATTAAAAAATAAAAAAGGTAAATTGAGACAAAGAAAGAAAAACAAAACTTGAATCTTCAGTACTGCATTTCCTTTCTCTTTTAGCAAGGGGAGAAAGGGATTGGAATACAAGGAAGGAAGTCTGTGAGTGGTCAGAAATGCTTTGGCCTGTAGCTGATACGCGTGGAACTTAAGTTATAGAACCACCATGTGTTAGAAACAGAAAGAGTAGGAGGCAGAATGCCTTTAACCACACATAAGTTTTTCAACTAACAATGTCAAATATAGTGTGTTAATTTAAATGATTGAATATTTTATCCAGCCAAAAATTTCAGCCTTATTGTTAGTGCTGTGAAATATAATGTGAAGATTTTTAACTGAAATTTTACTTGTTCACATTGATTCTTCCTTTTCTATGGTTTCTCGACTAACAAACCAGTACATTTACTGCCCTAGGAAAAGAGCCAATCCAATCTGATTAAAAAAAAAAAAAAAAAAAAAGTCTGGGTCAGACACGGTGACTCACACCTGTAATCCCAGCACTCTGGGAGGCTGAGGCGGGCGGATGACGAGGACAAGAGATTCAGACCATCTTGGCCAACATGGTGATACCCCATCTCTACTAAAACTACAAAATTAGCTGGGCATGGTGGTGCGCACTTGTAGTCGCAGCTATTTGGGAGGATGAGGTAGGAGAATTGCTTGAACCTGGAAGGCAGAGGCTGCAGTGAGCCGAGATAGTGCCGCTGTACTCCAGCCTGGCGACAGAGCAAGACTCCATCTCAAAAAAAAAAAAAAAAAAAATCTTGGTTGTGAGTTTCAGTGCATATTTTTAAGCCTTTTTTGGGAGTATTATTAAAATGCTGTTGTTGTTTACTACATTTTAAAATTTTTATTGTAGTAAGAATGCTTAAGAATGCTTAGAATGAGAATCTACCCTCTTTACAGATTTTTTAATTTATAATAAAGTACTGTGATTGTGTTAGAACACAACGTGACATATGTGCCTTTTTATCAAATTTTTAATTGTACAATACAGTATTAATATCTATACGTACAATGTTGTATAGCAGATCTCTAGAACTTTATTTACCACGGATAACTGAGATTTTATTTGTAGTTCAAAAAGCAGAGCATGACTTATTAGGAAGAAAGTCACAAGGCCTCCGAGTACACAGTCCTCAAACTATAAGTTGAGAAAACATGATAATGCTAAATATCATCTTCCCACCCAAAGAAGAAAAGAGTTTTATCACCAAGCATGTATTAAAGGAGTGCATTCAAATAGACCTTGACTAAAATTTAGATATATTGAGTCTTTATAGTTACAGTTTCCTGCTTTGATTTATTTGGGTAAATCCAAAGAAAGATGATCTGGAGTGTGAATGAAAATTTGTAGATAAGTTTGAAGGTGTCTTTGAACAGATAAGGTTTGTGCCTCATTTATAAGGTAAGACCTACAGATAATGAAAAATTGATAAAATTAGTGTAGAGTAATCCCAGTATCTAAGATACTTAAGGAAATGATGTTGAGGTGATTCAATCGTTCTGAACATTATATAGAAAATCATTTTAACCATTTCCATATCTGCCATAGGATTGCAGAGATAAAGATGCTGATAGTGATGGGATGATGATGGTGATGACAATATCAACAGATATGTCTACATTATTAACATCTATTTTTAAATCCCTCTAACAACTCCTTAATGCATAATTTGTTATTATCCTTATTTAAAGATGAAGAAAGTTTATCACAGCTAGAAATACTAAAAGAAAATGTAGACAGTAGATTATTTAAATTTAGAAAGAGAAACTCAAAGCGAAAAAAAATTGATAGACAGTCATGGTAGAGATAGGGTTATCTGTAGCAAATGAGGCAGGACAGATAACCGGCAAGATGTTCAAAGTTTCACTAAAAGCTACGAAAGAACAAGTACATTACACACACACCAGAGGCCTCCTGGCTGGATGACTCATAATAGCCAACAGGGAAAACTAAAGTAATTAGCTGACTTTCCTCAGTGGTCAGTGTAGGCCATCCATGTTTCTCTAAAATAATCAGCAACCTCAAAAACATAATGTGTGATATTTTTATAAAAACTTTATGTTCTTGCCCTGTGCAGTGGCTCATGCCTGTAATCCCAGCACTTTGGGGGGCAAAGGTGGGTGGATCATGAGGTCAAGCATTCGAAAAAAAAAAATTAGCCAGGCATGGTGGCGGGTGCCTGTAATCCCAGCTACTTGGTAGGCTGAGGCAAGAGAATTGCTTGAGCCTGGGAGGCGGAAGTTGCAGTGAGCTGAGATTGTGCCACTGCATTCAAGCCCAGGTGACAGTGCAAGATTATCTCAAAAAAAAAAAAACCTTTATATATTCTTAAGCAACAAAGATACATTTCTCACTATAAATTCTTAGCCATTTGGTTTACAGGAGGACTTCTGCTCTGTTGTAATCCTTTAGAAACTTAATAAACAGCAGCTACTTATTTGGATGTTCCTAGTTTCTCTGCCAGAGAATAAAGCAAAAATCTGCTTGAGTGATCTTAAGTAGCATTTAAATGGGCTGGCCAATAATTAACATATGTGAGTAATATGTCTCCTCAGTGACATTCTACTAATTTGTCTACCACTCATTTACTAATTCAGCGTGTGGTCCCACCCAACCACAAAATGTTCCAGGAGGTGAAACTGTATTATGTCTTCAGTAAATAAAGAGCTGGAAATAACTGGTAAACTGTATTTTGCTCTTTTGGTTACTAATACTTAGCTCACTTGTTTTCCTAAATAAAAATAGACTATTTGTCATTCCACAAGAGTAAAGACTCAAAATTTCTAGCTCATTATAGTATCACATACAAAGTTCTGTGTCTCTGTAAGGCTTTTACCTTCTTGCTTCCATCACACATGACTATTAAATAATTTGCCCCTTTTTTTTGGTGCCAGAGTGGCTTCTTCAGTCTCCTCGTTCCTGTAGAATTTTGAGAATTTAAAAGTTAAGGCTCAAATAGTCATAAATTCACAAACTTTCCATTTACTTTCTTTTGAAAATGTTTCATGTTTTTCTGTTTTGTTTTTTATTGTTGGATAATTGTGAATTTTACCCAGTTGATTGTGTGAAAATTTTGTTATGGAAGTCAGGTTAGGTTGTATTCCTCTGAAAAGTATTGGTACTGTTTGTTTGTTTGTTTTAGTAGGCAAATAACTTGGATCAACTCAAATGTAAGCCCTTTCTCTTAGAGAACAGTTCAAGTTTCAGCACATTTTTTGAAAGCTGCATCGTGCATGTATGTATGATTCAGGAGTCAGTCAGAGGTGTTGGCAGAGAATATACATACACAGTACTGGGTGATTTCCTCTCTGGATTTCTCCTTTACCAGATTCCCTCTCACTTTTTAGTGGTGTTGATTGCCTGAAACACTTCTATTTCTTCATGTTAGAAAGACTGGATGTTTTTTTCAAATTCTAACCACTCTATGTGGTGCTAAATTTAGTCACTTCTGAGGCTTAAACGATTAGTTCTAGAAACTCACCTTGTGCCTTTCCCTTCTTATAAATGTTTGTTTCCTTCCAGATTTACTTGCCTTCTATTATTTTTCCCCAAAGTTTATAATACTTCTCTCTGGGAGGGATGATCCAAGAGGAACTTTGCCATATTGGAAGCAGAAATTCTGAAATTAACTTTTCAGACAAACAGTTAATATATCCTTTTTAACTTGTGAGAAAAAAAAAATTAACTGTCAAAATTCACAGTTTCAAAAGTTTTTCTTCTTTCAGTAGAGAAAAAAAAAATAGGTGCCTCATCTATATGATGTGTATCAGGAAACTTTAGGCCTATGAAAGAAAATAATGCCAGATGTTTCCAAGTAAGATAAGGAAAGGTGACATTGTTAATAAGAAACACAAGTGGAATTGCTTGTGGTGGTAAATAATTGTAAAAAATTGGCCTCAAAAACTGTCATAAACTGACTCCCCAAATGTTACCAACATAATCTGTTGAAAAGTCAAAAATTGCTTGCATTACAGACCTAGGTGGGGGGAAACGTTACCTCACAAAGCTTGGCAGTATATCAGATGGAGATATTGGAAGTTTGACTTAAGGTGGTTTTTTCAATGTAAGGATGTAATGAGGATTGAATTCAAATCAAGACATAATAGTAAAGAATTGTTGGGAACACTAAGGTGAAAATTTGACACAAAGGATTCAGTGAATCTTATAGCACAGCAAACTAATGAAGTTTTTCTTTTGGGTAATTTTTGTAATGAACAATCAAACCATTTGTTGGGTTGTTTCCAGGAAAATGTTAGAACAATGTAGTCATGCTAACAAAATCAGAAGAATAGAGAAATCACGTAAAGGTAGAGAGTGAAATGTGTTTTCAGTTGTCAGAGTGCAGGGTGATTGTGAGGTTTGATGGTTTAGTTGCAATAATAATGGTACCACTTATGTTGCACGAGAAGCAACATTACTACCTTTGAAACTGCCACCCATGACACAGAGTAAAACATAATAGAATCAAATTAACAAATGGAATCAAAGCTTCTTCCCTTAGCCTCCATAACCAATGTAGCCAATGGCCCACCATTCCTCATGTCAAGCAGTCTTTTTCACTTCCCCCTCAAGAGCTAATGTGGATGATTAGACAATGTACACTTTTAAAATAAACATGCACTTTGAGTCCAACATGACCAAAGTTTACACCAGGTGCCATACTAATTCAAATATAAATAAGAAATAAACCATGCCTAAAGAAACAATTGTTTATAAATAACCCAGTGTGTTCTCTCCTTCCGCAACGTAAGATCAGACTCCCAGTTAGTGCTGCCACTCTGTATGTGACTTCCTAGTTGCTTTTCCTTTAATTGCTATATGAATATATATGCTTCTAAGTAGTCACCTTCAAGTGTGAAACTGTGTGGAAGGAGATGTATTCTAAGAATGATGCTCAGCATCAACTGAACCTTTTCTCATCTCTGTTAATCTCAACTATTTTAGGGTGACTCTAAGTATTGGATAGATTAGAATATTCTGTTTTATACCTGTTTTCCAAATAGTAATTTTCAATATGGCCTTCTTTTCCTATCACTTCTGCTTTCAGTTGAATGGAACCTTATAAAGTCACTATTACTATGATCACCATACCAATATGAGTCTATACATTTTGCTCAATCATTAATTTTTTTTAGTTCACTATATGACATTAGTGTAGGTTTCCCAGAAACTAAGACAAAGGTCAATTTTAATGACACCACATAATGAGACACCAAAATTATTCCTCTTCACCAAACAAAGCAAAGTTGTGTTTCTTGAATCTCTTTCCTCTTAATATGATTTATTTGAACATCTAACACGTCAGTATGAAAGCTTGTGGCTGACTATTGTATACAAACTATTTGTATGCTTGGTAAAACATACCAGGCTGAACTGCTCTATCTTGTGCCCTCCATGAGATTCATGAGGTTCTTGTGACAACAGAAATCTGATTAACTGAAGTATGGATGCCTCAAGATACCTGAATGACCACATTTGTTAGGCCAATGTGGTATACTGAAAGTGTTGAATTTAATATGTCCTTGCTGAAAAAAGCTTACCTGAATGTTGTCATCTAATTAGCAAGCAGATTCTGTGATTTCCTATTCCATTTGGCAAGACCTCAACCAACTATAAAGAAAAATGAAATACTTTAAGAAAAATGTATTTTAAAAATAACACAGCATGATGTTCAACTGTTTATATAGATATGAACAGATTGAATGAGTTTGATTTAGCCACTTCCTTGGTGAAAATTCAGCTTTTAGTTGCCTAGTGGCCTTCAAACATATATTAGAGGTCAGAGAAAAGAAAATCTTAACACTCCATCAAAGCCTTCATAGTTGTCTTGGTAGCTGGAAATTTGGGAACAAGTGCAGTGGCATTTACAGATACTTTGATTGCCAGGGATGATTAGGTGACCTTGTTAGTAGAGAAACTTTTAGCATTTTTTTCTTTGCAACTGAAAACAAAACAGCCATGAGCACTATATTCTTTAGAGAGAAACACATGGTCACTCATAGCTCTGCATTCCCAAAAATAGGTATTTAAGATAAGAAAAATAATTTGTTTAAACTCATAATTTCTTGAAAAATTCCACAACCAATAATTTTAAAACATAAATTGTTATGAAATAGCACCGTATGAAAATTTTTTTTTAAAAAAAAGACATGAGGAATAGACTTGATAGGTTTGAACGATATATACATCAAAGAGAGGGAGACAAAATCCTGAATTAAGAACACAATTCCTGTAACATGACTTTGGCAATTAGATATAAGAAGCAGAGAATACTGGCATTTTCCTCACAATTGCGCTTCCAGCATAAAGGTTAATTGGAGGCAGGAGGGAAGAATATTTTACAATTTCCTGTCTTTCTTTGAGAATTTTCTTCTTTTGTAGCAAACTTTATCGTTCCCCTTTTTTCCTCTAATTTACTACCAATCTTTGATTCATATAGCCTGTCTAAATAGTGTTTCAGGAAAAATATAGCAATCATGTAATCCTTATTATGAATATAAACCAGGCTCTTACTGCTCTTAGCAATGTTGGCATTCTAATATTTCATAATTGTGGAATAAATAAGTCAATTGACTCTTAGAATCCATTAAAAGAATGGTAAGATACAGTGTGAAAATATCAATTCCTAGATATAATAATTTTAAGAGTTTTTTTTTTTTTAATTGGAAAAGCAGATCTAGAGTCATCCCTTCAACAAAGACAGAGATTGGCCATACTACTGTAAAGAGAATGCAGCCAATACATATTATTTCTATTTATGGGAAGACATGTACAAAGAAGTAGATCCAAAGGGCAATCATCTGGACTGCCTTCATTAGGAAATTAACTAGGCTAACTTTGAATATATCTGCTAAAAATCTTAGAAGTTAATAAATCAAAGCAACAAAGTTCTCAAGTATCCCATTTGATGTAATATCTAGGCTCTTGTACTTGCTAATTTGTGTAAGTGTGACAAAGTATTTAGCTTCTCTTTGTGCTTTAGTTATCTCCTTTGCAACAACCCACACACTTGTTTGGTGAATTAAATGAGATCACACATAAGCATGTTTACCAATTCACAAAGTTCTTTATCATTTTATTTTTTAATTGAGTTTGTATATAAACCAATGAAGCAGATGAGCAAAGCAGTTTTAAGAGGCTGGTTCTGCTGCTGCTAGGTAGCAATGCCCTGCTACTGTATTCTTGTTCATCCTGGGAACAGCACACTTTAGTGTTTTAGTGCATATGCTGAAGATTTCATTTGTCTGTTTATTTCACTGTAATTTAATTAAAATTTGTGGTCACAGGTCGGAAACTAGCTGATTTTATTCATATGTACAAAAGTCCAGAAACTACTAAGATTAATTTTATTTATGTTCATCTTTAACATGAAATCCTTATACTATAGTTATAAAACTGAAAGATAGTTATGAGTATATTTATTTTTATGAATTAACAGCTTAATATAAATTGTTTCTCAGTATCCATGGGAATCTGTTCCAGGCCTGCCCCATCCCACAGCTGCTAAAATTCACAAATCCTCAAATCCCTTACATAAAATGGTGTAGTAATTGCATTTTACATACAGATATCCTCCCATATCCTTTAAATCATCTCTAGATTAATGATAATATCTAATACTACATAAATGCTATGTAAATAGTTGTTACATTATATTGTTTAGGGAATAATAACAGGAAACAAAGTTTGGATGTGTTCAGTATCAAAGGCAATCATCCTTTCTTTTTCCTCCAAAATTTTAAATCCACAGTAGATTGAGTCCATGATGTACAACACATAGATACAGAGGGCTTACTGTATGTAACTGTTAAACTGTAATTACTAGCATAAGAAAATATAGAAAAAAATTAGAATTTATCCTGCGTCTCACTGTTTACCTAAAGGATGGATGTCAATAGTTGCCCACATTTTTCTAGTGTCTTTATATTGATACCCAGGTTTGCTTTTAGAGTATAGTTTTGTGGCTGGTAAAGGGATTCCGATTTTTGTAAGCTTATAATTGAAATCACATCCTTTAGCCAAAATGTGTTTAAAGACAGCCAAGAACCCAATATTAAGCTAATTATGGAATTTCTTTCTACAGCTACTGGTCCAGGTTAGACCAACTAGCGCAAAGGTTAATATTTGAATATACACAAGGAACTGCACTGCAACAGCTGCTAATAGTAGCTGTGCTATAACCATGAAGAAAGCTATACACATTAAAAGGTCAATCTAAGATAACAGGACATAGAATATTAAAAATTGGAGTTAATTCATTTATTAAGCCATACCTGAAGAAGTCTTGCCTCTAGATTTTTTGGTTACAATAATGTAATAAGTAACTTATGCTTTAAGCCAGTTTGATTATGATTTTCTGACATATTCAACTGAAAGAATTCCAGTGGCTTGATCCAGCTCAAATTTGATAAATAACCCTCTCCAAAGATTTATTTTGAAAGTCCTTTAAGGTTTTTCTAAATTGTCTTTTTCTATTTTCATGGCTTTCAATGAGTTGGAGTATAAAATTAGAAACTTTCTCTCCAAGAGCATTGATAAGACAATTTACAACTTGATTCTAGTTAGTTATACATCCCCTGCTCTTTTATAGAAACAATTTGCCTTTGCGAGGTGCAGTGGTTCATGCCTGTAATCCCAGCACTTTGGAAGGCTGAGATGGGTGGATCACCTGAGGTCAAGAGTATGAGAGCAGTCTTGCCAACATGGTGAAAACCCTGTCTCTACTAAAAATACAAAAATTATCCCAGCATGGTGGCAGGCACCTCCCACCTACTTGGGAAGCTGAGATAGGAGAATCACTTGAACCCAGTAGGCAGAGGTTGCAGTGAGCTGAGATGGTGCCACTGAATTCCAGCCTGGGCAACAGAACGAGACCCTGTCTCAAAAAAAAAAAAAAAAAAAAAAAAAAAAAAAAAAAGGAAAAAAAAACTTCCCCAATCTAAACTGTTCCTAACATCTCCACATATGTCAGACATAGTCCTAACTCAATATTTTGTACATGATCTTCTTATATATAAGATAACTCCTTAAAATAGTTTCTTCTTTCAAATTCTAGCTCAAGTTTCCAGTATGAAGATCTCACTGATTTCTTTATAAAATCTCTTTAATGCATCTCTAGTGTCTACTGTGATTGCTTTCTTTGCTAAATATGACTCCTATTTATTTGCATGTCACTTGATGTTAATAAAAATCTGTTTCATAATACAATCCTTATTGTAAAGAGCTGTATGTTTTATATTTTATTTTCATTTGACCTAATACAATTCTATATATGCACAACTACTTCATTGTATGAATTTTTAATTTGCATTTGTGTTCTTCAGAATTTGTTTGAACTGCAAATTGGACTGTAAGGTTGATACTGCTAACCAAATAATTTTCCAGAAATTCATATAGTTCTCATAAATCCTGAGACTATGTAAATTTTATTGGAAGTGTCCCCCTATTCAACAAATATTTATTAAAATATTAGAGTAACTCAAGTATACTGTCCATTGTTAGAAAGACACAATGAATAAAAGACTGTCTCTGCTTTCATTGTCTGGTGGAGAAGGAATACAAAAATTAACTAATAGAACTAGGTATAATAATTCAAGCAATTGACTATGATACATGGAAGGAGAGGCACCTCTCTAAGACAGGATGACTATATGTCTTCTTTGCTTAGTGAAGTCCCAAGATAGGCATGTTGTATTGGCATTCCATCTGTGTTGTAATCTGTTCCAGATTTGTAATGTTAACAATAACACATTATAATTAAAAGTTGCATTCAAGTACAACAAGGTCAATTTGGAGGTTTCCCTTTGTACTTGGAGTTTCTGTCATGTATTTATTTATGAAATCCTTGTTCATCAAACAAGGTTTACTGTTGGTAACACATAGTTCAAACTGAATTATGAACAGTGGTAAATGACCTCTATTTTCATTAAGACTTTCATGTGAAATCTAACCTATTACATATTCCCTTCTAGACAGCATGCAGAATTTAAAGTAAAAACATGTTAAGAGTGCTGAGACACTCGTTATTATAGACAGGTATTCCTTCTAGTCTTAGGAAGTAACACAAGGAAGTATTCAGTAGTACTGCCTACCCGATATTAGATATATCAGCTAGGTTTACCATAGCTTATGGCACAGCTTTAAAGCAAAGCTAAGACTTCAAGTCAGTGGGAAAGGTAGAAAATTAGAGACTAAGAATATAGGAAACGTGCAGCAAATAGTCCGAGCAATACAGCCACAACCTACACACAGTCTGGAAGTTCATGAAATATATTTTGTTTGACAGTACATTTTTATTCATTTATAAGTTGCCTATGTATTTTGCAAAGAACATGTTCAGCAGCAATGATCAAAACAGTAAATGTTTAACAAAAATTACATTTAAATATTAATTTTTCAAGAAAGCAGATTATAAACTATAACTTGCACAAAATGTGTACTTTCCCTTATGGGGTTATAATAACATAACTGATTGAATGAATCTCCTCAGACACAGCTCTGCAGAAAAAAAAATAGCATCTACTTCAAAATTAGTAGTTTATGCAAGATTATATGAAAGATGATGATATAACATGTAGTACTTCTGAAGTGCACTGACATTTTATACTGTGAAGCATGTCTTTTCATTTAAATCAACTATCTGTATTTTTAAGCTTTTTTCATTTTAAATTTCAAGCTGTCAAAAGTAGATATCGTAAGTGTTAAATTTTGCCTCTTTCAGCAGAAGAGGAACTTTATGAATAATACCAGTGTCACTGAATGGTTCAAATAAAGAGTTAATTCTAACACATTTTTTTCCTAATGGCTGATGTAATCCAAGTATCACTTTTAGAACTTTTGTCTTTCAAAAACAAAATAGTTGACTTTATTGTCAGTGCTACTACAGAGTCAGTTAAAAAGCATACTTTTTTATTGAAAATATCAAAACACATTTTAGTGGAGGACAAAAGAGGTTGGATTTGATGAAGGATGAGTAACTTGATTCTGTGGAGTAAAATAAAGAGATAATGGAACTGCATAAGAAAAAATTATATATATTATTTAGGTTCCTTGATGCCACTGTTGAATACCAAAAACTGCTTATACAAAAGCTGCAATTCCAGAAGACCAAAGATCTACTGGTGAACTGTAAACTAAACCATGTTTAGAACTTGGCACACTGCTAAAAAATAATTGTGTTCTAAGTAGCAAGAGTAAAGAGATTTTATTAAACAACCAGGTTGAGTCATAAGATTCCTCCAGAAGGACCATGCCTAATAGTAGGGCTAAAGTGGCTCAAGAAACAGTTCTATAAAGCTTTAAGAAATGATAATCAAGTAACCTATAAATAATTTACTGTTGGTAAACCAAATGTGGCAATATTCAAAGAATAAAAGCACAAAAATTACCACTGAATGACTCAGAGTCACAATGTCAAGCATTTAATAAAAAATTAGTAGCACTATAAAGAAGCAAAAAGTTATGATACAATAGCAGATAAGAAATGCCAGGCAGGAGGACGGATCCAAGATGGCTGTTTAGGAGCAGCTCAGGATTGCAGCTCCCAGCAAAAGCGCAAAGGGTGAGCGGACACCGCATTTCCAGGCGGGTTTTTATTGCCCACAGACCAGGAGATTCCCAGGCGGAGGAGCCCCACAGGTCACCAGCACGGCTGTTTAGGCGGGTGCGGCTGTTTCGGCCGGTGCGGCTGTTTTGGCCAGGGCCCTGGCACAGCGGTTTTCCATACAAAATACACGGGTCCGGGCACCATTTTAGCTGGTGATTGAAGCTCCTGGGAGACAGAGTCACCCATTGAACTGATAAAAAAGGGGACTGAAACAGGGAGCCAGGCCAGGAGATTCCTAGGCAAAAAAGCGCCACGAATCTCAGCGCGGCTGTTTCAGCCAGCACAGTGGGTTGCCTCACAGAAATCACACAGATCCCGGCAAATTTTCAACAGGTGACTGGAACACCTAGGAGACAGAGTCAACCGTTCAACTAAAAAAAAAAAAAAGGGGGGGCTCTGAAGCAGGAAGTCAGGTGATCAGGCTCGGCTGGCCACACCCCCACAAAAAATCAGCAATCCAAAATGCTCTGGATTGAGTTTCACAGTAAGCACAGCTGAATCTGGGATGGTCCAGCTCTGTGGGGAGGAGCATCCGCCATTACCAAGGCAGACCACCACTACAGAGGTAGTCCACCGTTGCTGAGGCAGCCCGCTATTGCCAAGGCAGCCCGCCACTACAGAGAGAGTCCGCCATTATAGAGGTGGGCCACCTTTGCCGAGGCAGTTCTAACTATACCCATATAAACAGGACTGCGGGGAAGTTCACATGGCAGCTGGCCGGAGCCCACAGCAGCTCAGCAAAGCCTCTGCAGGCAGACAGTGACTAGGCTGCCTACTCGCTGGGCAGGGCAGCCCTGAAAAAAGGCAGCAGCACAACAGAAGCTCATAAATAAAGCCCTAACTCCCCAGAAAAGAGCACATGGGGAAAAAAAGGGTGGGAGGGGAGGGGTTATGACTTCTACTGCAGCAGACTTAAATGTACCTGCCCAGTAGCTCTGAATGAACACCACAGCTCACATCTCAGCACTTGAGCTCCTATAAAGGACAGACTGTCTCCTCAAGCAGCTCCCTGACCACGCTATATCCTAAGAGTCACCTCATAAAGGAGAGCTCAGACTGACATCTGGGAGGTATCCTTCTAGGACAAAGATAGCAGAAGAAGAAACTGGCATCAACCCTTACTGTTATGCAGCTGCTGTGGGTGATCCTCAGGCAAGCAGGGCCTGGAGTGTACCTTAGCAGTACTACAGCAGAGGGGCCTGTCTCTTAGAAGGAAAACTAAGAAACAGAAAAAAATAACTTCATCATCAACAAACTGGACATCCACTCAAAGACCCAATCTGAAAGTCAACAACTACAAACACAACAGGTGGATAAATCCACAAAGATGGAAAAGAACCAGCACAAAAAGGATGAACACAACTGAAACCAGAATGCCTCTCCTCCTAAAAGGGGTCAAAACTCCTCACCAGCAAGGGAGCAAGGCTGGATGGAGAATGAGTGTGACGAATTGCCAGAATCAGGCTTCAGAATGTGGCTAATAAGAAACTTCTCTGAGCTAGAAGAACATGTTCTAACCCAATGCAAAGAAACTAAGAATCTTGAAAAAAGATTTGATGAAATGCTAATGAGAATGGACAAAATAGAAAGGAATATAAGTGAATTGATGGAGTTGAAAAACACAACACGAGAACTTCACAAAGTATACACAAGTTTCAACAGCCAAATTGATCAAGCAGAAGAAAGGATATCAGAGGTTGAAGATCAACTCAATGAAATAAAACGTGAAGGCAAGATTAGAGAAAAAAAGGTAAAAAGGAATGAACAAAGTCTCCAAGAAATATGGGACTATGTGAAAAGACCTAATATACATTTGATCAGGGTACCTGAATGTGACGAAGAGAATGAATCCAAGCTGGAAAATACTCTTCAGGATATTATCCAGGAAAACTTCCCCAACCTAGCAGGGCAGGCCAATATTCAAGTCCAGGAAATACAGAGAACACTACAAAGATATTCCTCAAGAAGAGCAACCCCAAGGTATATAATCGTCAGATTCACCAGGGTTGAAATGAAGGAGAAAATGCTAAGGGCAGCCAGAGAGAAAGGTCAGGTTACCCACAAAGGGAAGCCCATCAGACTCACAGCAGATCTCTCAGCAGAAACCCTACAAGCCAGAAGAAAGTGGGGGCCAATATTCAACATCCTTAAAGTAAAGAACTTTCAACCTAGAATTTCATATCTGGCCAAACTAATCTTCATAAGTCAAGGAGAAATAAAATCCTTTATGAACAAGCAAGTAGTCAGAGATCTCGTCACCACCAGGCCTGCTTTACAAGAGCTCCCGAAAGAGGCACTAAATACAGAAAGGAACAACCAGTAGCAGCCACTCCAAAAACATACCAAATGATAAAGAGCATCAACATGATGAAGAAACTGCATCAACTAATGGGCAAAACAGCCAGCTAGCATCAAAATGTCAGGATCAAATTCACACATAACAATATTAACCCTAAATGTAAATGGGCTAAATTCTCCAATCAAAAGACACAGACTGGCATTTGGATAAAAAGCCAAAATGCATCAGTGTACTGTATCCAGGAAACCCATCTCACATGCAAGGATACACAAAAGCTCAAAATAAAGGGATGGAGGAAGATTTACCAAGCAAATGGAGAGCAAAAAAAAAGCAGGAGTTGCAATTTTCATCTCTGATGAAACAGACTTTAAACCAGCAAAGATCAAAAGAGACAAAGAAGGACATTACATAATGGTAAAAGTATCAATGCAAAAAGAAGAGCTAATGATCCTAAATATATATTCACCCAATACTGGAGCACCTGGATACATAAAGCAAGTTCTTCATGACTTACAAAGAGACTTAGACTCCCACACAATAATAGTGGGTGACTTTAACACCCCATTGTCAATATTATACAGATCAACAAGGATATCCAGGACTTGAATTCAGACCTGGAACAAGTGAACCTAATAGACATTTACAGAATTCTCCACCCCAAATCCACAGAATATACACTCTTCTCAGCACCACATCATACCTACTCTAAAATTGACCACATAATTGGAAGCAAATCACTCCTCAGCAAATGCAAAAGAATAGAAATCATAGCAAATAGTCTGTCAGACCACAGTACAATCAAGTTAGAAGTCAGAATTGAGAAACTAACTCAGATCTACAGTTTCATGGAAACTCAACAACTGGCTCTTGAATGTTGACTGATTAAACAATGAAATGAAGGCAGAAATAAAGATATTCTTTGAAACCAACAAGGATGAAGACATAACATACCAGAATCTCTGGGACACGTTTGAAACAGTGTCTAGAGGAAAATATATAGCAACAAATGCCCACATGAGAAGCAAGGAAAGATCTAAAATTGACACCCTATCATCAAAATTGAAAGAGCTAGAGGAGTAAGATCAAAAAAACTCAAAACCTAGCAGAAGACAAGAAATAACTAAGATTAGAGCAGAACTGAAGGAGATAGAGACACAAAAAACCCTTCAAAAAATAAATAAATCACGGAGTTGGTTTTTTGAAAAGATCAACAAAATAAACAGACCACTAGCCACATTAATAAAAAAGAAAAGAGAGAATAATCAAATAGATGCAATAAAAATTGATAAAGGGGATATCACCACAGATTCCACAGAAATACAAACCATCATCAGAGATTATTACAAACAACTCTATGCACATAAATCAGTAAACCTGGAAGAAATGGATAAATTCCTGGACACTTGCATCCTCCCAAGCCTAAACCAGGAAGAAGCTGAAATCCTGAATAGACCAATAACAAGGGCTGAAGTTGAGGCAGCAATTAAGAGCCTACCAAGCAAAAAAAGCCAGGGTCCAGATGGGTTCACAGCTGAATTCTACCAGACATACAAAGAGGAGCCAGTACCATTCCTTCTGAAACTATTCCAAATAATACAAAAAGAGGAAATCCTTCCCAAATCATTTTATGAGATCAACATCATCCTGATACCAAAATGTGGCAGAGACTCAGCAAGAAAAGAAAACTTCAGGCCAATATCCATGATGAACATAGATGCAAAAATCTTCAGTAAAATACTGGCAAACCACATGCAACAGCACATCAAAAAGCTTATCGACCATGATCAAGTAGGTTTCATCCTGGGGATGCAAGGCTGGTTCAACATACTCAAGTCTATAAATGTAATTCACCACATAAACAGAACCAAAGACAAAAACCACATGATTATCTCAATTGATTCAGAGAAAGCCTTTGACAAAATTCAACAGCCTTTATGCTAAAAACCCTCAATAAACTAGGTATTGATGGAACATATCTCAAAATAATAAAAACTATTTATGACAAACCCACAGCCAATATCATACTGAATGGGCAAAAGCTGGAAGAATTTCCTTAGAAATCTAGCACTATGCAAGGATGCCCTCTCTCACCATTCTTATTCAATGTAGTATTGGAAGTTCTAGCCAGAGCAATTAGGCAAGAAGAAGAAATAAAATGTAATCAATTAGGAAAGGAGGAAGTCAAATTGTCTCTATTTGCAGATGACGTGATTATATATCTAGAAGATCCCATCACATCAGCCAAGAATCTCCTGAAACAGATAAGCAACTTCAGCAAAGTCTCAGGATACAAAATCAATGTGCAAAAATCACAAGCATTCCTATACACCAATAACAGACTTAAAGAGAGACAAGTCAAAAACAAACTGCCATTCACAATTGCTATAAAGAGAACAAAATATCTAGGAATAAAACTAACAAGGAACGTAAAGGACCTCTTCAAGGAGAGCTACAAACCACTGCTCAATGAAATAAGAGAGGATGCAAATAGATGGAGAAACATTCCATGTTCTTGGTTAGGAAGAATCAATATTGTGAAAATGGCCATACAGCCCAAAGTAATTTACAGGTTCAAAGCTATCCCCATCAAGCTACCAATGACCTTCTTCACAGAACTGGAAAAAACCACTTTAAACTTCATATGGAACCAAAAGAAAGCCTGCATAGCCAAGTCAATTCTAAGCAAAAAGAACAAAGCTGGAGGCATCACACTACCGGACATCAAACTGTACTACAAGGCTACACTAATCAAAACAGCATGGTACTTGTACCAAAACAGATATAGACCAATGGAACAGAACAGAGGCCTAGGAGGCAACACCACACATGTAAAACCATCTGATCTTTGACAAACCTGACAAAAACAAGCAATGGGACAACGAGTCCCTGTTTAATAAATGGTGTTGGGAAAACTGGCTAGCCATGTGCAGAAAGCAGAAAATGGACCCCTTCCTGACACCTTACAATAAAATTAACTCCAGATGGATTAAAGACTTAAACACAAGTCCTAACACTCTAAAAACCCGAGAAGAAAATCTAGGCAAAACCATTCAGGACACAGGCGCAGGCTAGGACTTCATGACCAAAACACCAAAAGCATTGGCAACAAAAGCTAAAATAGACAAATGGGACCTAATCAAACTCCACAGCTTCTGCACGGCAAAAGAAACAATCATTAGAGTGAATTGGCAACCAACACAATGGGAAAAAATTTTTGCAATCTACTCATCTGACAAAGGGCTAATATCCAGAATCTACAAAGAACTAAAACAGATTTACAAGAAAAAAACATAAAAGCCCATTCAAAAGTGAGCCAAGGACATGAACAGATACTTTACAAAACAAGACACACATGAGGCCAACAAACATATGAAAAAATGCTCATCATCACTGGTCATTAGAGAAATGCAAATCAAAACTACATTGAGATACCATCTCACACCAGTTAGAATTGGTGATCATTAAAAAATTTGGAGACAACAGATGCTGGAGAGGATGTGGAGAAATAGGAACACTTTTGCACTGTTGGTGGGAATGTAAATTATTTCAACCATTGTGGAAGACAGTGTGGCAATTCCTCAAGGACCTAGAAATAGAAATTCCATTTGACCCACCAATCCCATTACTGGGTATATATCCAAAGAATTATAAATCATTCTACTATAAGGGCACATGCACATGAATGTTCATTGCAGCACTGTTTACAATAGCAAAGACCTGGAACCAACCCAAATGCCCATCAATGATAACCTGGACAGGGAAAATGTGGCACATATACACCATGGAATACTATGCAGCCATAAAAAATGATGAGTTTGTGTCCTTTGTAGGGACACGGATTAATCTTGAAACCATCATTCTTGGCAAATTGATACAAGAACCGAAAATCAAACACTGCATGTTCTCACTCATAGGTGGGTGTTGAACAATGAGAACACATGGACACAGGGAGAGGAGCATCACACACTGGGGTCTGTCGGGGGGAAATAGGAGAGGGACAGTGTGGGGTGGGGGTTGGGGAGAGATAACATGGGTAAAAATGCCAGTTATAGGTGATGGGGAGGAAGGCAGCAAATCACACTGCCATGTGTGTGCCTATGCAACAATCTTGCGTGTTCTTCACATGTACCCCAAAACCTAAAATGCAATTAAAAAAAAAAAAAGAAATGTCAGGTCAAAGAACTGGGCCTATAATTAAAATAGACACTGAGATTATCAGATAAGAATTTTAATATAACTATCAAAAACTTATTCAATAACAGTAATATTATATATTCATGTGAACTCATGAGTATACTACCTAAGTAAAGCAATAGAAGATATATGAAATAATCAAATAGAACAGTTTGAGTTAAAAAATAAAACAGCAGAATAAATTCTATAGATAGGCTCAAGAACTCATTTGATGCTACAGAAAACAACAAATGTAAACAGTAAGCTTCAAGTCATAACAATAGAAATTTCCAGCTGGAGCACAGAAAAATACAAACCTAAAAACAAAATACAGAGACAGTGGCATGTGGAAACTATCACTTTATCTACCATACATAACAGAAACCTAAAAATGGAGGTGGAGACAAAAATCATTTGAATAAATAATAGCTGAAAAAAGTTTCTAATTTAATGGAAACCTAAGGAACCAAAAACATTATTTCTAGTACACTTAGATTCTAGATCTCTCTCTCTCTCTTTGTCTCATATAATTTCCCTCAAAGCATTTCTCTCTGGGTGTGTTTCTCTCTCATATGGCAACCTGAAAATTTGTCCTTTCAGATGTTTTGAGCTTAGCTTGTCTCTAATGCATTCAGGCTAAAATATCATAAATGATATGATCAGTAGACATTTTGCTTATTACTGGAGCTTTGCTTCTCTGGCATCAAAACACTCTAGAAGATTTTTATTCTGCTTTTTCAGATTCCCATATTCATGCATGCCTCTAACATTTGGTAAAGTTTAGTGGGGAAAACTAGCTGCAATTTTAATGTTCTTCTGGTTACAACTCCTTAAACTATATCCCAAACTCCACTGTTTTCCATTTTTCTCATTAGAAATTACTGACAATGGCAAGAGAGACAAGTTATCCACCTATAACAGACTTAGAGAAGGTGTCCAAGGAAAGAAATCACCAACTATTTCACTTCACCTGAAAGTGCTCTTCCCTCTCCAAAATTTTTAGCTTGTCTAAACTTCTTTTATCTATTACTTCTTTGTAGCCATTTAATGTTTTTTAACCAATAGGTTATAACATTCTTTTTATTTAAATATTTCACATTGCATGTGTTTAGTAGATAGTAGCTTACATCTACTAAATCCTACTACATCCTACCCAAAAGCAACTGATACCAGGCACTTTAAAATTTTTAGATTACACTAAAATTCTCCGTAATTATTTTGTCACCAAAATAAAAAGCAATAACCTTAGTCTGTAAATTTTATTTTATAAAACAAGGCAATAGAATATAAACTAAAGGTGGTTCTTAAAGTGCTCAAAACAAACTTAGCTGATGGATAACAAACTATGAAGAATACAGTCATTAGAAGGATAAACCAATCCGTCAAGTAAGATGGTTTTTACAGCAGACCATTTGGTCAAGGGCTTTCCACATATTCCCTTGTCAATGTGTTAGTCACCTCTGAAAAAGAACTTCTGTTTCCTCTGGATTGACACTGTAACCAGTGCTACAATATTTCATTTCTTTTTTTTTTTCTCTTTTTATTATTCAATCTGAAATCCTTCACTGACAATGACTACGAGGGGACTGTTTATGAGAAGAACTTCTCCTAGGAATTTGGTGTGGATGCACATTCTTCAGGAAGTATATCTGGGGGTTTTCTTAGCTTACCACTTTTTTCCTGTTTACCAAGGGTTTTAACTCATGATTACTCTTCCAGGCTTGGATAATTACCCAATTGTCCACATACTAAGAATAGAAGGGAAGAATATTTAAAAGTAACTCAACAATAAAATAGGGATTTTGATGAATATCCCGTCACACCAAGTATTTTGAGCCAATTTTGGTATCTATTAAAAGGTTTTTTAACTAGCTTTTTTTATTGGATTAAGATAATGCTGTTATTTAAGTGACTATAGATCTGCAAAAGTTTAAGTACAATATTTTAATACTTTGGAGAATGTTTTTGAATAGTATTCTTACATGACTATTATGAGTAAATTATTTCCATTTCATTTTGTAACCTCATAGCTTAAATATGATATTTTAATTTTAATAACCAGTCTATTATAACCACAGCAGCAATGGAATATTTATGAACAGTTCAGAAGTGGAGATATTTTAAACTCTATAGAACATTATTTCACTGTAATTATGTGAGAAGGTAAATGTGAATGTAAATTGATGGTTATCTAAATATACAGCAGTGAGGTAAAAAAAAATGGGGAATTATGGAATACAATGTGAATGGAACTCACTGAAAAAATGCATAAAGTAATAAAAGGAAATGGAATTTAATGATGCAAGCCTTACTTACTTGGGAAATTATTTTCTTTTAATATCTCACTTTCTGATAATGGAAGAAATTAGGTTTTACATCATGTTGTTTTTATATTGTAAATCTCTTTTTAAGTGTATATAAAGCAAAGAAAATCATATATATTTTTAGAAGAAGCTAATGTTGAAACATTTGCTAGATTTTGATATGATTGACTCATTGAACGTTTTTAATATGCGCTTGGTATGTGTCACATTTTGTCATAGTTTATACAAGAAAAAATAAATATGCCAAGATGTCTCCTCAAAAGCCTCATGGTTTCTTTGGAACGAAAGTGAAGAGAACATATAAATTTAAAGCCATATAAAAATGACAGTAATATAAGTGTAGAGGTATATGTAGGAAGAAAATAAATATTTATAAAGTAGGGATTAGTTCAATCTCTTATGGGTCAGAGGACAGAAGATTCTGAGAATACTTTGCTGTGCCTGGAAGCATGTGAAGGACTTTTCTCAACATATGAGGAGTATCATAGTTGCCAGGTATAGCACTCCTCATAGGTCTAGAAAGGATCTTTGTTTATTTTTCACTGACTTAATTGACCAACTTCATTGCCAAGTTGGTCAATTAAGTCAAATGAAGTTAAATAAATAACAATCAAGCCTTTATTCTGGTACTGAAAAATTATACATAAGAGGTAGAAAGTGATGCCAGTTCCCTAGTGTTCCATTTTTCCCCCACGGAACAGCACACCTGACAAGGGTCACTCAGATGGTTCTTTGGGTCCATCAAAAAACTAACAGTATAAAAATACTGAGTTGGAGAGGAGAGAAGTGCTTTAGTCAAGACTCCCTTGGAAAGAGACTAACAGAGGTGCCTGAAAAGTACCTCAGCCAAGCATCTCCTCTAGAATGAGATACATAGGCAAGGAATACATATATGTGTATGAACCAGCACGGAGAAAGTGGGTCCTTGTCTGAAACTGCAGGGCACACCAAGTCTAGGGTGGAAGTACAACTTTTCCCATGATGTCTGCCAAGGCAAGCCTTGTAATTTCCTATAGTTAAGACTGAAAGATCACAAGAAGGATTTTGACCTAGAACTGGACTTCTCAATAAGAGGAAAGGCAAGGGAAATAATCACTTAGAAGTACAAGATACTTTAGTAGTGCTAGAACACTGGGTATCTGAGGAAAGTGTTGGGAAGGGAAGCCCATAGTTATCACGCTGATTAGCTAAGCAGAGGCCAGGCTGCAGAGGCTTTCTGATTATGAGGCATTAGTACTTGGCCTTCTTGGAACTGTTGGAGGATTCAACCTTTTGTAGCTGGATAAATGGCGTCTACCTGAAATGAGAGTATCACCTTGGGCATTTTCCTTCCAAGAAGAAAGTATAGATGGATGAGCTTTATTGATTAAGCCTTTGTCTATAAGGTTCTAAGAATCAGACTCTAAACCCACACCAACTGAATTCCACAAAATAAACAAACTTTTTTTACATAGAAATCCAATGATTAATTCAATTAAATCAGTCATATTTTAACAACTTATTTATATTTTATTTTGATGCAGTCTGAAAAAGAGACTATAGTACAATTTAAACTTTATCACAATGACAATATATTTTAATTACCATGGGGAAGCAAAGATACTTTCTTTTTTTTTTTTTTTTTTT
>NW_016107316.1:5579704-5588452 GCF_001604975.1 Cebus imitator
CGCCCGGCTAGCAAAGATACTTTCTTCATTTAAGTCAGCATGTATCAAAAATATTTAATTTTAAAAAAAGGAATTCATTTTCAATAGAAAGAGCTTAAATGGCTATGTCAAGGGATTTGTATACATTATCTCATGTAATAGTCACAGTGATCTTATGAGAGACTAATTTAGATCCTTTTGCTGTTGTTTTGTTTTGAGGTGATTTATTTTGCAGATGAGAAAGATAACATTTGAAGAGACAAGGTAAATAACCCAAAATACTACACATAGAAAATCCTAAATATACAACACCAAATCCAATGTCCTTTAAACATTGCATTATGGTGCAAATACTGAGATAGCTGTTATCATTAAACATTTTGACCTAAAAGCAGATGTTTCTTATCTCTCCTATGTTTGTGAGTTTTCTATGAATTCTATTCAGTTATTTGATTTTTATCTGTATAGAAAAGCACCAAGGAAAACAACCTGGGGTTTCTGAGATTCTTTCTGTCTCATTGACTTTCAATGGCTTCTGCATGATATCAAAAATAATTATATGGTATAGCAGAGAATGAAAAACAGAGTTAAACATAGTAGGCACATATAATAAATATCACTGAAAATGGTTCTGTTAATGATTAAATAGATGAGAGGGACTCAGTAGTGAGGGAAAAAAAGAAGAGGTGGCATTTCATAAAATTCAGAAGATATCCAGGAAAATGTAAGTTTTAGAAGTTTGTTTCATAGTGACAAAAAAGTAAGAGTTGTTTGCTTGTTTTGGTTTGTTTATTTTGGGATGTTATTTATAGCCAGTGACTTCAAAAACAAAATGACATTAGTAACATAGGGCCTTTGATATAAAGATATTTTGCAGTTTCCATGGTTCTATACCCAGGATTGTTGGCTCTTTTTTTCTCTACATAGATATTCAGAATATAAAAGTCATAACCTTACTTTTGACAAGATATAATTAGCAGGTTTGGTCTAGAGTCAGGCACATCTGGGTTCTTTTCCTAGTGCTAGTATTTAATGTATTCATAACCTGAATAATTAGCAAAATAGGAGTGATGATATTATCTCAACAGGGCCTTTGTGAGGATTATATGAATTAAGGTATAAAAATACCCATAATTCATCAGGGGAGTTTATTAAGTATTAACTCACAGGATTACAAGGCCCCACAGTAGGCCATCTATAGGCTGAGGAGAAAGGAGAGCCAGTCTGAGTTTCAAAATCTGAAGAATTTGGAGTCCAGTGTTTGAGGGCAGGAAGCATCCAGCAGGGGAGAAAGACGTAGGCTGGGAGGTTAGGCCAATTTCTCTTTTCACATTTTTCTGCTTGCTTGTGGTGAGATATTTTACATCCTCAGACGTGTGTTACTAACTCAGAGTGGTTTAGTTTCAGAGCAGTTGGAGTGTATAGCCTTGCTGAATTTGCCTTCCATCCCACTCCCAAAATAATTATAATTATACTGTATTATAATAATTATACTGTACACCAAGCAAAAATCTAGCAATCATCCTAGATTCCATTTTCTCTCTCATTCATATACTCAATAAATCTACCCAACTGTTAAGTCCATATGCTGAAATAATCTTGAATTCTATTACTTGTCACCATGCCATTACTTCTCATTTGAAACATCACAAGGGTCTCCGTACCTATTTGCCTATCCCAGGCTCAACTGGCTCAAAAACACCATCTATACTGCTACCAAAGAGATGATCCTAAAGTGTAATAATATCATGGACATCTCTTGAAATTTTCAATGCCTCTGCACAGTCTAAAGCATAAAATCCAAAGTTGTATGTGGGGCACATGAATCCCTCTCTAATGTGGCTTCCACCTAAGTAGCTGTCTTGTCTCTTTCTAGTCAATATTTGATTTCCACCTTATTGACACACATCTCAGTGTTTTCACAGCCCAGAATGCCTTGGATCACTCATATTTCTGAACAACTCTTCTTCAGTCATTAGCTGGAAAGTCAACTACATGGAACATTTATCTCTAATTCCAAGTGTCTCATTTAGGAACTCTTGAGATTATATAAAAGTATGTTATAAATCAATGAAGAAAACTACTTGGAACCTGAAGTTTATGTGTCATGCCAGATGTCTACGACCAAAACATGCACACGAAGTCTTCTGAAATGGATAGATTAGGCATACAAAAAGATAACCCATTAATTAACATGAAAAGTATAAATTATAGTTAGTTTTTGTTTGTTTGTTCTTAGCTTTGCCTGATAAAAAATAATTCTGTAACTATTAAAACAAATATGAATGTAACATTGAAAAATACAAAATGTTTATGGCATTTTAACACACAATTGAAGTAGTAAAGACAAGTGATGCTAGTGACTGTCTGTGACCAAGAAGTTACACAGTATGGTTTTATTATCTTTACATGTAACTCAATAAAGAAACTTTAGAATTGTTATTCTGGATTATTAAGTCGCAGAAATTTCAGTATTTTCTATTTAATCTTAGTTAATAATTATTTCTTTATTTGGAATATAAGTGATGAAAAATCTCTAATTATAAAAAATATATTTAAAGCAGGGCACAGTGGCTCACACTTGTAATCCCAGCACTTCGGGAGGCTGAGGCAGGCGGATTCCTTGAGGTCAGCAGTTTGAGGCCAGCCTGGCCAACATGACAAAACCCTGCCATTACTAAAAATACAAAAATTAGAGTGGCGTGATACATGCTTGTAAGCCTAGCTACTCAGGAAGCTGAAGCAGGAAAATCACTTTAACCAGAGAGGCAGAGGTGGCAGTGAGCCAAGATCACGCCACTGTACTCCAGGCTGGATGACAGAGTAAGACTCTGTCTCAAAACAACAACAACAACAACAACAACAACCAAAAAAACCCCCCTGTATTTTAAGAATAAACATATATATTTAAAAACCCAATTTTGTTGTTGTTACTGGGAATATGAGAAACTAATTTAACTTAAGCCATGAATCAGTTATTTGAAATATTTAGGTTTCCCCTCACAAAATTCAACTCTCATGATGTAAAGAAAATTGAATTCACGCTATTTTATATTTATGTCAAATCAACTTGTTATGTTTTCTTAATTCAAGTTAATAAACATTCTGACAAGGCCCAAATAAGGCTCTAGCAGTGGGTTATGATAAATATTTTAGTGACTCTGCTCATGAGTAATGTGTAACGTATCTTTGTCTTGATACCTGAGAATAATTGTTAAGAAACATTTAGTGATTAAAACATAAAAAGAAAACATTTCCAAAAACGTTCCAAAATCCTGGGTGTAAATATTTAATGAGTTTTTCACAGAAAGATTCGTAACACACCTGTCTGTTTAATGGGAAAACCAGTTTCAAATTTGATCCTAATTAGAGCTGTTCTTTCCCACTATAGGAACTAAGTTTGTTCCTTCATCACAGCACAGCAGAAAACTCACTACACAGAAATAGACAGGCTGTTCCGGTTGGGGTGGGTGGGATAGGCACGGGGAAGAGAGAAACCTGCAGCGCTCAGAAGAAACTGTCAGATTATGAAGTGCCGCCAGCAAATAACCCTTTGTAACAGAACAATGTTGGTAAAACTTGAGAAAATTCTTACGTACAAACTGACATTTAGGGACAGGCGACGCACAAACAACACTAGAGTTGATTTTTTTAGGGCAGAAATCAGTAGAGTCACAACAGGATCAGTAGAACATGGAGGGAAAGAAATCAAGACCAGGAAATAATCAAGGATTTTTTTTTTTTTTAATTGTACTATAGGTTCTGGGGTATGTGTGCAGATCATGCAGGATTGTTGCATAACTACATACATGGCAAGGTGGTTTACTGCCTTCATCCC
The DNA here is from genome assembly GCF_001604975.1 of Cebus imitator. NCBI lineage: Eukaryota > Metazoa > Chordata > Mammalia > Primates > Cebidae > Cebus > Cebus imitator. Next base: position 5,583,522 of record NW_016107316.1, read on the forward strand.
CCATCACTTATATCCAGTATTTCTCCTCTTATTAACCCCGCCTCCCCACACCCTCTGTCCCTCCCCTGCCCCTCCCCCTCACAACTGGACGCAGTGTTTGTTCTCATGGTCACATTGAGCAGAGGCTCTCATGGCTCTTTTAGTGACTTTAGAGTTTGTGTAGAGTCTTATGGTTCAATGTGTTTGTGTGTGTAAACATCTTTGTATCATCCCCATTATAATGATATGAATTTATTTCTATCTAGCTAAACTTTTTAATTTATTCCTAAAATCCTGAACAAGTAGATTAAACCTGATTAACTGGACTAGATCAAGAACTTCATTTTGAAAGTCAGAGAAATAATGTAACTGGGACCTCTTAGAGAATGCTTGAGGTTTTTTTGTTTATGTTTTGTTTTGTTTTTTTTTCTCTGTTTAAATGTGCTACACCTTCTATTTTACCTAAACAAGTGCATTTTCTTATGGTCTGTTCCACAAAATTCACCTCAAATAAATCTCTAGACTTTAAAATGTCTATTCTTGGTGGCTTTAATTTATGAATTTATTCTTAATTTGTTTCATGTGAATTTGTTCTATTTCTGATTTTTTTTGTGTTAGAATAGTGAATACCTTCTTCTCCACACAGGATAAGTTAGATAAGACATACGTGATTCATTAATGAAATGGAAAAGATCTTGTCATATGAGACTTTAACTGAGCATCTTAAGTTTGTATTTGGGCAGTTTAACAGCAGTCATTTTCTGCTTGAGGCAATATATAGTTTATTTCTCTTTTATTCTTGGTGGTCAGTACTTCTTAGAAAAGCTTCCTGAAGAATGATGGCTATTAGTATAAATTTTAAGTCAGAGAAAAGATGAACATGGAAAATTCCCATACTGTGCCAGCATGCTCTGACAGACTTCTGTGATTTAGCATCCCTCTCTGGCAGTGTGAATTATAATTAAATCATAGACATATGGAAGGCAAGTAACTGAATGTCATTTGAGCTGTCTACATAGGGAGGAGGAGGTATGAAAAGAACAATATGGAAACTAGTTTCTAAAATCATTTCTGGTTTCAGAAGGCAGATAGATAGAATACTGATATAGGTGGATGCTGTAAATCATTGGTACAGAAAGAATACTATCATGCAAGAGCAGACTCTTTCTAAGAGATCATCATCTTGCCATCTTTCCACAGGTGATCATCCTGAAAACAACTGGACCTGCCTAGCCTCAACTACCTGATGAGTTTATTAAACTTAAAAAACCAAGAGCTCATTTGGGATCAAGGTCTTATCAAGACATAGAGCACTATATATCATACAAAAAGTCCTAGATTTTGAGCTGAATGCAATCCTGAGAACTTGGAGCTACTTCCCTTAGTGAGGTGGTAATGGCATTCCACATAAATTGTTACCCTTGAAAGAAGGAATATTGGGTACTTAAAGGAATGATAGTGGCAGATAATGTGATCTGCTATATGAAGCCTCTCATATATAGATATATCCATATATATATATATCCATATATATATATCCATATATATATATATATATCCATATATCCATATATATATCCTTATCCTTTGGCGTGCCTTACCAGAAAGCCTGAAGGTATAAATTATTAATTTCCCAACCTAACTTGTCACCATTTCTGATTAATGAGTTGATCTGTGTCTTTGAGCTGCATGAATGGAAAAAGTAAGTACTGAAGTGGAGAACCCAAAGTCAACCAAGAGATGTGAAGGTAAACTATATATACTCAAGGTGGCTGAATGAAAATTTAAAAAGCCTGGATCATTAATGTCATCATTGTGCTACTACTACTCATGTCTAGCACTTAATGTTATGTGAAACAAATAAATCCCTAAATTGCTTCCCATACCCCTGGTATAAAATTCAAACCTTTAACATTGCTTCTAGGTCTATGCCTAGTCTAGAAACACCAACCTGGGCCTTTCTCCACTAAACATGCTCCAGTCACCTCTCATGTTGCTGTCTTTCCCTGCATTAAGTTTGTCATAAATTTTGCACCTAAAATCATCACATGTGGATTGCCTTGGCTAGATCACTCTTTGTCCGCTTTTTGACTGGTGACACACCTAAAATTTGTAGGCATTATCTGAAGTTCTACTTGCTCAAATAATTCTTGCAAGGGCCTTAATTTAAAGAGATAACATCTTAAGTATACACTTAGTTGCTTGATGGTTTACTTAATGTCAGTATACCCTATTAGGCTATAAGTTCCTATTTTACATTCTCCTAACTCCAGCAATTTCCCTGCCACCTGGCATATACTAGCAAAACTCAATATGTATTTGCAGAATGAGTAAGCAAATGCAACCAATCAAAAGTTAAACAATTTTAGATATATGATTTTGTAACCTCATGATATTAAGATACAATTTCAATGGGGAAAAAAAGAAGATCAGGTAAGAAGTTCCTAACCACCAAATATACTAATGTTTCTATGCTTGACTCAAATTTTCTTCTCTCCTCTAAGTAAAGTCTGTATTTCTCCCCTACTGATGGCCCATAACTCTACTTATTTATTGGATCTCATACCTTCTCATATCCTCAAGGTTCTTACTCTTTCTCTTGTTAAAATAAAAATAGCACATTTGACTAGCATAATCAAGGAAGAAAGGAATAATTAATTCTAATATGACTGTAAAAAGGAATGTGAATTTAGTTCTGTTTTTAGTTGATTACCTCACATGTATATAGAAAAGTTAGAGTAGATAATTATTTTACAAACTCAAAAGTTTAAAGCTTTTCCCAATGTAGCTAAATTTACCTAATCACTACAGTGTAGTTATATCTGTTTGTACATATGTGTTTACAATTTTCATGTGGCAAATATTATTTTGTCTTCAGATTTATTTATACCAATAATAACGATCATGCTAAAATAAATTAATTTTCAAATTCAGGAAAAAGATTAATCTGATAAGTTTAAAATTGCTTTGACAATACCACAAGTTAAATTGGTTGCCTCTTAACATGTGAATGGAACATTAAAACTGAATGGGTTGGGATGGACAGACGATTACAGATTATGATAACATGCCACCTTATCCCATCATTCGCCTACATTTTTCTCTTTTATTGCCATATTATGGCAAAAACATAGTAAGAGTGTATTATTCTCTAAACCCACTGTTGTTACCCTGCTGGTCTTTTTAACTTCTTACATGAAAAGTTTCAACGAAAAACCTGAAAGATATCATCTAGTGAAAATGCCCCGTGTAAATTCTGTAATAGGTCTGGGACTGATTTTCCATATCTTTTCAATATTCAGAATGTTATCAAATAATCAACTTATTTCTTTTGAAATTTTAATTACTGATAAGTTTATACAGAAATATAAAATTAATTCTGTAATCATTTAAATACAGTTTTTTCCACATTACTAGGTTGAAAACAGTGTTGTTTTTCTCATTTCTTAATCTAGCCATCATTATCAAAAATAACTTTGAGCACTTATTTTGTACCTTTACTCTGTATAGTGTGTTATACTATGTATTTCAATAATCTTTATCATAATCCTATGACTTAGGTTTTGTAGACCCTAACAGCAGTATAGTACAAAGACACTTAAACAAAATTCAATAACTTGTCTAGCTTTACAGAGCTAATTAAAGATGCACTGGATCTTGTGAATGGAATTGTCTCTGATCTTGAAACTGAATATCTAAAGCATAGTTTCCACTGCCAGTTTACTATCCTGTATCTTCTACTTTTGAACAAAACATATGTGTCATGTAATTTTTGATAAATAAATGTCTGGAGTTTTTCTTTTCATTTTTTTAATTGACAATAATTGCACGTATTTGTGGGGTACACAGTGTTGTTTCAACACACACATGTATGGTGATCAGATCGGAGTTATTAGTATATTCATCATTTTAAATATTTATCATTCTTTGTGTTGGGAATGTTCAAAATCCTCCTTCATGCTATGTGGAACAATATAAACTATTATTGTTAACTCTGGTCATCCTACAGTTTTATAGAACTATTAATATTTCGCCTGTCTAGCTGTAACTTTGTAGAGTTTGCCTTTCTTTTTACAGAAAATGTTATAAAATTATACATCAGCAATGTCTACTATAGCCAAAAAAAGTGTACTTTGTCAAATAAGTACATTCCTTTGGAAATTATTTTAAGCCGATATGATTCAAATTTAATTCAGAGAATGACATTGGTATAGAACGGTTCAATAACATGTCATTTAGAAACAGAATTTATGGTTCAATAATTTAGATGCAACCATTTTAAATCCTCCTTGGAATCCAGTGAGCTCTAAATAAATCTTTATTTGATACTTACCTCAGAGAATTTCATCAACAATAGGGTCAAGTAAAAATAATATAAAAAGAAAACTATAATACTTCAAAGCTTCCCAGACTAACATGAAGGACTTTGCCAATTTTAAGAGCATATAAGCCTATAAAAATATTACCACAATTATTATTTATACATGTAAGTTTAATATTTTTCATTATATTTTAATTTAAAATTATGAATGAGTTGAATTTGGGCAAATTATCCTATATCTTAAGTAACAATTTGTGATTTTATAAATTTATAGAATCTACTCACTAAAATGTAGACATTAGTTACCTACAATAATTACCAACCATTTACAATACTACTCAGGGCTAGGTGCTGTGGCTCACACCTGTAATCCCAGCACTTTGGGAGGCTGAGGCGGGTGGATCACCTGAGGTCAGGAGTTTGAGACCAGCCTGGCCAACATGGCAAAACCCTATCTCTACTAAAAAAATAAATAAATAAATAAGCTAGGCTTGGTGTCAGGCCCCTGTAATTCCAGCTACCTGGGAGGCTGAGGCAGGAGAATTGCTTGAACCTGGGAGGCAGAGGTTGCAGTGAGCCAAGAGTGTGCCATTGCACACCAGCCTGAGTGACAGTGAGAGATTCTTTCTCA
>NW_016107316.1:5588462-5602732 GCF_001604975.1 Cebus imitator
AAAAAGAAAAAAGATTCTACTCAAATAAGGAAAAAAAAAAAAAGAGGAACTGAATTGTATGCCAGGCAAATAAATGCATTAAGAACCATTTATCTTACATTAGAATTGCTTGCATGGAATCTGGACACAAGAACACCTCTTACTCTGCTGTAGTAGCTACATAATTAGAGTTATAGCTGTGTAGGAAATAGGTGTTCTTCATTTAAGCTTATTTTAACAGTTTAAGTATATTTTACATATCATAAATAGCTTCTTTTCTGTCTACAATTAAATGATTTTTAGTAAATTACCAGAATACTGTAGCTTTGAATTTATATTAAGCTGATTCCTCTCACCTTTTGTAAACTGGATCTAGAGGCAGAAAAATACTCCATCAGTCATTTGCTTATTAATTAACAATACTTTTAGAGGATCTATTTTCTGATGATACTGAGATGTGTAAAGGCATACGAAGATAATAGTAATTAATAAAAATAAGAGTAGTTAAGAATAAATGAGTCCCTTCAATATCTTAGAAATTCTAAGTGATTTATATGTGTTAATACTCTTACTTCTCACAACAAGCCATGATAGTTGTAATACTTCCATTTTATGTATGAACAAATTGCTCACAGAGCATTAGAAAATTGTATGTATTCTCAATTAGTAAGTAATGTGGCAAGGCAGAGTAAGCTGGCCAAATAGAATCCCCCAGCAATGTCCCCCTGCAAAATACTAAATTGAACAATTATTCACACAAAAAAACACCTTCATAAGAACCAAAAATTAGGTAAGTGATGACAGTACCCAGTGAGACACCAGCTGGGGCACCTGAAGAGAAGCAACAATTCCTGGCAGAATTCACGACTTCCTGACAAATGAGCCCTTGGGCCTTGAGTAAACATCAGTGGTAGCCAGGCAGCAGTCACTACCCAGTATTGTGCTGGCTTCAGGTGTGACCCAGTACATTTCCAGTGGTTGTGGCCTGGGGGAGAGACTTTTTCTGTTTGACGAAAGGAGAATAAAGAGCAAAGAGAACTTTGTCTTGCAACTTGGATACCAGCTCAGCCAAAGTAAAATAAAGCATCAAGCAGACTACTAAAGTTTCAGATTCCAGATCTTAGTTGCTGGAGGGTATTTCTAGATCCACCCTAAGCCAGGAGAGAAATTCCTGCCCTAAAGGGAGAGACCCGCCTGGCAGGACTCACCACCTGCTAACTAAAGAGCTTATGAGCCTTGAATAAACATAAGCAGTATCCAGGCTGTAGTCTGTAGTCACCATGTGCCTGGGTTAGTGGTGGCCATGGACAGAGACTTCTGCTTGAGGAAAGAAGAACAATAAATAGGACTTTGTCTTGTAACCTGGTTACTAGCTCAGCCCCAGTAAAATAAAGCACCATGCAGATTCCTTACGCCCCCAAACCTAAGCCCCAGTTCTCGGACAGCATTTGTAAACCCGCCATGGGCCAGAATGGAATCTGCTGCACTGAAAGGAAAGATTCAGTCCTAGCAGGATTCATAATCTATTGACTAAACAGCCCTTGGGCTTAGAATAAACATCAGCAGTGACCAGAAATTAGTTGCCAAGGCCTTGAGTAAGACCAAATTTTGTGTTGGCTTAAGGTGTGACCCAGCACAGTCATGACAGTTGGTGGCCACAGCAGTGCATATATTACCTATTCCCCAACTCCAGGCAGCTCAGCAGGGAGAGAGAGAAAGACTCCATTTGTTTAGGGGAAACTTTGGGAAGGAAACAAAAGACACTGCTGGTAATCCAGAGAAATTTCCCAGATTTTACCTAAGACTACCAAGGTGGTACCTCTAAGAATCTACAAAAGCCATAGCATTACTGAGTTTGGGGTGACCCCTAGTGCACATATAGCTGCATTGACTGAAGACTTAATATGACAAAAATCAATTCCCTTTAAGTACTGGAAAGCCTTCTCAAGAGGGATGGATATAAACAATCCCAGACTATGAAGATTAAAGTAAATACTAACTCTTCAATGCCCAGACTGATGAATATCCACAAGAATCAAGACCATCCAGGAAAACATGACTTCACCAACAACAAAATAAGGCACCAGTGATCAATTCCAGAGTAACAGAGATCTGTGGATTTTCAGAGAATTAAAAATAACTCTCTCAAACATGCTCAACAAAATCCAAGAAAACACTGAGAAGGAATCTAACAGATAAATTTAACAAAGAGATTGAAATAATTAAAAGGAATCAAACTGAAGAACGTATAAGAAAAAATTTATCAGCAGAAAAAAATAAGTGAGTTTGATGACAGACTACTTGAAAATAGACAGAGAAAGCAAAAGAATAAAGAAGGATGGATCATCAAAAAAGAATCCAGAAAGAAAGTGGCTTCAACAGGGCAACTCTAGAAGATATCGGCTTTAAAGAGGAGTAAGAAAAATCAAGGTAGAAAGTGTATTAGAAGGGATAGTAACAGAGAATTTTCTAAGCCTACAGAATTATATTAATATTAAAATATAAGAAAGTTATAGAACACCAAGCAGATTTAACACAAACAAAACTACCTCAAGACCTATAATAATCAAACTCCCAAAGGCCAAGGATAAAAAAAGGGATCCTAAAAGCACAAGAAAAAAGTAACAAATAGCATGTAAAGGAGCTCCAAAATGTCTGGTAACAAATTTCCAGGGTAATCTTTCAGGCAGGAGAGAGTGATATGATATATTTATAAGTGCTGAGAGAAAAAAAAAACTTTTATCCTAGAATAGTACATCTAGTGAAATTATCCTTCAACCATGAAGGAGAAATAATGACTTTTCCAGACCCTCCTACACTTCTGCTCCTGATATTGATAAAAGCTAAGGGATTTCATCAATACCAGACCTATCCTACAAAAAAATACTAAAGGGAGTTCTTCAATCTGAAAAAAACAGGATATTAATGAGCAATAAGAAATCACCTGAAAATATACAATTCATTGGTAACAATAAGTACACAGACAAATAAACAATATTATAATACTGTAATAGCTATATCTAAACTACTAATATGTTGAGAAGCAAGACTGAAGGATGAACCTATCAAAATAACTACAACAACATTTTAAGACATAGATAATACAATAAGAAGTGTATAGAAAAATAAAATGGTAAAAAGCGAAGAGAATGAAGTTCAAGTGTAGAGGTTCTAATAGTTTTTCCTTTGCTTGTTAGATTGTTTTTACAGTAAGAATTAAGTTGTCATCAGTTGAAAACAATGGGCTTTTGTAAGATCTTATTTCAAAGCCTCACAGTAACCTCAAATTTAAAAAAAAGAAAAAAAGGTACATAAGAAATAAAAAGCAAATAATAAATACCACCATAGAAAATCATCTTCTCTAAAAGAATGACAGGAAGGCAGGCAGGAAGACAGGACCATGAAACAACTAGGAAACAATAAAAATGGCAGAGTACGTTCTTAGTTAACAATAATTATCTTGAATATAAATGGACTAAACTTGCCAATCAAAAGACATAGAATGGATGAATGTATCTTAAAAACCAAAACCTAATGATCTGTTGCCTACAAGAAACACAATTCACTTATAAAGACACACACATTGAAAATAAAGGATTAGAAAAAGATATTCCATGCACACAGAAACCAAAAAGGAGATGGAGGAGCTATACGTGTTCCACGAAAAATAAATTTCAACATAAAAACTAGAAAAAGAGACAAAGAAAGTCATTATATGATGTTAAGTTATCAATTCAGCAAGAGGGTATAACAATGTTATAAAACATTTAATCTAACAGCTGTAGAATACACATTCTTCCCCTAAGAACATGAACTATTCTCAAAGATAGGTCATATATTTATTAGATCACAAAATAAGTCTTAACAATTTCAAAAATGTTGAAATGATATCATGTATCTTCTCTGACCACAATGAAAGAAAACTAGAAATCCATAAAAAGAGGAATTTTGGAAACTATACAGATACATGGAAATTTCAAAATATGCTCCAAAATGACTAGTGGGTCAATGGTGGGTCAATGAAAAGTTTAAGAAGAAAATTTAAAAATTCAGTGAAACAAATGAAAATGGTTATACAGCATACCAAAATTTACAGGATATAGCAAAAATGGTAATAAGAGAAATATCTACAGTAATAAGCGCCTATAGCAAAAAAGTACAAAATCTTCAAATAAACCAACTAATGGCATATCTTAAAGAACTGGAAAAACAAGTGCAAACTAAACACATAATCAGTAGAGAAAAAGAAACAATAAAGATCAAAATTAAAATAAATAAAATTGAAATAAAAAATATTAACTAAATTAAAAGATTTTTTTTAAAAGATAAACAAAATTGACAAACATTTAGCCACATTAACTATGGAATAAAAGAGAGAAGACCCAAATAAATAAAATCAGAAATGGAAAAGGGGAGACCACAATTAATTTCACAGAAAGTCAAAGGATCATTAGAGTCTACTATGAGCAATTATATGCCAACGAATTGGAAAATCTACAAGAAATGGATAAATTCCTAGACATATACAACCTACCAAGATTAAACCATGAAGAAATTCAAAACCTGAATAGACTAGTAACAAGCAATGAGAGCAAAGCTGTAATAAAAATTCTCCCAGCAAAGAAAAGCCTGGGATCCACAGGCTTCACTGCTGAATGTTACCAAACAATTACCAATTAGTTCTATTTAAAAATAACTAATAACAATCTGACTCAAACTATATGAAAAAATAAAGTAAGGAATAATTCCAAACTCATTAAAGAAGGCAAGTATTACCAGGATACCAAAAACAGATGAAGATACAACAACAAAAAAGAAAGCTACAGGCCAATATTTCCAATAAACTTTGATTTGAAAATGCTTAACACAAAACTAGCAAACTAAATTCAACAACACATTAAAAAGTTCATTTATCATAAAAAAAAAAGTGAAATTCATCCCTGGGATGCAAGTATGGCTCAACACAGGCAAATTAGTCAATGTGATACATCATATCAACAGAATGAAGACCAAAAACCATGCAGTCATTTCAATGGATGCTGAAAAAGTATTTGATAAAATTCAACATCACTTCATGATAAAAAAATAAATAAATGGGTATATAAGCAACATACCTCAATATAATAAAAGCTATATATGGCAGACTTACAGCTAGTATCACACTGAGCAGGGAAAAACTGAGACACTTTCCTCTAATATCTGGAACCAGACAGGATGCCCACTTTCCTCACTGTTTTTTAACATAGTCCTGAAAGTCCTAGCTAGTGCAGCAGATGAAAGATATAAAAACTATTCAAATTAAAAATGAATAAGTTAAATTATCCTTGTTTGCAAATGATATGATCTTATATTTGGAAAAACCTGAAGACTCCACAAGAAAGCTATAGAAACTGATAAATTCAGTAAAGTTGCAGGATACAAAATCAACATAAACAATCAGTAGCATTTCTGTATGCCAATAGTGAACAATGTGAAAAATAAGTAAATAAAGTAACCCCATTTACCATAGCTACAAATAAAATAAAATACCAATAAGTTTACTTAATAAGTGAAAGATCTTTGCAATGAGGCGAGAAATTGAAGAGGACACACATACACACAAATACAAAATATTTCATGCTCATGGATTGTAAGAATCAGTATCAAGATGTTCTTAATGGCCAATGCAATCTACAAATTCAAGGCAATCCCTATCAAAATACCAATGACATTCTTCACAGAAATGAAAATAAATATTCTAAAATTTATACCTAACCCCCAAAGACCCAGAATAGCCAAAGCTATCCTGAGCAAAAAGAACAAAACAAACCACATTTGGAGGAACCACATTACCTTACTTCAAATTATTCTGCAGAACTACAGTATCCAAAATAGCATGGTACTTGCATAAAAGACACACAGATCAATGTAACAGAATAAAGAATCTAAAAATAAATTCATACATCCATAATGAATTCATTTTTGGCAAAGATGCCAAGAACATACATTGGGGAAAGGACAGTTTCTTCAATATCTGGTGTTGGGAAAACTAGATATCCATATGCAGAAGGATGAAACTAGACCCTTATCTCTTGCTATTTATAAAAATCAAATCAAAGTGGATTAAATACTTAAATGTAAGACCTCAAGCTATGGAACAACTAAAAAAAAATTTAGGGGAAACTCTGTAGATCATTGGTCTGACCCTAGATTTCTTGAGTAACACCCCAAAAGCTTAGGTTACTGAAACAAAAATGGTATGGGAGTTTTTGGCAATGGTGTTGTGGCTTTACTGGGAGCAGGTCCACCAAGCTGTTTCCTCAGCTAATGGTATAGGTATACGGTGGTTGGAGGGTGGATTCACTGAAGATATAATTTCTAAGTTGGTTCTCTGGCTGGGGACATAGGCATACATTAGTACATCTTGCCCAGGTTTGGCTTTTCCACTGGGTAGGACTGGGGTCATGGGTCTTCTTGGGCCTAGGCTCTGAGAAGCCAGGGTTGTGATACTGTAGCTGCCCATGTGAGAGTGATGGTATAGCAGCAAAGCCTCAAGGCTGAAGAGGCACAGTACTACTGGCTTTCAGAGAAGGGTGCACTCCAACAGTGGCTGCAGCTTCAAGACAACACCGTGCTGCAGCTGCTTGAGTCCATGGACTTTGGGGAGTGTCTAACATGTGCTAGTACTCTCGAATGGTACAGTTATGTAAATCTCAAGCAGCTCTCACACTCAGCTCATAACTTGCAAAGATAGTGGTATTTTCTTGCGGTAAGGATTGCAAATATTTGTGGTAATAATGGAGGCTGTTGGGGGCCTTCTGATTATCTATTCCCTATAAAAAGAAGTGTCTCCCAGCTCTGAGCCAGTCTCAGCAGTAAAGAAGGGGTGCAGTGAATACATGAAGAGGGAGAAACCTCACTCATGTCTCTATGCGGATATACTGGGCATCCATGTTTCATAGGAATCTTGCAACTCCCTTGTACTCCAGTGCTCTTCCTTAAACAATCTAGTAGTTTTAGTTGTTTATTTATTGTTTTGTCCTTTTCTGTAAAGGGGGGGGGGCAAGCACCCAGCACCTCTAGTAAGATATCTTGCTGATGTCACTGTTATTTTTCTTTCCTTTTCTACAGTCAAATATCTTACTTCTCTTTCCATGTCTGTTTATTGTCACTGCCACCACTTCTATTATACTAAGGGCATTATTATATCCCACTTGGAACACTACAATATCCTTCTAATAGAATTATCCTACAACTTGTTCTTTTTCACGTGTAAATTATATCACATAAATTGCCTCTCTCCAATCTGTCTGTAGTTTCCCATGAGACTCTCCCCGAAAATCATAAACACTCAAATGAATAAACATCAACAATAACAAAACCTTCTTTCCGTGTTCTATAATTTCCTACATAATCTGGTTTCTGCCTTTTTTTCACAACTAATTTCTTGCCACTCTTTTCTTACTTAAGATATAGCCACGCTTAACTTTCTCCAGATTTTTCAGATATACCAACCTTGTTAGCACTTCTTTTTCTCACTTCTTTCAAACCTTCTCATAGTTAGTACTTCTTACATTCCAGGTCTCAGGTTGAATATCAAACTTTGAGAAAAACCTTAAGCTTCTCCTGCTAAATACAGTAGTCATTACACCATCTGCCATGTTGCTGTTTATCATATTTTCTGCTGTGTTTATTTAGGATATTAATAAATATCTAAAAAGACATTGTTAATTTATTTTTACACTTGTTTATTTTGTTTCCCCAAAAATATAAGCTTCAGTATAGGTAGGTTCCACATGTCTTGTTCAATTAACTATTCGTAAAGCCTAAAAAAATAGTAGGTACTTCATATAAATTGATACTGCAGACAGTGTACTACTGCCATAAAGATACTTGAAAGTGTGGCAGCAGCTTTGGAACTGGGTAACTGACAGAGTTTGGAATAGTTTGGAAAGCTCAGAAGAAGACAGGAAGATGTGGGAAAATTTGGAGCCTCCTAGAGACTTGTTGAATGGTTTTGAACAAAATGCTGATAGTGATGTGAATAATAAAGTCCAGGCTGAGGTGGTCCCAGATGGAGATGAGGAACTCATTACTAACTAGAGTAAATGTCACTCATGCTATGTTTAGCAAAGAGACTGGCGGCTTTTTGCCCCTACACTAGAGATCTGTGGAACTTTGAACATGAGAGAGATTATTAAGGGTATCTGTCAGAAGAAATTTCTAAACAGCAAAGTATTCAAGAGGTGACATAACATACAAGTTTGGAAAATCTCTAGCCTGACCATGGGCTAGGAAAAAAAAAAAAAACATTTTCTGGGGAGAAATCCAAGCCAGCTGAATAAATTTGCATAAATAACTAGAAGCCAAATGTTAATCACCAAGACAATGGGGAAAATATCCCCAGGGCATGTCAGAGATCTTCAAGGCAGCCCCTCCTGTCAAGAGTCCAGAGGCCTAGTAGAGAACATGGTTTTATAGGCCTGGGGTCCAGGGCCTCCCTGCTGTGTGCAGCATTGGGACTTGGTGCCCTGCATCCCAGCAGCTCCAGCTGTCCTCAAGGGACCAAGGTACAGATCATGCTGTTGCTTCAGAGGGTGCAAGACTCAAGCTTTGGCAACTTTTTGTGGTGTTGGGCCTGTGGGTGCACAGAAGTCAAGAATTAAGGTTTGGAAACATCCACCTAGATTTTAGAGGATATATGGAAATACCTGGATGTCCAGAAAGAAGTCTACTGCAGGGGTGGGGCCTTCATGGAGAATCTCTGCTAGGGTAGTGTGGAAAGAAAATGTAGGATTAGTGCCTCTGCACAGTTTCTCCACTGAGGCACTGCCTAGTGGACCTGTGTGAAAAGGGCCACCCTCCTGCAGACCCCAGAATGGTAGATCCACCAAAAGCTTGCATCATGCACCTGGAAAAGCCATAGACACTCAATGTCAGCCTGTGAAAGCAGCTGGGAGGGAGCTGAATCTTGCAAAGCCACAGTGATGAAGCTGCCTGAGACTGTAGGAGCTCACCTCTTGCATCAGTGTGACCTGGGTGTAAGACCTGGAGTCAAAGGAGATCATTTTGGACCTTTAAGATTTGACTGCCCCACCTGATTTTGGACTTGTGTGGGTCTTTTTCCCCTATGTTTTGGCCAATTTCTCCCATTTGGTTGTATTTACCCAATGCCTGTATCCACACTGTATACAGGAAGTAACTAACTTGCTTTTGATTTTACAGGCTCGTAGGTGGAAGGGACATGCATTGTCTCAGATGAAACTTTGGACTGTAAACTTCTGAGCCAATGTTGAAATTAGTTAAGAATTTGGAGGACTATTGGGAAGTCATGATTGGTTTTGAAATGTAAAAAGATGAGATTGGGGAGGGGCCAAGAGCAGAGTGATATGGTTTGGCTCTGTGTCCCACTGAAATCTCATCTCTAATTGTAATTTCCACATGTTGAGGGAGGAACCTTTAATTTCCATGTGTTGAAGGAGAAAGGTGACTATATCATGGGGACAGTTTGCCCAATGCTGTTATCCTGATAGTGAGTTCTTATGAGATCTGATGATTTTATAAATGTTTGATGGTTCTTCCTTCACACACTCACACTCTCCCCTGTTGCCTTGTGAAGAAGGTGCCTGCTTCCTCTTCCACCCATGACCTCAAGTTTCTGGAGGCTTCTCCAACCATGTGGAACTGAGTCAATTAAACCTCTTTCCTTTATAATTATCCAGTCTTGGGCGGTTCTTTATAGCAGTGTGAGAACAGACTAATATAGTACTCTAACTACTTATGGACAACACTAAGAGTATCTTACTTTGTTATTTAGCGTAGACATATTATTAACTTCAATACATTACAATTAATGTCATAATCAATCCTGGCCCTCCTTCTCTTATTTTTTTTATTCCTTCTTTCCTTTTTTCTAGATATTAATTAATGTCCTTAAAGTTTAAGATATTCATGATCAAAGCAGAAAAAAAGATAAATTATACACTATTACTGCCAAAACTACATTCTTTTGGAAACATGTTAACCAATTAGTGGAAGTAAGCATTGTTTGTGACATGATAAATGTTTAAAGGACGTGAAGAGCATGACAATGTTGATGCATCAGGGAAACACTCTCTGACAATTCTACATGAAGAAACAAACTACCCTGTTGTAAACTGTAAGGACTCAAGGAGCTGAGAGCAGTCTGGACTGAAAACTGGCATTAAAAATAAAAAAGGATTACAACAACAACAAAATCACCTCAGTCCTATAAAAGCAGGCATAAGACACTGAATTCACCCAACAACCTCAATCACTTTAATGAGGATCTCAAGTTCCAGAGGCGAATCACAGCCCTGGCTATCACCTGGATTTCAGCTTTAGGAGATCTGCACTGAAAGCCCAGTCAAATGATGCCTGGATTCCAGACAAACAGAAACTGTGAGATAATACATTTATGGTAATTTATTCAATAGAATTGAATAAATTCTATTGAATAGGAAACTAATTCAAGTCAGCTGACTTTTCTCAGTTTTGAGTCTCCTCATCAATATTACTTCAGTTTACATGGATGAATTACTACTATTACATTCTGAGTGTTTACTTGTGTCTATTCTGTCTAAATATTATATATATATATATATATATATATTTAGATACTTATAAGGTAGAAGTAAACTAGCCTGTATCATACTAAGGTTAAAATAATCATATTTTACAGCTATAATTTCTACTGTCAAATCTTAGAAATTTGCTCATTCCAAACCCTTCCTCAGATATTTTTAAGAATATTCAGGTCCCTCAATATCTACTGGTACAACTTCCCCATCAGGCCATTTTATTATGCTTTTGCTGCTGGTATCTATTTGTGGTTTTTCCATAGTTGATCATATTTTCTTCTACCATTTATCACCACTGCCAAAACACTCTGGTGTCTCATTCAAATCTTTCCTTTGTGACTCAATCCAGATTTTAGGGTAGACTAATCCACAGTAACTTTTATTGTAACTTAAACCAATTTAATATATGTTAAAAGTATTCTGATGAATTTCAGAAAATGGAAGCAAGAAAAAAACAGAGTTTAGCATACAAATATTCTTCAGATGCAACATATAATTAATTATTTTAACAAGCCAGTTCCTAAATCTCTTATCTCTAACACAATTTATCTGGTAATGCTTTTCCAAACTGTCATGTGTAATTCTTTCTTTAGTAATTTTGCATTTGTTAATATTATTTTGGCTACATATACTATAAATCTAATTTAAAATGACTTAAATCAAATGTGGAATCACACTAAGGTAGAGAAACCTAGTCTGAGAGCACAGTTCTAGGAATAAATGGAAACAGTTTACTCAGGTCTTCTTATTTTTCTGCTTCATGCATCTATTTTGTTCTTTATTCTCTATCTTAATATAGACTTTCTATACTTCTTTAGCTCTGGCAATGTGGAACATGAGTGACAGAAACTTTTGAATTTTAGGTGACATAACCTTCAGGCAGTCCTTGAAAAACTAATCTCCTCCCTTAGTTTCAGTTCCAAAATTCCAAAGGAGGGAAATTTACTGTGTCAGAATTATATCTATGAACCATTCAACTAAGGCAATATTGTGCCATGATCGTGAGTTATCATGATTTAATAACATGCTAACATTCATGGTAACCATGTAGATGGTATGTGTGTGTGTGTGTGTGTGTCTGTGTGTGTCTGTGTGTGTCTGTGTGTGTGCATGTGCACATGCTTGTAAAGACAGGTGAGAGTGAGGAGAAAGAGTTCACCTCTCAGGAAAATGTGGAGCAGTTTTCAGAAATTCTATGACTACTGGTGGATGCTGACACATTGGGTAGGCCAAATATCCATAACCAGTTAATAAACTACAGACTTAATTCAAAGTTGATGCATTTTCCTGTTGTTAAGGGCTGAATGTGTGTAGCTCCACCCTGGCCCCCAACGTGAGGGTGTTTTAAGCTAAGGCCTTAAGCTACACAGTTCGTGGTGTTTTGTGATATCAGCCTGAGGAGACTAAGACATCCATTATAAAGAATAAACCAGGAAATAGTATGGCATACCCTTCATTGGACACCATACCTCTCCAAGGACCTCAATCCGCAGTATTTACTTACTTCAGTTTGGTTGAAAACTAATTGGTCAGTACTTGCTATTGTTTTGTGCTGAAGTCTAAAACACAGAAATAGTTAAAAAAAAAAAAACAGTTTTCATTGTGAGCATCCAGCCTAGAAATGAAAGCAGGCACATAATTGATATTTCAGTGCAGCTTACTAGGGAGGAATGCTCACACCTCAGTGAATACACAAATAAATGAGCAATCGAATCTGGATGAGTAGTTCAGTAATGACCTCCTACCCCAGAATATTAGTTGACCCATGTTTACTGATGGAAAAAGCCAGATAAAACATAGCAGATATTGTACATTACGAGTGGAGAAAAAGCAATATGCAAAGACATAAAAACATTAGCAAGCATGTAAATGTATGTGTATATTCAAACCAATACTACTTTTAAAATACAGTTTAACTATCCATCAAGGTAATACGTAAGTTTAAAGAGGCTTTTCATTCTGTAAAGCTTATAAAATATAGCATATCCTAACCATTGAACTCTGTACAGAATCAAGTATGTTCAACTGTTTGAACTAATTCTGTTAGTGTTACCTCCATATTGATAAATAGCATGCTTATATAACTACTTATTGATTTTTCAGCTTTAGCCTTTATCTATGAACTTTGTAGCATAGAAGATAATAATTAAACTATGTTTGTTACCTGAACATCCTCTCTCTCTTTCTCTCTCTCTCTCTTTCTCTTTCTCTCTCAGACAATTACATACACACAGAGACACCCCAGTTCAACTTTCTAATGTCGTTATATTTTAACAACAATATGGAGTTACTATTACCCTATTAGTTACACTGTATTTTACTTGCTATTTTTTCAAACTTTTAGTTTTCCCTTAGCTGAATATATAATTAGTAGCTGAATATATAATTATTAATTTAGCCCTATAAGAATTATATGAGGTGGTGTTGTTATATTTGTATATGTACCTTACAGATGAGGAAAATAGGTCTTGGTTAATTGTCCAAAGTCAAATAGCTAGAAAATGGTATGACTGCCCTGGAACACAAGAATTCAGCTCCAGAATCGACTTGTGCACTTAACCACAATTTTATGCTGATTCTCAGTTATGTTTTTATTTTCTTAGCTTTAGCACTCATCATATATTTACTTTAAATTTCACTCTCATTGTGTAAATCTTTCTCTACTCTTCCAAATCCATTATGTTTTCTATTAATTTTATCTTCTAACTAGAGCCTTTTAATGGGCTTTAGTCAAGACTGATTGCTCTTGAGTTTTTAATGTCTGTTACATATTCTTAATTTCAAATAATTCTTTCTTGTTATTTTTTACTTAAAACAATCTCTTTGCTTTATGTAAACTGCATATTTTAAATTATGTTTTGTTGATGGCCCTTCATTATTTCAATGAGCTTTTATTTTTATTTTATTGTGGTTTGGGTGTGTTTTATGTCATTTTTATTAGAGCTTGGTAATCTTTGGTTATCACCTCATATGCAAGATGGGACATCTGAAAGCTAATTGGAAGGTCTGGCATGTCTTTGTCTTCCCTGTTGTCTCTACTAATAGGTGATGCCCTTGAAGTTTTCCTCACAGAAACTCTGTGAGGAATGTCACTGTCATTCCAGTATCCGTTTCTGGGGAACTCAAACTCTTTACATGGTATATTCAGTATTGCTTAATCTTCAGTATTGAGATAGTACCTTCTCCCTAAACTTAGCACCTTTGAACAATTTTTTATGAAACATAAACCTTCTGCCTTTGTCACATTGGGTGTCTTCATTTTTATGCTGCTATAATAGAATACTTAACATTGGGTAATTTATAAAGAACAGAAGTTTATTTCTTATAGTTTTATTTGCTACAAAAAACAATATTGAGGCACTGACAGGTTTGGTGTCTGGTAAGGGCATGTATCCACTTCCAAGATGGTGCCTTGAGCACTGCATCCTTCAGCAGGAAGAACACAGTTCCTCATACGCCAAAGAGCAAAAAGACTGGAGAGGGTAAGAGAGGCAGAACTCACCCTTTCGCAACAGCATCAGTTACATCCATGAGGCCTACTTAACTCTTAAATGTCCCATCTTTTAATACTGTTACAATGGCAGTTAAATTTCAACATGAGTTTTGGAGAGGACCCTCAAACCATAGCAGTGGGGAAGGACATGCTCATTTACATGAGCTAAGCAGTCTGGGAGTCTCAATCAATTTTTTTTTTTTTTTTTTTTTTTGAGA
>NW_016107316.1:5603440-5628395 GCF_001604975.1 Cebus imitator
AAAAAAAAAAAAAAAAGAGAGAGAGAGAGAGATGGCATCTTGCTATGTTGTCCATACTAGTCTCAAATTCCTAGGTCTCAAGTGATCCTCCTATCTCAGCCTCTCAAAGTGCTTAAGCCTGAGTCACTGCTCTTGGCCCTCCAGCTTCTTAAGTTAGCTGCTAACTCACTTGCTATCCACAGACTCTTCCAGTCCTTCACTTTCTCTCTCTTCTCCCTCTCTCATCAGTTTAACAATTACAATTCTTTACTGCCTTCTCTAGCTTTTAGAAAGAGTACTAAAGACATATGTTCAAGACATCTTATTACTAACAAGTCAATGCAATTAGTCTGTATATTTTGTTCTGTTTGTTTTGCTTTGTTTTCCACAGTGACTTCTTAACATACATAACTTGTTACAATAATATTGATAAAAACATTAGAGACATACAACTAACAATTATTATATTAAGTGTATTTTTTGTGTTCGTTTTTGACAAATTTCTGATTTTTGGACAAGTGGAAATAAATGAGGAAGTTTATTTTACATAGCATGGCCAGGATTTTCTTGGAGCTAAAAAATATTAAAAATATCTAATATACACTGTCACAATAATGATGATAAGGAAAGATCCTATAGCACCAAAATAAAGAAAAATATAACCACAAAATGAAGGACAATTTACAAATGGAGAACTCATGGTAACAGGATATTGATTTATTTATTCATTTTTACTGATTTTGTCATATGCCACTATATATTTTATTACAAAACAGTACTATTATAGTGAAGGTATCAGGATATGGCTGCTGCATACAACTGTTAGTATGTTTACAATAGATTGTACCATTAGGGGAATTGTGCTAAACTAATTCAGTGGGGAAGTGAGAACTGCATAGCTCCAACCAAGATTCCCCACATCCTTTCTACATTTATAACAACATATTTTGGAATAAGTTTAAACTTAAGAAGTTTGCAGTCAGTACAGATTTATTCTCAAACACTCTTTGACTACTTTGCCCAGTGCTAACATCTTATATAACCATAATACATTTTTTAAAAATAAGAAATTAAAATTTGTATAATGTTATTAACAAAACTCCAGATTTTATTTAATTCTCATATTTTTACACTATATCTTTTCTTCTCTTTCAGGATTTCATTTAGAATAGCATATTGTATTTATTCATTATGCCTATTCTTCTCTGGTCTATGATAATTTCTGGTTTTCCTTGTTTCTCATGACCTTACCAGTTTTGAAAAGTATTAATCAGGTATCTCCTGGAATGTTTCTGAATTTGCATTTGTTTGATGCTTTTCTCCTAATTAGACTGGAGTTCAGGGTTTTGATAAGAAGACCACAGAGATGAAGTATTCTTCATATCATATAATAGATCACATAATATCAATATAAGTTATCACTGGTGATGCTGCCTTTGATTAATTGGTTATGGTATGGTTTTTACAAGTTTCTCTACTGGAAAGTTACATATTTTATCTTCCATGGTCTGTTCTTTAGAAGTGTGTTATTAAATCTAGCTAGCTTGTATTTGAGGGAGGAGATTAATCTACATTGCTGGTAGAGGAATATCTATGTATATGATTTGGAATTTGTGTGTAAGAAACATTTATTTTTAAAAATTGATATCAGTATGGATTAATGTATATTTAATTGTAATTTGGTTTAAAATCTAGTGCTATTTTTTTGTTGTTGCTCAAATTGTTCCAACTTTGGCAATTGAGAAGGCTTTCAGGTTGACTTCTCTGTCCATTTTACATATCTTCATTCTATTTTTTAAACTGCTTCCTTATTTCTGGCACTAAACATGTTTATTTTCCCTACAGAAATCCTAAATATAGCCATTTAAAAAATTATCAGGAAAATGAAATTATCAGGGAAATGAAAACCACAATGAAAAACCACCTTACTTCTGCATGATGGGTCATAATTTAAAAATCAAAACAGTAATAAATGTTGGCACAGATGTGGTGAAAAGGGAACACTTTTACACTGCTGGTGAGAAGGTAAACTAGTACAACCAATATGGAAACCAGCACGGAGATTCATTAAATAATTAAAAGTAGAACTATTATATCATTCGATCTAGCAATCCCACTACCAGGTATCTACCCAAGGAAAAGAATTCATTATATGAAAAAGATACATATACATGTCTGTTTATAGTAGCACAATTCACAAATATGGAACCAACCTAAATGGCCATCAACCAATGAGTGGATAAAGAAAATGTGAGATATATATATATAGACGCACCATGGAATACTACTCAGCCATAAAACAGAACAAAACAATGGCCTTTGCAGCAAGATGGATGAATTTGGAGGTCACTCTTCTAAGTGAAGTAACTCCAGAATGGAAAACCAAATATCCTACATTCTCACCTATAAGTAGGAGCTAAGCTATGAGGACATAAAGACATAGGATTGATATAATGAATTTTGTGGGCTTGGTTGGTAGAGGGGTAAAGGATAAGAGACTGCATACTGGGTATAGTTCATACTGCTCAGGTGATGGGTACAGTAAAATCTTGGAAATCACCACTAAAGCACTTATCCATGTAACCAAAACCACTTGTTTCTCCAAAACTACTGAAATTAAAATTTTTTAAAAAATAGAAAAAAAGAAATAGCCATTTTTCCAAGGAGTCCTAATACATTTTTTTGGAGCATGACATTTAGAAACTGATATTTATGACTCAAATCCAGTATCAAAAAATATATTCTCATATTCTCCATTTGGCTGTAACTTATTTCATCAGCAGTGAGAAATCTGGATCCCATTATCTACCATTTATTCCCTGTATAAGTATAGAACTAAAGCACCTTAAGAACTCTTTGCATATATTACTATGTCACTATGAGAAACAAATTTATCAACTAGAGTACGGTTTTTATTTATACTGTCTTTAACATTATAGTTTCCAGTCGAGGAAATAGTTTCTAAAGTTAATGAGGTCAGTTCCTCTTTAAATCACACATTTGTAATTACAGTTTGATTTATTTGTCAAAATCTGCTTTCATTTTATTATCTCCCAACATGGTAGTTAATTTTTTTGTATTTGCAAAAATTTGTTTGAACTCCTTGTAATATACAGTATTATGAATTTTCAAAATTTATAGAAACGTGTTTCCCACACCATTACCATGCAGATAAATTCCATCTTTAAAAATTATTTTGTGTCCTTTTTGTAGTCAATAACTCCAACTCCTCTGAGTCCTAAGTAATTTTCCATCTTTATAATTTTCCTGTTTCAGGAAAGTTGTGTGAACTTAATTATGCAATAGGTAGTCTCATGGGATTGTCTTCCTATTTAGCAAAAAGCATTTCAGATATCTATGTTGTATGAATCAATAGGTCATTCTTTTTTATAAATGAACTATATGGATTTATAATTAGCTTATCACTTGTTGAAGGAAACATTGATTGCTTCCAATTTTTGTTGACTATGAATAAAGCCACTATGAAAATGTGCATGTATGTTTTGGTGTGATTATAAGTTTTCAGTTAAAGGAACTGAATAAATAGAGATGTTAATTCTGGGTTATATGATAAATCTATATTTAACTTTTAAAATACTTTCAAACTGTCTTCCAAAGTGATTACCATTTTGCATTTCCACTAGCAAAAATAAAAGTTGTTACTCTGTATTCTTTTCCATATTTGGTATTGCCATTAAAAAAAAAATAGCTATTCTAATAGGTTTCTAGTGTTATCTCATTATTTTAATTTGATTTTTTTGCAAAGACAAATTGTACTGACCAAATTTCTATATGCTATTTGTCATCTATTTATGTTATTTGAGGTATTCATTTGTACTTGTGTCATTATTCTACTGGGGTGTTTTCTTATTGCTGACGTTTAAAAGTTGTTTATATATTATGTATGCAAAATATTTATCAGATATGTTATTTGCAAATAATTCTTGGGGTCTGTGGCTTGTGTTTTTATTATCTCATGAATAACTTTTTTAGAGCATAAGTTTTTTTTATTTTAATTAGGTGCAATATAATTTTGTTTTTCATGGATTATGTTCTTGATATTGTGTCTGCAAACTAATGGCCAAACTAAAAATTGCAGTTTTTCTCTCATGCTTTTTTTATAGATGTTTTGAAATGAATATATTTTATATTTAGTTCTATGAATCACTTTTTTCAACTCTAAGATGTAGGTTGTATGTGGAGTTCTTTGTTTCCCTTTTTTAAAGAAAAATATCAAATTGTTTCTATACCTCTTGCTGAAACAATTCTTCCTCTAATTGCTCTTAACCTTTAGAAAACTTTAGTCGTCTATATGTGTGTTTATCTATTTCTGCGTTCTCTATCATTATTCTTTGCTCTACATGTTTCTCATTTGTTCAATATCACTGTCTTGACTATTTTAGCTTTACAATCATTTATTAAATCAGATAATGTGAGTCTCTAATTTTAATCTTACTCCTCAGAATTATTTTATCTATTCCACTACTGATGCTATGTCATGTATAATTTGAAATCAAAATTTTTGTATCTACAAAAAGTGTTTTGTAATTTTAATTATGATTTACAGAATCTGTAAAATAAATGAGAAAAACTGACATCTTGACAATGTTGTCTTCCAATCCATGAATATGGTATATATCTCCATTTATTTAGATCCTTACTTCCTTTATTAATGTTATATCATTTTATGCCAAAAAAAATTTGTACATATTTTGTTTGCATTATACAGTAAAGTATTTCATAGGTTTTAATGCCATTATGATATTTTTTCAAGTATATATTTTTATTACTGGCATATAAGGATATAGCTGGATTTTATATATTGACTTTATTTTCTGTGACCTTGCTAAACACTCCTAAATTGTTTAGATTTAGCTACCTTGTTTGTTTTACAATATCCTCTTTCTCATGTTTGTATGGTTTGTAATCCTGTCACTTTTTCTCTTTTATTATATAAACTTCTTTGTTTTTTCTCTCTTTTGTCTTTTTTCCCTTTTTATCAGTTAGTGTTGCTTGAGACTTTTATTAATTTTTCAAAGAATTAACTTTTGACTGTGTTGTTGCCTCAATTAAATTTTGCTTTCTATTATATTGATTTCCACTATCATCTGATTTATTGTTTCTTTCTAGTCCTAACATTTGATTTTTTTGTGGGTTTTCTTAGATTTTAGAGATACAGGTAAGTAATTGAGTTTCAGTCTTTATTATTCAAGCCTACAGATTTCCTGCTAAACACTTTCTTAGCTTTATGCCACAAATTTTAATTCAGTATATTAATATCTAATTTGTTTATCTGGCTACTAAAAATCCAAGTAAGATATCAGGAATAAAGCTAGGTTTATAAATTTATTGGGTACTTGAGCTGTCTTAACTGAAGGTATAAATTTGAAAGTCACCAGCATAAAATGTTAAAGTCAATAGAATAAATATAATTTAAATATAGTATGTGTAGGCAGAAAAGAATTTTTTTCAAGCATTCATTCCTATAACAATTCAACATTAAAATGTCAAGGTCAAAGTGAACCAGCAAAAATGTCTGAGAATGAATGGCCAGTGAAGAAGGAGAGAAATCAGCAGAGTGTAATGTATTGAGAGCTTAACTGTAATTGTTTAAAAATAAAACCTTATTACTTTTCTCATCAAAAAGTAGATCCTATTTTTCATCTGCTTTGTCTGAATTGGATCTGTGACTTGGTTTGAGTAGTGACATTCACAGAATTCATAATTTCTGGCTTTTGAAAGTATGTTTTTATTTTGTTTTGTTTTGAGATGGAGTCTCGCTCTGTCACCCAGCCTGGAGTGCAGTGGTATGATCTTGGCTCACTGTAAACTTTGCCTCCCAGGTTTAAGCTATTCTGCCTCAGCCTCCCAAGTAGATGGGACTACAGGCACATGCCTCCACACCCAGCTAATTTTTGTGTTTTAGTAAAGATGTGGTTTCATCATATTGGCCAGGCTGTTCTTGAACTCCTGACATCATGATCCACCCTCCTCAATCTCCCAAAGTGCTGGGATTACAGGTGTGAGCCACTGCGCACAGCTGAAGGTATGTTTTAAAAGATTTTTGAAAGCATGTTCATGGTCTTCAAATGCTTACTTTAGGACCATTGCCTTGAGACTGCCAGTTTGTAAGAATACTCAAGCTAGTTATATAAAGAAATCATGTGGAGGAGACTTATGCAGCTCAGCTATAGTCCCAGCTCTGTGTGTGTGTGTGTGTGTGTGTGTGTGTGTATGCATCACTTCCATTCTGCAACCTGTAATTATGTATATATATATTTCTCCTCCTTGGAAAGCTGTGATATCTATTTTAAAAATTACAACATTCTCTTTGTTTCATACCCTGTTGTGAAATTGTTTATATTTTTTAAAAGTTGTTATTTGTATTTCATCTAGTGTTTCTAAGTATTTGTAGCAGGAATTTTCACATTCTTTTGTTAATGATTTTGCCAGACATAGAAATTCTATGTGTGAGAGATATTAGAAAAGTTGTTTTATATTTTGAGCCACTGTTTCTTAATCTGTAATACTGAGATAGCAATATAAAACAAATAAAACTGTTGTGAAAATTAACAAGGTAATGCATAAAGAAATATTTGTTCATTAATGTTAGTTTATTTATGAAAAATTTTATTCCCTATATTTATTCTAAGGGGCCAGTAAGTAACTACCAAATGTGAATTGCGTTACATAATTTGCAAACCAGGAAAGTTAATACATTTCAGGCATACCTTTTTTCTTCAAAGTCCCAATAGATATATCTTGTCATAATATGAATTTTGAAATACACATCAAGTATATTTGGATAAGAGTTGGTGATTACATTATTTTTAAATGTGTTATAATAGCCTTCTTAAGTGATTATTCTTAAGTGATTATTATAATAGCCTTCTTAAGTCATTCCTCAATGACTTGTGGAGTCATTGAGGTGGAGGCTTCTGTTGCCATAACTCCATGTCTAATATCTGTTGTGTAACTGTCAACTTAATTTGTAATGTAAGAATGTGGGACACACAGTGAGCACTCTGAATTTAATAAAGATGTGGGCACAGTACCATAGAATACGCATGAAACTTTATTTTAAATTGGCTTTAAAATATAGTGAGAATTACAAGTATAATGCTATTTTAAAAAATCTTATTTTCTGTTACAGATTTCCTACTACATTTACATAATTTAGAGTCAGATAATTTGGTTTTTGAGATGCAAAATTTATCACTTAGAATCTGCAATCTGGAAATCAATGGTGTTCTCTTGGCACCTTCTAACATCATAAGCAATTAAACACTTGATATATAAACTTAGCTTAAAATTGTATTGACAAGTGAGTTGGCCACAGCTGTCTTAGAATCTGCAGCCAACAATGGTAAGAACATATTTTTGAGGAAAATGATCAGACATGACTAAAGTGCAAGACACACCAGAAACCAAATGATTCAGTTACTGAACAGAGAAGTAAAATTTTAAATAAGTATTTTTGTCTCTCGAATTCATAGGAAAATATTACAGTGCATTCTCATGCACAATTTCAAGTGTCATCAAAAATAATAAAAGCAACTCTGTCTCTTAGTAAATGCTGAATAAACATGCATAAATGTATTTATTGAGTGCATACTAATGCTTTCTTTTACATAGGTAATCATTAATTTAAACAAATGTGAATTAATATTTATTTTACTTAATTTGTTTAGAAGTTAACAGTCACTCCGTGAGATACTTACATTTCATTTTTTCTGTGCATTATTTCATTTAGTCCTCACCACAAAACTATGAGTTAAATAATGAGGCATAAAAGTTTAAGTACTACATCCAAATTCATATAATGAATAAATCATAGAATAAAGATTTCTTCCTGGGCAATATGATACTTACTGCCTTCACTTACTGTATTTCTATGAAAAGGGCACACAAAGAGAATAATGCCCTAGAGAAGCAGATATTGCTAAATAAAAATGATGAAGATATTTTTAATGCTGCAGATTACTGTTTACACCAGGAAACCTGGTATATGTGTTGTGGTTATATGGGGTGTGTGTATGTGTGTTTGTGTGTCTATGTGTGTGTACCTTGCTCAAGCAGTTGCTCTCAGGCTATCGAATTTTGACAAGAGGGCCTTTCTGTACATATACTGAAAGATAGACTACTAAAAAATGTACTGTCTCTTACGCAGCATAATATGAAATGAGTTTTGCTACTAAACATGGGACAATGCCTTAAACTGAAGACCAATCATGGAAAATGTACAGTCACATGTTGAAATTGTCTTAGTATCTACGAGTCTGCCACATGCACTCTAAGACATGATAAGGTTTTTCTGAGCAACAAGACTTCAATTACCAATCACTCTGTAAAGAGTTTTATAGTGAGGCAGGGCATAAGAAGAAAAAGATTCATTTTTCTCTCCCTGTCAACTATACATCTATAAGGCTTAGACTCCTTCCTAGCAATGTGGAAATGCCAGGAGTATGCCTGAAGGTGGGTCTTTTCAAATTGGTAACATCAAGAAACAGAGAAGGAGTTAGATATGTCTGATCTCCAGATCAAAATTACATAAATGGGCTTCGAGAGTGACCATTTCTAGGGGTACATGAATACATTTATTAGATTTGTGTGCCTGCATCATATTTTCATTCAAACTTTTGACTATTAGAAAATGTAGTTTTCCCTCTCTAAATTGTGCAGATGTGTTAACAGCGGCTGTCTCATGGGAAGTGTCTATGGGATGCAGAACTGTGGCCACACAAGGACAGTGGTGTTTAGGAGAATAACAACAAATAAATATTAATCCATTATATTTTTAATGAAACAAGTGCAAATGTTTGCACTTACAGCTTTTTAAAGACTCATTAACTATGCATTAAATAAAAAAAAAAAAAAGAAACTGAGGTTCAGAAAATGTAAATGACAGTCTAAGAAAACATATGGATTTAATAATGGTGGGATCATTCAGAAGGTTCACAGTACTCTTATCCACAGCCATATGTTTTTACAGAAATTACTGAAGTTTAGATTTCTGGTGTGTTTTGAACTTATAAATTAATAAATCTAACATTAATAAAGCTTCCATCAATAAGAACAACAAATCTCTGTCAATTCTAAGTTTGAACTTTACTTGCTACTCAGTAGAAAAGAAGGAGAGTATAACCACTGACTGTTTACATCAATATTTAAAAATGTGAAAGCACTGTTTTTACTCTGCTTTTAAACACTTCTAGGAGTCGTTTTTTTTTCTTTTCCATTTTGTACAATGCACCATTCCAAGATCAATTTTGTGTATTAACAAAAACATTTTAGACAAAATAATTTCCAGTGGGCTTTAAAATTATTTATTGAATTTTACTAGATTTTTAGCAAAGCACATTGTGCATGATTAGATTATAATACTTACATTATTGTGTATTTTTTGACAACTTCACTGCTAGCATAATCAGCATAGGAGAAAATAAACATACTACATAAATCTATTATGGTAATTTTTAATCTAAATACCCTTCCCTTCATCGTTCAGTAGGCCTTTGAGTGGAATGGGAGAGCTCCAGTTGTGACTGACTAACTGAAGATGTCACAAAGGCTGAACCTTCGATGCTATATTTTGGACCACTGGATGGATCAGAATGTAGTCAATGATGTGTAAACAACTGAGAAAACCTTTTTGATTGAAACAACTATGATTTTGAAACCCAGTGTTTCTTCTTTCTAGCTGAGTAACATTGAGCAAGTCACTGCAATAACATAGAATCCAGCTGTTTCATCTGGTGAATTAGGATAATTCGTAGTGTACAACTAGGATTATAATTAATTTATCAATTAGTTTTGCTGCAAAGCAAATCATTCCATAAGTTAATGGCTTGAAACAGCAATTACTTAATACACTTTTGTTCTGTGGGCAAACCATGTCATTTCCCTAGTCTGAGTTGGCTAGTTTGGGATTGGATGACTTAGAATGCTCTCAGTTATATGTCTCTGGCCTCAGCTAGGGTGTCTGGGAAAGCTGAACTCCTTGATTTTATGGCCTGTCATTCAGGGAGTTAGCTTATGGTTATAAATATGATAGAAAAGTTCCTAGCGGTAAAAGCAAATCAGCCTTAATGTATAAGCACTTCTTAGCAATCTGCTTCTATCAGGGTTGCTAAAAGACCATGGTCTGAAGTAAGTCATATGACCAAGGAGAAATTAGGCAAAAAAATTAAACTCATTTTCTTTACAGGAGCAGCTTCAAAAAGTTTGTGGCCACAACTCTTCACCATTTTTTTTCTTTTTACAGTTTCCAACAGGGCAGTTTTGAATATTAGTGCAAATTGTTTGTCATGCAGTAAGAACTAAATACATTTTATAATTGTTAATGTGTTTTACTGACCATACATTTTATATACTATGATTTAACAAACATGTATTAAGAAAATGTTGTGGATAAGGCTGTTTCAATTGTAATTACTTGTATCCTTTAAGGTTCTGCTTGTGTTATAAGGGATATGGAAAGTCATCTCAACATATTGACTATTCCAAATTTATTTTGTTTTGGAGTTCCCAACTATATCACAGCCTTTTACAAACAGTTACATAAGTACATTCCATCTTATGTCTTCATTTATTTATTTCATGACTTAAATTTTATACCAACTCCTCAATAGTTAGAATTTAATCCCTTTGAGTAAAAAGGTGAGTTCTTTTTCTCTGGCAGAATTAGGACTACCTAGTACAGCATTAGATCAGAATTTTAGATTCTAAACAAGAACGTTAATAACTTCTCAACTCTATTTTATATACCAATGCATTCAATACATATCAATCTAGTACAGTTAACATGATAGGTAGCATTGTGACATGAGACCCCAGTTAGGTTGACAATCCTGGGATTGAGTACTGGCTCTGTGAATAGCTTTGCGACCATAGACAATTCTTATGCTTCTCTGAGCTTGTTTTCTGTTATAGTAAGTGGAAAAATATATTTTATAGTGATAATATAAAAACAAAAAAATACCTTGCTAATATGGTTTAGATTTTTGTTCCTGCCCAAATCTCATATTGAATTGTGATCCCCAATGTTAGAGGAAGGACCTGATAGGAGGGAATAAGATCATGGGGGAAGATTTCCCCCTAGCTCTTCTCATGATGGTGAGTGAGTTCTCATGATATCTGGTTGTTTAATAGTGTGTAGCACCTCCCTCTTCACTCTCTTTCTCTATCTCTTGCTACGTAAGATGTGCCTGCTTCCCCTTCACCTTCTGCCATGGTGTAAGTTTCCTAAGGCCTCCCAGCCATGCTTCCTGCACAGTCTGCAGAACTATGAGCCAGTTAAATCTCTTTTCTTTATAAATTACCCTGTCTCAAGTAGTTCTTTATAGAAAAGCAAGAATGGATCAATACACTGGCAAAATAAAAATAATTGAACCCACTACATATTCTTCTCACATTACTTTTCTTAACATGTCTTACAGTAGTTCACCTATATGCAATTTTTCATATAATTTCTTCAACCCCAAATATGCACACTGCAGCTCACATCCTTTAGTAACTTTCACATCTAAATAATCTTTATTGCCCCTCTATATTTCAAGTTGATTTTTTTTCTGCTTCCGAACACCTAAACATTCTAGTAATACCACTTAATACTACAATTATGCTCTCTATATACTTTAAAATTTAAAAAGAAAGTTAATTAAGGTGGTGATGCATGCTCATCTTAAAAGTAATGGATTAGAAGCACTTCCCGAATAATATAGTAAGGGCAACTGACTTACAAGCAATGAAAACACTAGCAAAACTGTCAAAATTATCCTTCAGAACTCTGTAAATTAACGAAGACCTGCAATAGTCTAGTGAGCCTTTATTTTAAAAAAATGGCTGAACTTCAATAGAAACAGTTTACTTTTTAGTGTTTTAACTTACCCTGATGTCAGCTCCTTCTCCTGAGCTTTGGAGTAGTTTTGAAAGCCAACAACCTTGCAATCATAGTGCTTGCAGAAAGAGCAAACTAGAAGCCAAAGGAGGGACTAAAACTCATGAGAACCTTCCCCAAGGCAAAACACTAAAGAATCGTGATTTTAATCCTTTCTGGAGTCTTTCTTTAACAATGGAGTTCATAAGACTTATCTCTATTT
Organism: Cebus imitator; assembly: GCF_001604975.1. Classification (NCBI taxonomy): domain Eukaryota; kingdom Metazoa; phylum Chordata; class Mammalia; order Primates; family Cebidae; genus Cebus; species Cebus imitator. Next base: position 5,615,521 of record NW_016107316.1, read on the forward strand.
ATATTAACTTAGTGCTTGCCCAGTAAAAACAGTCCTTTTCCCAGGAAATTTGTTGAAAAAAATCAGTGGCAATTGTTTAATACTGTAACTGCATGAAGTGGCAACCAATTGGGGCAGGGGAAAAGTTGGCCAAAAAACTTCAAACCAAAACCTGAAGAATGAGGTGTCCAAAGAGGGTTTTGGGTAACTCTGAGATATTCTTGAGACTATAGAAGACTACTCACAAGTGCACAGGTGTGTGCGCATCCTGGAAAGACCTTAGGAGACTGAATCTCTCACCATAGGCTAACTTGAGGCGTTTCAAACAAGAAGTGAAGGTTAGAGAACTGTAAACTGCTGGAGCACTGAAGGTATGTCTCAGTATACACATAGAGCCCCTTAATAAGGGCTGGGTGACTTACTGGGTCAAGAATTTAAAAACATTGTTGTCTAATCATTATATGACACCTAAAATAACAATTAGAAAAAAAGGAAATAAAATACATCTATACTGGAATGGAAGGAGTAAAACTGTTTCTGTTTGCAGATGACATGATTTTATACACAGAAAATTCTAACACACCCACAAAAAGACTGTTAGAAGTAATACTATTAGGCATATTAGAATAGATTATTTCAACAAGATCGTAATATATAAGATACATATACAAACATCAATTGTGTTTCTATATATTAATGAATTAACAACATAAAATTAAGAACACAATTCCATTTTTAATGCCTTCAAGAGATTTACGTGTTTGTGAATAATCTTAACAAAATAATTTCAATTCTTATGCACTGAAAACTACAATCATTATCAAAATAAATTAAGAGCCTATGAAATAGAAAGGCATCCCATTTTCATGATTCAGAAAACAATATTATTAAGATAGTAATACTGCCAAAGTTAATACAAATTCAACAGTCTCTGACAAAATCTCAGTTGTAAGTTTTGCAGAAATTTGCAAGATATCTCTAAAATTTATGTACAAATTTTAGGAGCACAGAATAGTCAACATAATTTTGGCAAAGGATAGAGTTGGAGAAGTCATACCTCCAAGTTTCAAAACTTACTACAAAGCTATAACAATTAAGATAATGACATATTTGCATATGAATAAAAATACAGATTAATGAGACAGAATTAAGTAGTCAGAAAAAAATCATTACATTTTTGATCAATTAATTATAACAAGCATTCCAAGAGCATTCAATGGGGAAGAATAATCTTCTCAACAACTGTTGAAGGTACAACTTGCTATCCCCATATCAAAAAATTAATTAATTAAGTTGGATCCCTCACTTCATTCCTCAAACAAAAGTTAACTAAAAATGGATCACAAGTCTAAACGTTAGGAAGTAACACTATCAAATTCTTAGAAGGAAACATGGGAATAAAGCTTTACTATCTTTGGTTAGGTGAAGACGTTTTGGACAACACATGCACGAGCAAAAAAAAAATGCTAGATAAATTCAGCACCCTCAGATTAAAAACTTTGGTACAAAGTGCAGGCACTATGTGAAAATAAAACCCACAGAAATGAAAGAAACAATTTAAAAATCATATATTTGAAAGTAAAACTTTTGTATCCAGAATATATAAAAACTTTTCTATTGAACAATAAGAAAACAAGTCAGAAAATGAGCAAAGAATTTGAAGAAATAATTCACCAAAAAAGATATACAAATGGCCAATATACACATGAAAAGATACTCAACATCATTAGCTATTAAAAATACAAATCAAAACTACTATAAATTACCTCTTCACACACCACTAATCAAAAAGAAAGCATTAACAAGTCCTGTGAAGAATGTTAAAAGGTAAATTCCCCATATGCTGCTGGTCTGAATGTAAGACAAAACAGTCACTTTGAAACACAGTTTGGCAATTTTTACTAGAATAAACAGAGTTGTTATATAATAAATCAGTTTCATCCCTCAGTATAGCCCCTAAAGGAGGCAAACTTCATGGCCATAATTTTTTTTACTCAAATGTTCACACTAACATTATTCATAATAGCCAAAAGGTGGCAACAACCCAAATTAATAAATTAAAAAAAATTTTGGTTTATTCATTTAAAAAATGTTATTCAGCAACAAAAATGAAATACTGATACAACTACAACATCTATAAAAACATTATACTACGTGAAAGAAGCCAGTCACAAAAGTCCATTCATTGTATGATTCCATTTATGTGCAATATTCAGAATAGGAAAATGTATAAAGACAAAATATATTACTGGTTTCCAGGTGCCATAGGGAGGAGGGAATGGGGAATGATGGCTAATGGGTATGGGGTATCCATTTGAAGTGATGAAAACATTCTCAATTTAAATATCAGTGCAGTTGGCACAATTCTGTGAATATAGTTATACCCAATATATTCTCAAACAGTTAATTTGATGATATGTAAATTATATATCAATGAAGTTGTTATCAAAAATAATAACAGATCATTTCTCTTGTGATCCAATCACCCCATTCTGGCTAAATTCATTTCCAAATATAATACTTTATTATATACCTTCAATTTTTGCTTTTATACTATACAAACATATCTTTATATATATCTGCACACTTAATGAAGTTTTTCTGCAGAAGAGACATTGAGAAGTGTACAAGGTTATTTTAAAATGAGAAATTTATGGGAGAGAATATTCCTTTGTTGATTTCTAAGATTTCTCAATATTTATTCTTCTGAAGAAATATTTATTTACTTTTGGACTCATGACTATCATGCATTCAGAAACTTTGTGAATAACAAAGAAGATCTCTTTAGGATTTTGAGAGTACTAATGGTTGAAATTTGTAATCTTTACTATGACTTCAACTTTTCTGAATCAATGTCATTTATAACATTAAAATCTGAAACTGAAAGTTACAAATAAAAATTATTTGACTTCTCATTCCAAATGGGTAGATGTAACTGAGCTGAATGAAACAGTTTCTTCCTAAGTGATTTCACCCAGTTTCACGTCAGTAAATATCAGGTTTAGACTGTCCACCTCCAAATTTTAGTGTCAGTATAGGTGTCTCTCCTAATATCCAGATTTTGCCTAAGTAGGCTGTGCTATTTTTGAATTATGTTATAAACCAATTGAATATAAACAGATAAAACTATGAATGCTCCCCACTCTACTTCCACTAGACTACAGCACAGTAAAAGACAAAATAAATAAATCATATTATATTAATATGCTAAGCATAAATATTTAAAATGAAAAATTGCCTAAGGAATCCTTCCTCCAAATCCTTCACTTCAGTGATTTAAAGAACTTCTATGCTTTAATATCATTTCAATAACAGATAAAATGACATTTCCTAATATTGGTTTACAATTCTATTCCTCATTTTGGCTTTGGCAAATCTCAGGACTTAATCTCTGATTTTGCCAAAGATTACTCTGCACCTGGATTCTCCTGCTACAGCCAGGAGACCAGATGCAAGAAGACATCCTGGCAGGTCTCATATTGGTTGGCTAGAGAATCGATATTCTTTTCTGTGATGTGTTATTGCATACAGAGTTTTTGTTCTTTTCTCTTTTGTGAGACAATTACTGCATTTTTGTATTTTGGGTTGTTGTTTAAATATTAATATTGATACTGGATTCTTCAGCGATTTTATTTATAAATATTTTAGTGAATGGATAATAACTACCTCATAAGGTAATGATGAGGATTATAGATAAATTAATTCTGAATGTTACATTCTTCCTGAAATGATACAGTGCTTATATATGTTGCCTCAGAATTTATTTAGTAAATTCCTCTAAAATAACTTTACTAGTCAATTTCTGTGTAGTGAACAGACCTGATAATAAATAAATAAACTTAAATACTGTATTTCTTTCTTTGAGGAGACTTAAAGTTTAATGATCCACTAAACTGCATTAAATATAATCTCTTACATGCATCCAGCACTGTAAATTCATTGCTTGTATGCACTATATAACGAGTCCCTCCCAACAAATCAGTGAGATGGACAAAACTCGTTTCTCTTTATTGTTGAAAAATAGCAATTGCTTACAAAAGATGTCAAATATAACATTAAGTTTATATAGTATTAGAATATTGGATTTCTGTGAAATAGATCTGTATTTTATTTACCAGAAAAGACACACTTTTATAAAAGAAAAATCAATTATCATTTGAAGAAAAAAATATTTAATATATGAATGATCTAAACAAGATTGCGCTGCTGGAAAGGAAAAATAACAAAAATAAAACCCCTTTGTTTCATTTTAGTATTTATCAGTTCTATATCCCGTATCTAACTTGATCATGATTGCATTTATGCCAAATGCTAAGTAAATTATTTATTTTTATGTTTCCTATCAAAGACAAACAAGAAAGGTGTCATACGTTGGAAGGAAGAGGGATTTAAACTGAACATTTATGTGTTAAAACACTAGTTTATTTATCATATTATCTTGAGTAAATTGCATATATTCTCTGCTAATTAATATGTACTTTTACTTTTTGTTGAAGTGTATCTTTGGAAATGAAGGCAATCATTTCCAACCTAGAGAAATGTTATGATTCACGCAAAACATCTGGTAAAATATAGTCACTCAATTCAGATTCCTCCTAATTTCTTCACTTCTTTCTCTCCTTCTCTTCACCCTCTCTCCAAATATACAATGCATTTGTTTTTGTTTCGTATTTTGATCTCCAGAGAGGAAGCTTATTATGCAAAGCAGTAGAATTTTGTGATAATCAGAAGGGTACTATTTTGTATAAACAACTTATATGATAATGCAGGAAATGTAATTAATGGCAAAGCAATCAATAAATTTAATATAAAAACTTTCAGACATTTTAACCCTATCAACTACATTCTGATAGTCAAAAATAAACATAATAATTAGAAAAACAACATTTATTTATTCTGTGTCTCAAAGCTGGTACATAGATAACAAAACTTCCAGATCCAATAGTTATATTTACAAGAACTGCAAGTGATAGAAATATTGATTTGGATTTGTGACACTTCTGAAGCATCTATGAAAATTGTTTTGAGTAAATTGACAATCTCCATTTGTATACTCCATAATTTAAAGTCTGATTTTAGAGACACATTATCCTTACAAGAGTTTACCAGTGTTGACTTGGTGAAGAGTCACTAGGGTTGGTGAAACCTAATAATATCCCTGAAAGATCTGATAAAATGCCTACCCACTCAAGCCCCAAAACAAGTAAGTAAATAAAATAAACAAAGTGATCTTCAATAGAAAGGGCTACTAATTCTTAACAACAACAACAACAACAATATAAACAAAACCGTAAGTTAGAATTTCCACTAAAGTGCAAATTTTGAAGGTAAAACAGACCAAGGCTAGAGACAAGAGACTTGGGAGAGTCTACAGAGGGAGCTACGGCTATTTATGCTCTGCATTCTACTTGGCAGTCTCCCACTGCCCTGAAAAAAACTCACATAAGCTTTTAAAACTTCCAACGCTCCTAACAGGCAAAATTTCACCCCACTGAAAATCATAGCCACCACTATAATCTCTATCTTAATTCATGCCTCTGAGTCTGTTCAGGTGAAACTAGGTTTAGTAAGTTGTCTCAAGGAAATTTACATCGATGATTCTCTATGCAAATTCACTAGGGATGAAATGTCTGAAAGTTTTCATAATAGATGGTTATTATTGATTGTTTAATATTTAATTAAATTTTCTGCTTTATCATACAATTTATTTAAATTTAAAAAGTGCCTCTCTGATGATTATAAATGCCACTCCATTGTTATACTTTATTTTTCAGTAAATCTATATTTGAAGTAAAAATATCAAAGGAAATTATGTAGAAGAATCCCTAAACATTTGAAGTAATCAAGGAGATATTTTTTAAAAACTTGAATATCTAAAAGGTCTTTTTTTATTTATAAACTACTCCTATATGTAATTATTTTACCAACATATTTTATTTTGGAAAGTACAGCCAAAGAACAGAGCTTTTTAAAATAAATTATAGTTATTATATTCCACTCATTAAGCATGGCCTTTGTATATTCCCTCTTATTAAGAAATCCACACATAAATTCATTAACAAATCAAACAGCTCCAGGCTTTAATGCAAATTAAGAAAATTAATTTTAAGCAACAAAATTCCAGTAAGTATAATATTTATTGGTTCTTATTATGAACAAAGCACTGTGAAAATGCAAAAAATAAATGAGACATGCTTCTTGACTAATTAAAATATATTATTATAGTCAGATGAAAAGATTAGAAAACTATCAAAGCACAGGAAAATAAATTGTTATAGAATTAATGTCAACATTGGGTATCTCTTGTTCTGTTGAGACTAAAAACAATGAAATTCACCTCTGAATGACATCGACTGTGTAAAACGGGTATTTTGTCACCCTTCTTTTAACCTTCTTAAGGAACATTTTATAGCTGTATGCACTTTCTTGTCTGGCTATACTAGATAGAGTCTCTGGCCAGGCCCCTTCCTGCACAGTCAGGTACAGGTAATACTTGAATAAATAGTTGCTACCCAATTCTAAGATTTGTGGCAAAATGTGAGGAAGCATTGACCAGTTTCCCAGAGCTTATCTTATATCAGACTCAAGATTTAAGCCCGCCTGAGGCTTAAATATGTATAACCAAAGGGTTTCCAAAATTCCTTCAAGAGTAGGAATCAAGGAGGGAGTGAACTAGGGGAAGGAATGGCTGTTATTCTCAGTGAGCCTTGCGGAACTTTTTACTATTTAAACTGCACATAGCTCTAAAAACTCTATAGCTTTGCTGAAAGGTACACCTTTAAAAAATCAAAAATAATTTATATAAATTTAATTCTTCCTCTAACATGCTTGTTTGAAAGGAAAGTAAATCTGTGATCCCAAAATCTCTTAGCTAAAGGGAAAAGTCAAGCTGGGAACTTCTTAGGGCAAACCTGCCTCCCTTTCTATTCAAAGTCATCCTTCTGAGGTTCATCTGAGACAAATGCATATCTGATTGCTTCCTCTCACCTGTTGTTTATGTAAAAATACAGATTCATTGAGCCGGGCAAAATTGTGTGTTCAATACAAGGCTGACCAAGGAATCAACCAAATAATGCAACCAAATGATGCAACCTTTCGCGTCTTGTCTACTTATCTACTTTGTCGCTTATCTACTTTTGTCTCTACTTCTAACCTGGAAGCCCCTACTTTGAGTTGTTCCACCTTACCAGACTGAACCAGTGTACGTCTTACACACATTGATTGATGTAAGGAAACTCTATCCCCTGACCACATTGGGCACATGTCTCAGATTTTTGAGGCTGTGTCATGGATGCGTTCTTAACCTTGGCAAAATTAACTTTTCTTAATTGACTGAGAACTGTCTCAGATAATTGAGATTAACACTTGTAAGAGTTTAATCTTATCCTCTGATTCAAATCTATTCCTCATACAAGGGCTGATAGATAGGAGAAAAGTGTGTATTTTCTTTATTGAAATGCTTTATCAAGAAAAATGAATAATCCATTCATTTGTGTTATAATTCACCAACAATGACTTCAAAGGGAAAGAAATGCCATGTTTAAAGATAAATGCAAAACACAGACAGATGAATGTTCAAATTCTTTCTTTTCCAACTACAAGTTGCATAATCCTAGGAAAATTACTTAAACATGATGAACTTCAATTTGGTTGTATGTAAAAACTAGAACACATATTTTCTTCAAAAGGTTTTGTAAGCTAAAAATGAAAAAAAAAAATTGAACTCACTGAGATAGAGTAGAATGATGGTTACCAGAAACTGAAAGGACAGTGGGAAGTCAGGAAAGAATATTAGAAACAAATGCTTATTTCTTGGTGCTGGTAAGAAGAATTAGCACTCAGGCTAGGAATTTTCTCAGCAAGGCAATTTACTTCAATAGAAGGGTGCATCTCACAAATGTAGCAATAGTGAGAATGCACATGAACAGGGAGGAGAAGGGGTTCTTAGCCCTAATGCAGGTAGCCCATACTGCTGCTGTGTCACTCTTCTATTGGCTAGGGTTGGACTGCACAGTCTAAGCTAATTCCAATTGGCTATTTTTAAAGGGTGTTAGGGTATGAGCCAGAGTGGTGGGGTGAGCAGTTTGGCAGAAAGGATGGTTATGGAACAGATAACTATAGGTGACTCAGGTCAGAGCAGGTGACCCAGGTGACTCAGGTTAAAGCAGATGACCAGGGGAACAGATGCGAACTACTAATGAGAACTGGTGGAAACACTGTTAACTGAAACTAGAGGTAAGGGGGCACAGAGAACCATGAATTTAAACTTTAAAATGGAGAACAAAGAATATGAGAGATGAACGTACTGACATATGGATTGTTTGAAGAGAAACTTGGAGCTCACTATATTTAACCCCAAAAAATGGTTAATGGTACAAAAATAGAGTTTAGTAGAAATAATGAGATCTAGTGTTTGGTAGTACAATAAGGAGACTATTTGTGTATTTCAAAGAAAAAGGAGTGTTATTAGAATATTCCTGACCCAAATAAATGATAAATGTTTGAGGTGATGGATACCCCAGTTGCTATGATTTGATCATTACACATCATACGCTTGCATCAGAATATCGTATGCACTTCACAGATATGTACAAAAATGGCTTTATGAGACTTGAATCAAAATGTGTTTAAATTCTTTAGTTGATATATGATACAATATTTTGTCTGGAGCTGCTTCCTCCTCTTTAGAATATACCTGCTATTATTTTTGTGTATGCCTTTTAAAAAAAAAACTTTTATTGCACTTTAGGTTCTGGGGTACATGTGAAGAACATGCAGGATTGTTGCATAGGTACATACAGCTAGTGCTCGACTTACGACCATGATTGGTTCCGACAGACTGGTTGTAACACGATTTGGTCATAAGTTGAGTAGGCTATATGTACAGTACTGTGAAATGATGTTATAAAAATCTTTAAGTCATATTTTATCATAATTTTCTTTCATTATTGTTATATATCATAATTTTCTTTGTTCATTTTATGCCATTTGTATCATATCTACACCATTTTGTTTCTTATTTTTACATTCGTCAGGTTTAAATAAAACACTGCATTACGAGTACAACTGGTTTAATATTTGCAAAACATACAAAATTACAAAATACAGGTGCATACAAAAATACAAAATACAGGTGTAAAAAATACCATAGGAAACATTTTCCCAATTGCAAAACATATCAAAATATATAAACATGTACGAAACATTTCATTGGCCGCTGGTGCTTGGTTGCGGATCATTGATGTCATCATCTGAAGCAGCAGTTGGGGTTACCGGAGTTGGTTTTTTCATAAACATGGTGAGCTTTGCCTGAATTGTATGTTTCTTTTTTTCTTCATAAATTTCACGATGCAGACGAAACACATCATGCGCCATCCGTTCAATCCTTGTAAATCGTTTGATGTTTGGGTCCATTGCTTCGAAATGTATAAGAAGTTTATTGGGAGGGGTTTGATAAAAAATATCCAAGACACAAAACACAAATTGCTGTACCAAGTCTGGGATGACAGTTGAAATGGTGCACGCGGAGATGGTAGTGCTGCCGGAAGCTGGTCCGCACTGTCATACACCCAGCTGGGCAACGTTTGTGCTGCCAGACGCGGAGCAGTCATGGCTAGTGATTGTGGTCATAAAGTCCAATGGTCGTAAGTTGCATAGGTCGTAAGTCGATCAATACCTGTACATGGCAATGTGGTTTGCTATCTCCATCCCCATCACTTATATCTGGCATTTCTCCCAATTTTATCCCTCCCCAACTCCGTACCCACCGCTGTCCCTCCCCTATTACCCTCCAACAGACCCCAGTGTGTGATACTCCCCACCCGTGTCCATGTGTTCTCATTGTTCAACACCCACCTATGAGTGAGAACATGCAGTGTTTGATTTTCTGTTCTTGTGTCAGTTTACTGAGAAAGATGGTTTCCAGGTTCATCCATGTCCCTACAAAGGACACAAACTCATCGGTGTTTTTTTGTTTGTTTGTTTTGTTTTTTAATGGCTGCATATATTCCATGGTGTATATGTGCCACATTTTCCCTGTCCAGGGAAAATTTTCCCTGCCAATGGGCATTTGGGTTGGTCCCAGGTCTTTGCTATTGTAAACAGTGTCGCGGTGAACATATGTGTGCATGTATCATTATAATAGAATGATTTATAATCCTTTGGATATATACCCAGTAATGGGATTGCTGGGTCAAATGGAATTTCTCTTTCTAGATCCTTGAGGAATCGCCGCACTGTCTTCCACAATGGTTGAAGTAATTTATACAGGTATTGATTGACTTACCACCTATGCAACTCACGACCATTCGACTTTATGACCACAATTGCTAGCCATGACTGCTCCGCATCTGGCAGAGCAAACGTTGCACAGCTGTGCGTACGACAATGCAGACCAGCTTCCGGCAGCACTACCATCTCCACGTGCAGCATTTCAACTGTACATATAGCCTACTCAATTTACGACCAAATCGTGTTACAACCAGTCCGCGGTCCTGACCGTGGTCGTAAGTCGAGCACTAGCTGTACTCCCACCAACAGTGTAAAAGTGTTCCTATCTCTCCACATCCTCTCCAGCATCTGTTGTCTCCAGATTTTTAATGATCACCATTCTAAGTGGCATGAGATGGTATCTCAATGTGGTTTTGATTTGCATTTCTCTGATGACCAGTGGTGATGAGCATTTTTCCATGTTTGTGGGCCTCATATATGTCTTTTTTTTGAAAAGTGTCTGCTCATATCCTTCTCCCACTTTTGAATGGGCTTGTTTTTTTTTTCTTGTAAATCTGTTTTAGTTCTTTGCAGATTCTGGGTATTAGCCCTTTGTAAGATGGGTAGATTGCAAAAATTTTTTCCCACTCTGTTAGTTGCCAGTTCACTCTAATGATTGTTTCTTTTGCTTTGCAAAAACTCTGGAGTTTAATTAGATCCCATTTTGTCTATTTTGGCTTTTGTTGCCAATGCTTTTGGTGTTTTAGTCATGAAATCATTGCCTATGCCTATGTTCTGAATGGTTTTGCCTAAGTTTTCTTCTAGGATTTTTATGGTGTTCGGTCTTACATTTAAGTGTTCAATCCATCTGGAGTTAATTTTAGTGTAAGGTGTGAGGAAGGTGTCCAGTTTCTGCTTTCTGCACATGGCTAGCCAGTTTTCCCAACACCATTTATTAAACAGGGAGTCCTTTCCCCATTGCTTGTTTTTGTCAGGTTTGTCAAAGATCAGATGGTTATAGATGTGTGGTGCTGCCTCTGAGGCCTCTGTTTTGTTCCATTGGTCTACATTTCTGTTTTGGTACCAGTACTACGCTGTTTTGATTAGTGTAGCCTTGTAGTATAGTTTGAAGTCAGGTAGCATGATGCCTTCACCTTGTTATTTTTGCTTAGAATTGACTTGGTTATGCATACTCTCTTTTGGTTCCATATGAAGTTTAAAATGAATTTTTCCAGTTCTGTGAAGAGGGTCATAAGTAGCTTGATGGGAATAGCATCAAATCTATAAATTACTTTGGGCAGTATGGTCATTTTCACAATATTGATTCTTCCTAACCATGATCGTGGAATGTTTTTTCATCTGTTTGTGTCCTCTCTTATTTCCCTTCACCAGTAGTTCACAGTTCTCCATGAAGAGGTCCTTTCCATCCTTTGTTAGTTGTATTCCTAGATATTTTATTCTCTTTGTAGCAATTGTGAATGGCAGTTCACTCTTGATTTGGCTCCCTTTAAGTTTGTTATTGGTGTATACGAATGCTTGTGATTTCGGCAAATTGATTTTGTATCCTGAGACTTTGCTGAAGTTGTTTATCATCTTAAGGAGATTTTGGGCTGAGACGATGGGGTCTTCTAAATATACAATCATGTCATCTGCAAATAGAGATAATTTGGCTTCCTCCTTTCCTAATTGAATACACTTTATTTCTTTTTCTTGCCTGATTGCTCTGGCTAGGACTTCCAATGCTATATTGAATAGGAATGGTGACAGGGGCATCCTTGTCTAGTGCCAGATTTCAAAGGGAATGCTTCCAGTTTTTGCCCATTCAGGATGATATTGGCTGTGGGTTTATCAAAAATAGGTTTTATTATTTTGAGATACATTCGGTGACACCTAGGTTATTCAGAGTTTTTAGCATACAGGGCTGTTGAATTTTCTTGAAGGCCTTCTCTGCATGTATTGAGATAATCACGTGGTTTTTTTCCTTTGGTTCTGTTTACATGGTGAATTACCTTTATAGACTTGCATATGTTGAACCAGCCTTGCATCCCCGACCTGTAGCCTACTTGATCGTGATGGATAAGCTTTTTGATGTGCCATTGCAATCTGTTTGCCAGTATTTTATTGAAGATTTTCACATCCCTGTTCATCATATATTGGTCCAAAGTATTCTTTTCTGGTTGAGTCTCTGCTGAGTTTTTGTATCAGGATGATATTGGTCTCATAAAATGATTTGGGAAGGATTCCCTCTTTTTGGATCATTCGGAATAGTTTCAAAAGGAGTGGTACCAGCTCCTCTTTGTGTGTCAGGTAAAATTCAGTTGTGAACACATCTGGACTTGGGCTTTTTTTGCTTGGTAGGCTCTTAATTTGCTGCCTCAACTTCAGCCCTTGTTATTGGTCTATTCAGGGTTTCAACTTCTTCCTGGTTAAGCTTGGGAGGGTGCAAGTGTCCAGGAATTTATCCATTATTTCCAGGTTTGCTGGTTTATGTGCATAGAGTTGTTTGTAGTAATCTCTGATGGTAGTTTGTATTTCTGTGGAATCTGTGGTGATATCCCCTTTATCATTTTTTATTGCATCTATTTGATTATTCTCTCTTTTCTTTTTTATTAATCTCAGTGGTCTATTTTGTTGATCTTTTCAAAAACTAGCTCCTGGATTTATTGGTTTCTTGAAGGGTTTTTTGT
>NW_016107316.1:5629416-5702413 GCF_001604975.1 Cebus imitator
TGTTTAACACCCGCCTATGAGTGAGAACATGCGGTGTTTGATCTTCTGCTCTTTTGATGTTTTTTGGCTTAAAGTCTATTTTTATCAGAGACAATCCAGAGCAATTCAGATTGCTGGTCTTTGTGGGGGTCGGACCCACTGAGTCAGATCACCTGGTTCCCTGTTTGAGCCCCCCTTTTTTTCAGCTGAATGGGTGACGCTGTCTCCCAGGCATTCCAGGTACCAGTTGAAATGGTGCTCAGATTTGTGTGAGTTTTTGCGTGGAGACCCACTGTGCTGGCTAAAACAGCCATGCTGGAGACTTGTGGTGCTATTCTAGTCGGGAATCTCCTGGTCTGTGGGAAGTAAAAATTCATTTGGATATGCAGTGATCACTCACCCTCTGCATTCTCGCTGAGAACTCCACTCCAGAGCTGTTTGTATTTGGCCATCTTGGATCCATCACACTTGCGTATGCCATTTATCTTTAGTAGGTGTCTGTTATTATTGTTCTTTCCATTCCTTCTAAATATTCTTAAGGTAAATTTTTAAAGTCGTATTAAGGTATTTACTTAGACTTATGCAAATTTTAGTTAGCTTGGATTTATTTCCTAAATTCTGAAAACAAGGCATTAACAAGGACCTGGCCTAGGTAAAGTTCAAATAACTTCTGCAAGCATGGCAATAACTTTCAAAAACTTAAATCTTTTGTCCACTTACTGAGTCTATCATATTGTTTCCATTAAAGTAAATAACATGTAAAATTTTATGTTAAAACATTGTTTATATCTAGTTTGTATTATGTACAGGGGCAAGAAAAAGAGATGATTTACAGATCAAAAATTATCATTTTTCAAAACTTTAATAGAAGCTTCTTGAAGACAAAGCAATTCTAGATAAATATTGTATCATATATTTTAGTAGAGATTCTGTCTTCTTCAGTGGTTTTCATCCTTGCATTCACATTGGATTCACTTTGAGAGCTTTAAAAATGTCTATGTTGTTTTTTCATCAAACCAGAGTTTCTAGTTTTGTCAGCCTAGCGCATGTCCTGGAAACTGGGATATTTAATACTTTTTAGCTGATTTTAATCTGTATCCAATTTTGAAAGCATCAGCCTTCTTGTTTAAGTGGCATGACATTTCAACAATTGTTAAAAATATTGGAGATTCTGAAAATCCCTAACTCTTCACACTCTGAAATGTTACTTTATTTATTTATGGACAGCCTTACCATATAGTAGGGGAGACAGCATACAGAAATCAAACACTAAATATTTTCTTGTATATGGCAATAAATGTACGTGAAGAGAGTGTTAAAGCAAACTATGATATGGCCTGAAAAGGACTTCATACTCCTATTTTTGAGTCCTTGTGGTTGAGCTGTAACCTATTCTAGATTTCTTCTGAGAAGTGCAATGGCAACTGTCCTATGCTATAGCTCAGTAGTTATGGTTTTGCCCTTTCACAGTGGCAGTGGCAGTCTGGGTTTGATTCCTGGCATAGAAGGTAAGCCGTTCTTGTTTAATATCTGCATGACCTTTTCTATTCTCTTCTCCTCATAGACTATCTTAAATTTTCCTTTCTCTGCACCTGGAAGGTTACCTTTGGTAAAGTTCAAAAGCCAGAAATAGTGGCCATTTGGCCTGGCTAAAGTCAGGTAATAAGAAATTTTAGAAGAACTTTATTAAGGAATGCTAGGATTAAAAATCTGCTTAAGCTTAATTAAAAGTGGATATTCAAGCTCTAACAGACTGGACTCCTTGGGAAAAAAAAGGAGACACCAGAGGACCTTCTCTGGCCCTGTTCTTCCAAATATCTAACCTAAAATGAGAGTGGCACTAAGGCCCTAATATCACACTCTCAACAAAGTAAGACTCTTGCCAAAAAGAGGGAATTTTTTTAAACAAAATTATGGAAAGCCTTTGTTTTGGACTGAGTTCCTACACTAGGCTCCAACAGACCAAACCAAACAAAATGGGGTTGCTTGTGTTAAAGGTGACATAATTTTTAAGGAAACACATAGATCCTAGAGCAGATCAGATTTTGGTTTTCTCCTGTAAACAGACTATTCCAGCAAAAAGAGATACGCTCTACTTAGTCCTTTTTCCCTCCTTACAAAACCCACAGTTCTATTGTTTTCCAGTGGGTTTCAAGATTATATAAGTAAATTTCTGATGATAATAGCAACATCAATGACTAAGGTTTTGGTCAATCTCTCAAAATTGAGAAAATGACCAAAAGGAGAAAATTGTTAAGGCAAACTAAATATGTCCTGAGAAAGACTCTGTATTTCTATATTTGAGTCCTTATGGATGAACTGTAACCTAGCTTAATAGGCAGATGAAATTGAAAACCTAGCTTAGCATGCAACTCTAACAATAGCTAAGCCTTGGCCAACCCCAGCAGCCATACTTCAATCATTCATACACTGCTGAGTGTTCAAACTGTGTTTAAATAAGGTATACACCAAGCTGTAACCAATCCAGCCATTCTATACCTCACTTCCAATTTCCAATTTCTGTACTTAATTTCCCTTTTTCTTTTGGTCTATAAATCTTCCACCAGGGGGCTGCGCTGGAATCTCTGTGAATCTCCTGTGATTCTGGGGGCTGCCAATTCGCATATCATTCATTTCTCAGTTAAACTCCTTTAAATTTAATTTGGCTTAAGCTTTTCTTTTATCAAGAGTTTCAGGAAAAAGACAGGGAGCTTATTTTTCTTGTTAGAAAAGTAAGTGGAGAGGTCATCAAGAATATGTAACTTGAACTGAGAGGGTTTTTTCTTTTAATACCGTGGTTGCTATTTTCTTATTTTAAAATGATACTTATCTGTTTCTTTAAAAAATAAGCAATCTTTAAAAATAAAAATTAAAGTTAAAATAGGCTGAGTGTGGTGCCTCACACTTGTAATCCCAGCACTTTATGAGGCTGAGGAGGGAGAATCACTTGAGGCCACGAGTTCAAGACCAGCCTGGGCAATATAGAGAGACCCTGCTTCTACAAAATTAAAATAAAACAATTAGCTAGGCATAGTGGTATGCAATAGTAACCCTAGGTACATGGTAGGCTGAGGTGAGAGGTAGTTTGAGCCCAGAAGGTGGGAGCTGTAGTGAGCTAGGATAGTGTCACTGCACTCCAGCCTGGGAAACATATCAAGAGCCTGCCCCCACGACAAGCTAATAAATAAATAAATAAATAAATAAATAAATAAATAAATAAAAAGTTAAAAGATTTAATAAACATCAAACCTTAAAGAAATAAGCAATTATGTTAATGTCATTCCACAAATTTCTTTCTAAATATATAGTTAGATAAGGAGACAGGTGTGCTTACATGTATAATAAAAGTGTATATTATACATGATTTACATTTAGTTTAGATTATCTTGTTTTAAGTGAATATGGAAACATGTATTTCCATATTTAATAGTCATAACAAATTTCATGTTGAAAATTATTAATTCCTATGTCTTATTACTCATTACCCTGCCATATTTTGCTTTCAATTTTTTTCAAGATATTACAACTAAATTATTATATGTTTAAATATCTCTGTCTTGTATTAATATTTAAAAGATATCTTCCTAGGTACAAAATTTATAGCATAAATATAGGTTTGGGGGTACATGTGAAGAACATGCAAGATTGTTGCATAAGTACACACAGCAATGTGATTTGCTGCCTTCCTCCCCATCACCTATATCTGGCATTTCTCCCCATGCTTTCTCTCCCCAACTCCCCACCCCCTGCTGTCCCTACCCTATTGGCCCCCAACAGACCCCAGTGTGTAGTGCTCCCCTCCCTATGTTCATGTGTTCACATTGTTCAACACCCGCCTATGAGTGAGAACATGCGGTGTTTGATTTTCTGCTCTTGTGTCAGTTTGCTGAGAATGATGGTTTCCAGGTTCATCCATGTCCCTACAAAGGCCACAAACTCATCACTTTTGATGGCTGCATAATATTCCATGGCATAACCAGAGCTTTTAAAGCATTATTTTTCCTTCTTATACCCATGGGATTTGTAGTACATATAACTATGTTATATGACACATGTTGAGTTTATTAACTTTACTTTCCATATATTCAGAACCACTGTGCTGTGTAGACATCATTCAAAACACTGTCACTTAAACAGTCATGAAGCACTCAAATATTTGGATCCCCCTATTTGCTGTTAGAGTAAACAAACTAACCAAACTACCAGGTATTCTGTAATGAAAAAATAAGAAATGTACTATTTTACATAAGATAATTAATTTTAACTGCTGCTTTCATGTAAGCAAATGAGAGTGACTCTTACATTAATAAGTCATACTTAATGAAAGTTAAAAGAAAATGCTTTCAACCTATAGTGTGAAAGGTATATGGTGGTTGCTATATTTTAGAATCTGCAGAAGATTCCACATTGTTTAAGACTTAAGTTTGACTTTAACAAATATGTATAAAGATAGATGATTGATAGATAATATATTCTTCTGGTGACTTACTAAAATAAGAAATACAACAAATTTAGTACATAGGAGGTAAAACAAACTAGCCTGGTAGCAAGGAAAATTGATGTGAAGGTACAGCTGCAGAAAAATCTGTTCATGCATACCAGTGTGGGAATAATTATATTAAAGAGTTGGAATAAATTAATTGAGACAGCATAAGTATTTATATTGAACAGTTCTCATTTAGGATTTAAAGAATGCCTTTTATGAGTCCTATAAAACTATGAATATTATATAAATATCCAAATCAAGAGAAATATTTCTAAAAATTATAGGCCAATCTCTGACCTAAACATAGATGTAAAAATTCTAAATTAACGCCAGGCGTCGTAACTCACACCTGTAATCCCAGCACTTTGGGAGGCCAAGGCAGGCAGATCACTTGAGGTCAGGTGTTCAAGACAAGGGTCCTGTTCACAACAGCATTGCTATTATTGATGATGGATAAGAAATTACACCTAAACTTGCAAACTTAAAGTACCATTTGGATGTGCTTATGGATTTACTGGGTAAACAATTTGGACTGGGCATAACAGGAATGATTTGTCTTTTATCCACAATGACAGGGACCTATCATGAGAAACCTCAAGAGCTGAACACTGAAATAGTCTCTGGCATTGGGACATAAACCACACCCTCCTCCCTCCATCACTGGGCGCAGTCTCAAGTATTTTAAATTTTAAATCACCACTAACAGCATAAAAAGAAATTCTTACAATATATCTAACAAAAGATATGCGAGATTGCACTGAAAACTTCAGAATATAATTTATGAAAAGACATTATTGCTTTGATTCAATAGATTTTTCATCAAAGAGCAAGTACAATGTGTTTGGGAAAATTGAAAAACTGGGTCTAAAATATATATCAAAATGTAAAGGGCTCAAAAAAATGAAGATGACATGGAAGAACAACTAAATTGGAGGACTTACCAGCTCTCAAGCTTGACAGTTAAACTACAAAATCGAGATAGTTTGATTTGGGTTCAAGTGTAAACAAACAGACCTTTGGATGTACAAAGTAAAGAAATGCAATTTGAATCTGCACACAAAAATCACTTTTAAGGTTTGCTAGTCTCAGATTAGGAAAGCTAAACTACTATAAATCTCTCACTATGAAGGAGGAACTGAGAAAGTTAGGTATGAAAGGGGTATTAAAGGGCCGTAGAAAATTCATTCCCTCATATGAACAAGTTAGAGATGACAGACAAATCTGGAAAATAGGCAAATCCAGCCACCAGGTCAGCATCACCATGGGGAGCTGCTGGAGTGGCTCTTTGTGGCTGATGTTCAGAGTGAAAAATCAGGGTGGTCCTGGAGACACCTGCTCAGGAATATCAGCCCTCAGAAAGAGAGCTGGACGTGCAGCAAATGGAGCCAACATACAGCAGCCAGAGGATCTTTGTCCTTCTCTTACTGTCTCTAATGAATGATGTTTCTCTGAGTGTGATGACTGATATTTTATTTACACCTTCCAAATCTCATAAACTACTCTTCAGCCACTTTAACTCAGGAAGATAACATACAGAGAGCTTGTCCGAAACACAGAGAAAGGTGATTTCTTTATTTGACTGTGAAAGGTAAAACAAGAAATTTACTGGACTTACAATGGAAATTAATGACCTTGGGGTAGGTAAAGTTTTCTCAGATACAAAGAATGCTAACCATAGAAAAAAATATTGATTGACTGGACTATGTTAACATTAAAAATTTTTATTTATCAAAAAAAAAACCTTAAGAGGGTAAAAGAAAACTGGATAAAATATGTTTATAATACTTATAACACATGAAAACCGATATTCAGAATATTTAGGGAATTTTTAAAATGTAATAAAGAAAATAGTCCAGCCAAAATGTAAACAAAAACATGCCCACATGTCACACAAAGAAGTAACATCAAATTGCCAATAAGGATATGAGAAGATGCTTATTTGTATAAGTCAACAAGGAAATGTAAATTAAAACTACAATAACATAATACTACATATCCATCAAATTTGTCAAAACTGAAAATAATCTGGCAATATCCTGTGATCATGAGGATGCAGAAGCTTTGAAACTGTAATACACTATTGTTGAGAGTGTATATTTGTATCACTTTGAAATGTTTGGTGTTGTCTATCATTTTGCATGTCCACACACATACAATTCATCCAGAAACTTTAGTCCTATGTATATGCTCCCCACAATGCATGTATATATATTCCAAAAGCGTGTAAAAGAATATTTATAAGACTATTAATGATAATAGTCTCAACTCACATAGTCATTAATAGTGAGTGAGTGGAATGAATGAATAGTGTAACATATGTGATGGAACATGCTACAGCCATGGAGATGAACAAACTATTAATGCATGCAACAGTATAGAATGAATGAAAGAAGTCATCTAGGTGAAACACACTCTATGCAATTTACCACACATAAAATTTAAAAATCCAGAACTACACTATGATATTAGAAGTCAAGGTAGTGGTTTTATTTTGACAGAAAGGAGTAGTGTAGGTGGTGACTGAAGACAGCCCCTGGGGTGCTGATAATTTTCTACTTTATTTGTGGTGTTATATGGATTTGTTGACTTAATGTACTTTTATTATTTATACATATTACACACTTGAGTAAAATGTTTGATACAAATATTATGTATAAGACTTAGTACTAGAATAATACTCTTTGAACTTATAAATCAATATCCATGTGACTTTGGGCAATTTATGTAACTCTGACTCATTTTTCTTCTAAACAAAGAGATATGATGATACTATAAATCCCATAATTTTGTTGAGTTAATTATATATTATGATAACATAAAGTGGTGAAAATACCGTTTGCCATTTCAAAAGCACTTAATACATGATACTTATTGCTGTAGTGGTGTGTTATTTCTGTCACTACTTTCACACTTTCTGTTTACTTCTTTCTTAAAGCAATACTTGAACCTTATTTCATCACGGCTTGTATATTTTGTTTTTATGAGCACCTGGTTTTAAATTTGTAGCAGCACGGTAATATAGTTTTAGTATTTATTTCATTACTATTCATTGCATAAGGGATGAGCAAATCCCTTACTCACGCAATGACTAAGTTTTTCCCGTTTAAAAAGTATTGAGTTTAGCGAACATACAAATGAGAGTTTCTACTTGCCTTAGGTTTTTAGTAAACAATGTCAGGGTATATTATATTCACAGTTACATATGCTAAAAATAAATAGATTGCAGTATAAATCAAGTATCTGTTAAGAACCATATATATCTTTGTTATATTGTAACAAGTTATTCTTGCCTTATTTATAGTTTAAAACTCCAAGAATATGCAAATAAACATAGATAAATTGCTACTTTCTAGTTCAAATACCATTATTTACATTGCAGAACTTACAGAGATATATACATATATATATATTTATTTATTATAAACATATGCATAATACTTATCCATATGTACATATTTCCAATTCCTCATAAGATCCTGAGAAAATTTCACTTTATTTCTTGAAAGCAAGGTGTATGTGGGCAGAATTTTGTACTTCAGCATGAGGTAATCTAATCTGCTAATAAATAATGACTTTAGACAATCATTTAAAAATTTTCCAGGAAAATAGAAGAGGGGGTCATTTTTAGAATTTTGACAGTAAAGAAAAAGTATCTTTTCTGGAGAAAATGTTTATACAGAGGTATGATGTAACATAGGGATCAAAAAGGTATGATAAGGTAATAAAGGCAGATGTCACTTATTTAAGGACAAATCAAATCATGTGAATTAAGAGTAATACTAGACAGTATGGATATTAAAGCAAAGAGAAAATGTAATGTTCAAAATAATGTCTAGCAAATGAAAACTATTCAATAACTATTCTTAAATAAATTCATTTGGACATGCATGTAAAAATAGAAAACATCTAGGGAAGGTGAAAATTACACTCAAGCAGTCAATCAATACTGAGCATCTACTACATGATGGGTCTTTTTTTAAGGACTACAGATACAGAGATACAAGTATGCATAACTTCTTATTCATAGCACAATTTCATGAGAAAGAATTTTATTCCTTTACTGAAGAGAAATGTATTGAATACTGCCACCACACACAACACATACTTTGAAAGAAGCTGAGAATATTCTTATGAATAGGGCAGAGAAGATCTTTGCCCTTATGTGAATTATATTCTATTGGGAAAGATAAACTTCAACAACTAAGCAAACAAACAACATAATTACAAATTATGATAGATTATATGAAGGAAACAAACACGTTTTAAAGTATATATTAATTCTCAGGGCAGGGTAAACCTTAGGTAGACTTCAATTATGGTCTCTCTGTGGAAATACTTCCTCCAAAATTTTTAGGAGAGAAGGAATCAGCTGAAGAAGAGAATTTATTCAGAAACAGAATAAGCACAAAGCTTCACCAGTAGAAAAAAAGGCTTGGAAAACCCAAGGAAGTGCATAGAAGTCAAGATGATTAAATATAATTAAATGCTATTTTCCAGAATAATCACACTCTACTCAAATGTCACCTGCTAACAGAGAAATTGCTTGGTTCTCTATCAAAAGTAGCAACTCTTCCTTTTGTCTTGCTTTGCTCCACTATTTTCTCCCTAGACCTCACAGACTAATAGCATTATAATAAGGTAGTCTTCACTTTGCGTGGCTCTGATATGCATGAATTTTTCTTACCACAGTTTAGTTTGATAGCACAAGTCCCCTGGCTACATTGATCAAATTTTAGTTTTCATGAGATAGTCACTGAGAATAATTACATAAATAAAAACTTCACTACTGCCTCTTCAGTGCATAACTCACAAAATCAGTGACATTGAAATACAGTAAAACCGAATTATAGAAGAAATAGCTGACAATGGAAATATTGACACTGAGTTGTTTCAGGGACCCTAAATAAACAGCCAGAGGAATTTAGTGAAGGCAAATTTATTGGCATAGGTGAGAAAAGTGGTTATGACAAAAATAATAAAGATGTTCCAAAGGAAATAGTGCCAGAAAAAAAAAGTTAAAAGCTTGTGTTAAAGGAATCCCAGAGATACTTCATATTATGGAAAGTACAAAGGATAGATTGATGGAAAATGATGCAAACTTAGAAAGAAGCATGATAGTTTTTGAAGGCATAGAAACATGTTTACTTCATTTTGTAATTTGTACAACTTGAAGAAAAGAACACTGTTCAAACTATTTTTGGTAAGTTTTTTAAAAAGCAAAACACTTTATCAATGTTTTTAATATTTCATAGTATGATAGGTGTTATATTTTATTTCCCTACACATTTAGGGTAGGCAGTAAGACAGTTTTTCATGTTTAGACAAAATTTTTAAAGGTAACTGAATAAAAATAATCTTTTATTAATGATTAAGGCTTTTTTTCCTGTAAGGAGGAAGGGGAATTGGCACTACCAGGAAAAGCAAGGCTGCCTATGCTTACACTTGTGTTTTTCTTGCTCATTTGTTGTGCCCTTTTGTCTATAATATAAGTATGTACAGAAAGAGAAAACTATGATCATCGATTTGGTTTACCGATGAATTCCAAGACCCTATAGTTAACATTTATTTTGTGGGAAAATAAGTGAATTAAAGAGGAACCGTGGGAAGAAAAAAAAGTGGATGTACGATAATGCAGAATTAGCTAGATAATATAGAGTCTTGTCAAGTTTGGACTTTACTTGAATGAATGAGAAGTCAATGAAAGGATTTAGGCATGAGATTAACATTATCTGATTTATTTTTAAAGAGATACTTTAGGCTTGTCTTTAAATAATAAAGATAATGTGAACAAAAGTGGAAGAAATTAAAACACTTAAGAGGTTAGTATGGTAGTCCTTGGGAGATGACAGTGACTTGAGTTAGCATGATAAGAGTGCAGAAACAAAAAGAGAATGATGCGAGTTTTTTGTGTTTGTCAAAATGAAAGACTTGTTTTGAAGTTGGAAATGAAAAGTAAAAAAAAAAGAGGGATTAAGAACAACATCTAGATTTCTTCCTGACATAGATGAATTAATGTTGATTGTATTTACCAAGGTAGAAGAATCTGAGGGAATAACATGACTAAGGGCTAATGGAGTAGATTAAAATGTCAATTTCATCTATGTGAAGCCTGAAATATGTGGAAGACATTCAAATGGAGATATCAACTAAACAACTAGACATGTTAGCTCAGGGCTGAAATGTGCATTTATAGCATAAATTTGAGTATATTTTGCATGACATTGAAAGTTATGGGAATGGACATTATCTTGTAAGAAGAGGCTCAGGCCAGCCTCTACTACTTTTCAATAATTGCACGGTGGATAAAGGAGTAATAAAAAATAAAATGATCCCCAAGTTAGAATGTAGTATTACAAAAATTCAAAAAGATGTGTTTTTCAGGGAGGACAAAGTCAACTCAGTCAAATAATATTGAAACAAACTCAAAATAAAGACAGAATAACCCACTGTATTCTTAGATGACAATTTTAGTCAACAATTGCAAAANAAAAAAAAAAAAAAAAACAACAACAACAACAACAGCAAAAGAAGCCAAAATCAGTTTTAGGAGAATGGATGGTATGGGTTAGGGCAAGATGTAATTTAAATTAAATGTAATTAATGGCTCAGTCAGTTTTCTTCTCACATTTTACTATTGGTTTTCTATTTGTACCATGTGTGCCTTATTCCTTTATTGTTTCATTCCTACCTTGTTTTGTATTATTTACTTTATTTTGAGGTGTTATCAGATTTGCAACACAATGGTGAAGATATTACAAAGCGGTTCCATACATCTGACATCTGTTTTCCTGACATCTGTTGCAAGGTCTAACATCTTGCATTGGTATGGTATATTTGTCTCAATTAAGGAACAAATGTTGATACATTATTATTAACTAAAACCCAAATTTTATTCAGATTCTTTTGGGTTTTATCTAATTTTCTTTCTTTTTTTCCCTTTCTCTTACAGGATTCCATCCAAGACACCACATTACATTTAGTCATCCTGTCCCTTAGGAGCTCGTTAGTTGTAACAGTTTGCTAGATTTCCTTGCTTACATAAACTTGGCAGTTCTGAAGAGTGCCTATTCAGTTATTTCATACAATTTATCTAAATTTGGATTTGTCTGATGTTTCCCTCATGATTTACATGATTATTAGATAGATATGGATTACCTACATGACTTCTTACTATTGATATTTATCTTCAGCATATAGATTAGGTAGTAGCATTTTTTCAGTGTTAGGTGATCAATTTGTAAGATGATCCATTTTGAGAAATCTATGATGTCTGGTTTGAGGGTGTTTCTTGTTTGTTTTGTTTTCTTTTCTTTTTAAGCAAGATCTCCAATCATTCCATTCCCTTGGTTCTTGGTCTAAGATCAGTTTATTTGTGTGGATCTATTTCTGGGCTGTCTATTCTGGTGTACTTATGTGTTCATTATGTGTGTGTTTGTATTACTTCTGCAACACTATACTGTCTTCATTACTATAGTTTTACAGCAAATCTTGAAATAAGGTCATGTGATCCCTTCCACTTGGTTCTTCTTTAATATTATATCAAATATTTTGGGTTCTTGTTGCTCCTTGTAAATTTTAGATTCAGTTTATTGACAACTACAATATAAATTGGACATTAATTGAGAATGCATTCAACAAATACCTCAAGTTGTAAAAAAGTAATGTTTAAGTAATACTGAGCCTTCTAATCTATGAGTATGGAGCATCTCTCTTATTATTTAGGTCTTTGATTTCTTCCATCAGTTTTCCACAGATATGTCCTTTACATTGTACTTTATTATTTTTTATTCTAGTATATGTGATTTGCTATTACTATTTTAAATTCGACCTGTTCATTGAATTGTTCATGATCTTATGGAAAATCTATCTGCCATCTGAAAATCTATATGGAATCACACATTTCCTTATGGACATACTACAGTTGGCAAGTACGTATTGCCAAAAGCCCAGACCTCACCACTGTGCATTATGTCCATGTAACAAAACTGCAATTGTACACCTTAAATCTATTTTAAAAATTCATGTTTATTAATATGGAAAGTAAGGTCATGGTAATTGTTCAATAAAAATAGTAATAAACAGCTTTAATATACTTCCAGTTTCTAAAAACATACAAATTTAAGAGTATGAACAAATAAACTCCAAAGCATTAATAAATGATCTTTTGGAGAGTGGGATATGAACTGCATTTTTCTTTGAGCTTTATTATAATTGATAATTATTCCATATCAAATAGCATTATTGTATAATAAAAATTAAGCAAGAAGATATTTTTCATAAACTAGAATCAAGACTTATTTGTGTCACAACCCTGAGAAATTTTAGCTTCGGTCATCCTAAATCAGCTTAGTGTAGAGAGCCTCTACCAGACCATACAATATAGGCAAGAGGAAGTCCTGACATGATTATAACAGCTCCAGATTTAAGAGCAAATAATTCAGTTTGCTTCCTTTTACCACCCAATTGAAGCTCTTTGACATTGTCCAAGTTACCAAACCTCAATGAATCCTGGTGCTTGGGATCAGGAGGCAACTGGAATTCTTAGAATATTAAGTCTTCTTTCAAATATATATTCAGTTTATGCCATGAAATAATTTAGATATTAAGCAAATATCAATAACAACTGAGGTACTAAATATTCACAATGTGAAATATCTAGGCAAAAGCATGCCAACTTTATGTGGTACTGCTGCCAAATACCAGCTTAGTATATTGCCTAAAATGAGGCACTTTTTGTCTACCTTGTTTGTGTTTACAAATAGAAAATGAATTACTGTCAGTTGAACAGACATCAAACACAGGAATACACATATTCATGTACACATCTTTTAAGACCCAATATTTTTTCCTTATTATGTGAATATTTGTGTGAATTTCGAAGTATTTTTTGTCAGGTTTATAAGATTTACATACACAAAAAGTGGATTCTTTTAGGGTTAGTTCTATGAATTGTGACTAATGTATATAGCAGTGAAAACACCACCACAATCAAGAAATTGAGTATTTTTATTAGAACCTGAAAAGTTCCCTTTAGTTCCCTTATGGATAATCATTACATCATCTCCCATTCCGAGCATAGCTAAATGGATTTTGATCCTAATACCGATGTCTTTTCCAGAACTCCATATAACATTGAATCATAGAATTTGTCATTTTTACATTTTGTTTCTGGCTTCTTTCACTTAGTATCCGATCTTGAAAATTAATGTTTTACATGGATCAGTAATTAATCTCTTTCCATTGCCAAGTAAGTATGGAGGCAATGCATTAGTTCATTCAAACTATGATAGATATGAAGATAGTTTCCAATTCATGGTGTGTGTGTGTGTCTGCACGCGCACACGCGCGCGTGCATGTATGTGTGTATGTAGTAGGGGGCGGGGGGTGTTTGTGTGACTCTGACATTTTTTTTTTTTTGAGACAGAGATTTGCTTTTGTTGCCCAGGCTGGGGTGCAGTGGTGCGATCTCAGCTCACTGAAACCTTCGCCTTCTGATTTTAAGCAATTCTCCTGCCTCAGCTTCCCGAGTAGCTGTGATTACAGGTTCCTGCCACCACGCCTGGCATATATATATATATATATATATATATATATATATGTCTGCCGGACGTGTGTGTGTATACATATATATATGTATATATGTGTGTGTGTGTGTGTGTGTGTATATATATATATATATAAATACACCCCCATGCCTGGCAATATGTATACCCAGCATATATATATATGATATATATGAATACACACACACACACACACACACCCAGCATATATATATACACACATACACATATATATATGTGTGTATATATATATGTATGTGTATATATATATATATGTGTATGTGTATATATATATGCTGGGTGTATGTGTGTGTGTGTGGGTATATGGGGCGTGGTGGCAGGTGCCTGTAATCACAGCTACTTGGGAGGCTGAGGGAGGAGAATTGCTTAAAACCAGAAGGTGAAGGTTGCAGTGAGCCGAGAGGAGGAGAATTGCTTAAAACCAGAAGGTGAAGGTTGCAGTGAGCCGAGATCGCACCACTGCACCCCAGCCTGGGCAACAACAGCAAAACTCCATCTCAAAAAAAAAAAACTCAGAGTCATACAAACACCTCCACCGCCTACTACACACACACACACGCATTCAGAACACACACACACACACACACACACACACCACGAATTGGAAACTATCTTCATAGCTATCATAGTTTGAATGAAGTAATGCATTGCCTCCATACTTACTTAGCAATGGAAAGAGGTTAATTACTGATCCATGTACAACATTAATTTTCAAGATTGGGATTTTGAAGTTACATATACATACATATATATATATTATCTATATATGTATAGATAATATATATATATGCTGGGCATGGTGGTGTGTGTGTGTATGTGTATGTGTATGTGTGTGTATATGCCAGACGTGGTGGTGGGAGCCTAAAATAATATATATATACATATATATATATATATATGTATATATATGGTATTTTTAGGCGAGAGGGGATTTTACCATGTTGGCCAGGCTGGACTCAAACTCCTGACCTTGTGATCTGCCCACCTCAGCCTCCCAAATTGCTGGGATTACAAGCATGAGCCACTGCGCCCAGCCTAAGATAGAGGTTTTTTTATGGACACCTATTTTTCTTTCTCCTGCATAAATATCTATAAGTGGGACTACTGAGTTTTATGGTGCATGTTTAACATCATTAGAAACTACCCAAACACTTTCTAACATGGATGTATTATTTCCCACTCCAAGAACCAGTGAATGAAAGTTTCAGTTTCTCTGTATACTCATTTCCACTTAGTACTGTCAGTATTTTAGCTGTTCTATAGTTTGGGTGTGATATCTCAGCATAGTTATGACAGCTAATGATCTTGAGCATATTTTTTTCTGTTCTTATACAAGATCTTTATAATTCTTTGGTAAACTGTCTATATGTTTTTCCCATTCGAAGGGGGTATCTTTTCTTTATTTAGTTTTGAAAGTTTTTCACATAATCTGGATATAAAAGCTTTATCAAATATGTTTTGTAAATATGTTTTCATGATAGCTTTTCTTATTTTAGCAATGTCATTTAAAGAAGAGAAGTTATTAAACATATAATATTTTTCTTCTTTTTTATAATTGTATTGGTTATCCAGCTCCTTTTCATTGTCATATTCTCCTAGTTTTCTGGGACTGCCATACAATATATCACAAATCGAGTGGCCTAAAATAGCACAAATTTATTCTCTTACAATACTGGAGGCCAGATATCTGAAATCGCTATCATTGTCCGAAATCAAGGTGTGGGCAGGGTTACACTCCATCCAGGGCTGTACGGGAAAATCCACCCCTCCCTTCCTCCAGCTGCGGCTGGATGCTGTCCTTCTTTGGTTTGTGGCTGTATCACTCCCAAGTTGAAGACCAACACCATCAAACTTCTCTCACATCATCTTGTTCTCCGTGGGTCTGTGTCAAATATCTGTTTGGTCCCATTTATCAAGACATCTATGATTGCATTTCAGAACCACCTGGATAATCCAGAATAATCTCTCCATTTCAAAATCCTTAATTTAATTGCATTTGTGAGATGACATTCCTCCACTTTTTTCTACATATGGTAACATTTCCACATTCCAGAAATTAGGCTGTAAATATTTGCCGAGGGACCATTTCTTAGCCTACCACATATACATATTTTAGAATCAGCCTGTCTATATCTTAAAAAATATCTTGATTATCTTACATTATGTCTACAGGTCAACTTGGGGAGAATTGACATAATTACTATGTCTACCAATCATGAATATAAATATAATATGTCTAGCCATTTAAGTCATCTTTGATTTTTTTTATCAGTAGCTTTCAGAGTATAATTTTTATATGTATTTTATTAGAATTTACTTAATTCATGAAATAAAAGTTGAGTTCTCAAGTATAATACCTAATAATTGAAGCTAAGGATAGTTGTGCATTTACCTAAAATGTTGTCACATGTAGTAGTATAAAACCAGATGAATAGTTCAACATTATATAAGCAAGAATATTAAGATATATTAGGTGATGCTATATTTTTGGTTATCATAGCAATATAATTTGGTTGGTATTTATACAGAATCTAATAATTTAATACCTTTTGATGCTATGGCTTCTGCATCATGAATATCTTGAGTAAAATAAGTATGTTTTCAAAGCAAATACCAATCTCTTTTTGGAATTAAGTGCAGTACTAACACAGGCTCTCTGAGATTGTTTTCATTTTTTCTTCTATTTTCTGCATCAAGAGAATAATACATTTTTCTTTTGTTACTGTTTGTTTTTTCCCCTTTTCCTTGCTTTTTAATTTACTGTTCTTTCTCAAGAGAGTAGGGTGAAAATTAGGGTGGTCAGAACTCTTCTCATACTTAGATTCTGAGGAAAATACATAGCTCAGGTAACCAGCGAAGAGACTATATACATGTACTACATGCACTAAAAGATGTCATTTCATCTCGAATGTGAGTCTCCAATTTAGGTTCTGTGAGTTTTTTAAAGGTAGTGAGAAAATGGCCCCGCACTCCCTGAACGCTTACCTTGAACCTGGACTGTGAGTGAACATTACATAAGTATAGGAGTTCTTGAACTACTACTAACAAAAATTGTATTTATAAAAAATGTGTATTTGAAACATTTGTAACAGTAATTTATAAATAATTGAAATAGGAAAGTTTTCTATAGTAAGACAACCAGACGTAATTAATGTGTGCAACTTCTTTTCTGTTTCTGGAATGAAATGATAACCATTAACACTAGAAATATACTAAATAGAGTTTTAGATTTGCTTAAATATATGAATTTTAAAAAGGAAAGCATACAATAAAAGTTGGCAACTCACTATAGTAGCCACCTCCTATGTAATTTTGAGACCATCATTACCTCTACTATATTTCTCACAATAAGCTTGCAAAGCAGCAGTGGATGGATGTGAAGATTCATTAGATTAATTAAGTTGATTAAAGTCACCAAGCCAACAAAAGTTCAAGTGAGAAGTCAAGTTCACCTCTAACACATTTCAAAGGCCAGACTAATTCCATAATAGCATGCCATTAGTTCCTCATAGATGTTTGTTATACAGAGAACCTTAAAAATATGATATATATAGGAGAAAGTAAAGCTGGAGGAAATAATAACGAAGAGATTTGTTGATAATCACAGGTTGAAAATTCTTCCCAAAGTCTTGATTTAGCTTTCTTCAAATGTCTGCCAACCAAGATAAGCAATGAGGTTAAAATGCCTAAAACTAACCTAGACTCAGAGCAGCTTTTTATTCAGGCAAAGAAATGACAGGTATATTGATTGCCTAACCAAGGAAGAATAGACTCATAATTGACCTTTGTTTAGAAAATAACCTCTCTTCCTTTCCACAAAATGATTTCTTTTTGAATTACCATATACAATATACAAATACTGCTTTGTTAATTTTATGCCTCTACAATACATTCATCATTTATAACACATTTGTACATTTTTCTATTGATATTTTACTGTAAACAGCCTATTTCCAACTTAAGATCTCTTATTATGTCTGAAAAAAAGTGAAATGAGAGCAATCAAAGTTTGGAATAGTGAGCTCTGGGGCTCTTAGGAACTGTAAAATTCATTCTTAAAAAAGACTAATCCCATGTAGCACTGAATTATTCCAGTGACCATGAGAACTTGCATGCTCTGTATTTCACATAATCTTATTCACAGCTCTTGTTTATATATAAAGTTGAAAGACTTATAGAGCTAATACATCTGCCTTATTTAAAATACATAACAATTTTCTGTTAAATTTAAGCTTCATCATATTAAATACATTGAAATAAAAGCCTTTGCTACTGTAATTTCTAATGTTTTTTGTACCTATTCTGAATAGGTGAAGAGCAACATCTTTATCCTTTATGTATGATTACCACCTAAACTTTGTTTCTTATTTTAAAAGATATTTTCTAATTTATATTATGTAGTTGCATGTTTAGATAAACATTTCACCTTTCAAAAAATTCCCTAGAGATTTTTGTTCATAGCTAAATTTAAAATACTTTGTTTGATATCTTTACAGTGTAAATTCAAGATCCAGATCTTGAGAACAGGGAGACAATGGGAAAGGTGTTAGAGAGGGGAGGTGCAGAAATCAAGCAGCGAGACAATGATCCATGGAGTTCAGGCTAGAAATGGGAAGAGATGTCAATCTGCAAGAACATGGTATACTTTTATTGTCCAAAAATATGGGAGCTTGCCATCTAAATTCATTTGTTCTAATCTTCAGAAGATGACAAGCATATCTTTCAGCCTAATTGTGTTCACCTGCCACCATATAGGTGGGAGGGCTTCCTGGGATTGCATGAATGGAATGGAGAACTGAGAAACGTCATTACACGCAGGTCTAACTGCTGAAAAAAAGTTTCTGCAAGGATTAACACTGACTATGTAGTTAAATAATTCAGAACTGTAGTAGAAATTAGGACAATGAATACAACATTTTCCTAATTAATTAATTAACCCCCACCCGTCAGTCCATCAGGCTTTTCACAATACCTTTAATTATGTAGCAGTGATGTCTAACCAACCAAATCTCCAGATTTTAATTGCTCTGAATGCTGGAGAACTCTTAAACATATTAAGACAGATGTTTCTTGCTGGGTCTTTTTTTTTCAGCTATAATAATTATCGTAATATTTCACAAACACAAAAATTGGGCAACTGTGTTAGATTATTGCACATATCTGGGAGAATGTACAAGAGGATAACTGGTGACAGATTTGTAAAATACTCTTTCCTGGGAAGATAGGAAGAGAAGGTAACGCTCTCCCCTGGTTCTGATTCCTGATAAGTGGCTTTCCTCCCAAAAGTGAAGACATCTGGTTTCCATACCTGATTTAATCATATAGAATCAAGATCAGGTATTCTAGGCTCTACTCCGAAGCCCACCAGCCCTTTGCTCACTGAGATTTCTAAGCATAACATGTAAAATGCAAATGGAATTTTGACTGAAAACAAAGGTGGGCCATCTATAATTCAAAACAGCCCAACAGCCTAGCAATATATATTCAGGTATTGCTTCTGCAAATAATGATAGGAATAAAAGGCCAAGCCACTTGTCCCAATATAGATCACTGGGGATCACTGATATCTCCGGGATGAAGAGTGGTCACATGTTGGGTTTCCTGTTGGTTAAACTTCCAGAGGGAGCAACAGATGAATGATGTGCTGACCATCATGCTTTAGTGACATGTCAGGACCTCCTTTGGGAAAATGTATTTCCCTCCCCACCAGGTTGTTCTATTTTTCTTCTATTTTTCTTCTCTCTCTCTTCTTCATCAGGTCTTTATATACCATCCTCTTCAGCCTGCACTTCCTTTTCATTTAGTTTGCATATTGTGCTTTCTATCACAAGTGGCATAATCTTGACAGGAACTGTTAATCATTGCTCAAGAGTCCTGCAGTTCCAAGGAGATGCAAATGAGTTTGGAGTTCAGGGATATTTTCACTGTCCCTTTGTCTCTGGACATGAAATTTTAACATACACAAACATATATTTGCAAGTGTACCTATTTAAGCTAAGATACTTGACTGCTTATATCTATTTATATAACATATGTATTCTATGTGGTTATAGTGCTTTTTTTCCTTGTTCTGCTGTGAATAACTGTTTCTTTGTCAGCTTCCAACATAGCTGCATTTTGTGCTAATGACTCAAAAAGGCAAAATAAATATCCATATTTGTTTTATTTTTTGAGAGATGTATTTTCTAACTGTTTCTCATTGTCATGCAGTTAAGAGGTTTGTAGAATTACTTAACTCTATGGGAAAGATATTTTTAAGACTTTGCTTAAATTTTCTAGGACTGAAAATTCTTATCCAATGCCAGACCCATTCTTCATGTTCCACTTTGGTTTATTTGGTTTAGAATATCTAGGTCACTACAAAGCCAGTGGGAACCAGCTCTACAAATTTTACTGGTGAGGCTACTGAGTTGAATTTTATCTTTTGTTAAAAAGGGTAAGGACATCAAATACATGTTACAAATGAAATTACTTAATTGCCAACTATTCATAAGACATTAATTTTAATTCACAGCTAAAATGCTGCCAACCTAGAAGAGCTTTCACACCAGAAATGGCACAGCACCTGATTTCATATGTCATGCTTTTCTTCAGGGGTCAGAGTGGTCATGTTCCTGCTACCACCTGTGCATCCACCTACTAAGAAGCCAGAGGAAAAGGGATTGCCAACCTTTTGGATTACCTTCGCATATTTAAAAACATAAATATGTGCCAGATATTCAAAAGCCTTGCCAGGGAAAAGATGCAACAGCAAAATCTTGCCAAGAAGCAAGAAAATTTTCTGCACTATTTATTTTGGAAAGGTGTGGTCTGGATGCCAAGTTGTAGGCACCACTGTCACTGTGCATGACCCCTTGGTTCTAGTGCTCTTAGGGGCAAGGTATGTTGATAAAATTCCCTGGTAATACAACCTAATTTTAAAAATCAGGTTGAGGTGTGCATTTTTTGAACATTGAAAATCATTAATAATAACTGAAATTTGACAAATGTTCATAAGCATCTCTTTCATATATCATCTAAATGCCAGTATAACATGAAAATCACTACTATTAATATAATAAAAATGACTATCCTGTGCTATGTGCTATGCTAAATTTATATATAAATGTATATACAAATTTATGCATGCATATGAATTTAGTATATATTGTAAATTTTTGAGGGTCCACACATACATACATATATATGTTTATATGTGTATTTATGTGTATGCTCTTTCCACTTTATAGAAGATAAAAACTGAGTGAAAAGAATATCACATTGGGCTCTTTACAGATTTTATTATCTCCGTTAATGGATGTGCAAATGGCGGCATGAAAGGATTAAGTTGCTTATCTAAACTCCCACATCTAGGCGGCTGCAGATCAGCACCGAACTCCTGGTGCACAGCTAGTACTTCTCTCACACTTCACA
The DNA here is from genome assembly GCF_001604975.1 of Cebus imitator. NCBI lineage: Eukaryota > Metazoa > Chordata > Mammalia > Primates > Cebidae > Cebus > Cebus imitator. The sequence continues at coordinate 5,650,879 of NW_016107316.1, forward strand.
GGCTTCATGAAAATTGTCTCCTGCAGACTTCTCATACTTACTTCCTAATGTGATCACTTGGATCAGCTCTCTTAGAACACTATTAGAGTGAAGTCATAAGACAACCTGGCTCACAAACTAGAATGGTTCATCTAAAGAAATCATTCTAAGAACAAAATGGGTTTGGCATTGACTAAGTGCTGCACAAGTGACTGCCTTACGCAGTGAGCCATGGCAGCAGAGCTGACAAAGTGGACTGTATACAAAGGCCAAATCCTAGCCCCTGAGGGTTTTAAATTCCCCAAAAGCCACGTAATTATTTCAGGTGAACTATAGATATAATTAGGGAGCAGAAAATGCAGGCATAAAGAAGATTAATATCATCCTAGAAAGAAATACACCTAATTTGAAGAAGCATCTTGACAAAGATCTCACATATACAACAGAAAAACCTTATTCATGGAGTTATTTTAAGGTAAATTGCACAAAGAATCAGACTTGTGAGATCAGAAAGATGAAACTCTTTCAGTTAGAAACAATGAAAAGTAAGTGGCCTGAAGACTTTGTGGATATGACTATGCACTCAATAATAGAGTTATATCCACAAATAATAATTGCCCAGACCAGTTTCATAGAGCTTTTTTCCTGTTTTCTTCTAGAAGTTTCATAATTTGTGGTCTTATATTTAAGTTTTTAATACATTTTTAGTTAAGGTGTGAGATAAGGAGCTAATTTCATTCTTCTGCATGTGTACATCCAGTTTTCCTGACATAATTTATTGAATAGACTATCTTTTTCTAATAGTGTGTTCTTATTTCTTTTGTTGAAAATCAGTTGGCTGCAAATTTGTGGATTTATTTCCCAACTCTCCAACCTGATCCATTGGTTTATGTGTCTGTTTTAATCCCAGTACCATGTTGTTTTGCTTTTGTTACTATAGTTTTGCAGTATATTTTAAAGTGAGGTGCTGTAATGCCTCCAACTTTATTCTTTATGTTCAAGATTGCTTTGGCTAATTGGTATATTTTTGTGGTTCCAAATGAATTTTAGAATTGTTTATTCTTTCTATCAAAAATGTCATTGAAATTTTGATAGAAATTTTATTGAATCTGTATATCACTTGCATAGTATGGAAATTTTAATTGTATTAATTTTTTCAATCCATGAACTGAGATATATTCCCATTTATTTCATTTTCCTCAATTTCTCTTTCTTTTCCCTTCCTTCTTTCCTTCCTTCCTTCTATCTTTCTCTTTCTGTCTTTCTTTCTCTCTCTCTCTCTCTCTCTTTCTTTCTTTCAAGACAGAGTCTCTCTCTGTGGCTCAGGCTGTAGTGCAATGGCATGATCTCGGCTCACTGCAACCTCCACCTTCAGGTTTCAAGCCATTCTCATGCCTCAGCCTCCCAGGTAGCTGGAACTACAGGCATGTGATACCACGCCCAGCTAATTTTTTGTACTTTTAGTAGACACGGGATTTTGTCATGTTGGCCAGGCTGGTCTTGAACTCCTGGTGTCAAGTGATCTGTCTACCTTGGTCTCCCAAAGCGCTGGGATGACAGGTGTGAGCCACTGCACTTAGCCAATCTTCCTCAATTTCTTTCATTGATATTTTATAGTTTTCAGTATACAGTGTTTCATTTCATGGTTGAATATTTTTAAACTATGTTTTCATAGCTATTTTAAATGCAATACTTTGTTTTCATAGCTATTTTAAATGCAATATTTTTCTGTTTTTCAGTTAGCACATAGAAATGCTACTGACTTTTGTATCTTGAATTTCTATCCTACAATTTGACTGTATTCACATATTACTTTGTACAGTTTTTTGGTTGAGTGGATTGCCTATATTTAATGATGTGGTCTTCAGACAGGTAAATTCATCTTTTTCCTTTCCCATTTGGATGCTTTTTGTTCCTCTCTTGCCTAATTACTCTCAGATTTCCAGAATATGTTTAATAGAAACAGCAAGTGGGAACATCGTTTTCTTGTTTCAGATTTTAGAAGGAAAACTTTCAACTTTTCCTTGGTGCATATTAGGTTTGTCGTCAGTTTGTCATATTATTCTTATTTAAATTCTTAAAACCGTTGCCAAATTGACCTCTCTGCTTCCAGTATTATAACTTCCTAGGTATTCTGCAAACTGGTACCACATTTATCTTTCTTATAAAAAGCTTGATTTTTGCACTCACTTCTGCAAATTAAATATATACACACATACATACACACACACACACACATACACACACACACACACACATACACACAGGTAAATACAAACATATTCACATAAACACATGTAGACACGCACACACATACATACCACACATAAACTCCTTATCTTGTCATAGGTGGCTTTTCATGGTCTGACACCTTTCTCTTCACTTCCTTTTTTGCCTTTTTTCCTCTTGCACTAATTTAATAACACTCTTTGAAGAGTATTTATCTGAAATATATTTCCTCATCCATCATCTCTCAATACCTAATCAAATAAAATCTCTCATTTTTGAAGGGTCTTAATATAGGTGATCTCTTTAAACATATCTTTTACTCCAGATTTTGCATCCTTACATTAGCCCTTTAAACACATTCTGTGAATAATTTTGTTATTACATTTGCTAAATTATACTGAGTTGTATCTGCTCAGGTTTCTATTTCTTTCAATAATATTTGAGTGCTAGAAAGGCAAAGATTACTTGTTCCTTGGTTTCTCAGATTAGCAAAGGATCTGACACACAGTAAACATTCAATATGTGCTAACAAATATTGTTAATAAACAGATATATGTGAATAAACAGATATCTGAATAAACAGATAATGTGACAAAAATAAATAATACCTGAAAACTATAATTCATTGAATGCTTACTCAGTGTGAATGTATGAGCTAGTCACTGCAGGTATTAATAACAATTAAATGCTTCAATAATTTTTTTATTTATTTAAAAAATGTTCCCAACTGAACATGAACTTGGGTTAATTTGTACTCTATTATTAACTATGCTTTTTTAATTAGAATTTTCATCTAGGGTTTTCCAGATGTCATCGTATAAAAATCGCAGAGATAAAAACAATTTTATTTGGTGAGAAAATCCCTGCAAGCTTCAAGTCTCAAGCTCATTATTTATCTACTTGTGGAGGATATAATCTTTTATCTAAAGAACTGCCAACTCATTTAAGGACCTTAAATCCATTGCCTAAAATTAGCCTACAAACAGGGATTGAGACCTGCAAGAATCAAATTTGGCTTAAGACAAACCTGGGTCGAATTGCATAGAAACAACAAACAAACAGGAAGAAACAGACAGCACTGATCTTCCTATTCCAGGCAAGTAACCCTGACCACACTCAAGTATTGTTGCTAGACAATTGTCTTAGCGAAAATGATATATAGTTGTAAGACCATTGAGATTTGTATCAGAAATGGCATGTTTGTGAAAGATGAAATATTTCAGTACTTGAGGTTCGAAGAATTAAAAAGTTTTCTGAAAAACACTGCAAAGTCATTGATATAATGTGGACAGATTCATTGGTGTACTGAGACAAACTGCCCTCAGAAACTACAGGTGTGATCTTGAGCACTTATTTAAGCTTTCTGAGATTTAATATCATAATCTGGAAGATAACTTCCTTCTCTTAAAGGCTAATATTGAAATGATGTTACTCTTTTATAGAAAGAAAGAAAGAAAGAAAGAAAGAAAGAAAGAAAGAAAGAAAGAAAGAAAGAAAGAAGGAAGGAAGGAAAGAAAGAAAGAAAGAGAGAGAGAGAAAGGGAAAGAGAAAGAAAAGAAAGAAAGAAAAGAGAAAAGGAAAGGAGGGAGGCAGGGAAGGAGGGAAGGTGGGAGGGAGGGAGGGAGGGAGGGAAGGAAGGAAGGAAGGGAGGGAGGGAGGGAGGAAGGGAGGAAGGGAGGGAAGCAGGAAGGAAGGAAACCAACCAGCCAAGTGTGGTCACTTATGCCTATAATCCCAGCACTTTGGGAGACCAAGGAGGGTGGATCTCTTGAGTCCAGAAGTTAAACTGTCTGGAAAACGTGGCAAAACCCTGGCTCTACAAAAAATACAAAAATTAGCTGAGCATGGTGGTATGCACCTGTCCCAGCTACTCAGGTAGCTGAGGTTGGGGGATGGCTTAAGCCGCGGAGGTCAAAGCTGCAGTAAGTCATGATGGTACCAGTGCACTCTAGCCTAAATGACAGATTGGGACCCTGTCTCAAAACATAAAAATAAAAAGAAAAGAAAAGCTTGAAAATAATAAATATTTGGAAGTTAGAAATTGAGATGATAAAATGCTCATTTGAATATTAAAGCTGTGTATGTGTGTGTTCTTACTGTTAACATTAGAAATTAATTCTTAAACTCATCCACTCCTAAACCCAAAATAAGATAATGTGATTAAATATCTTTCCCCAAAACAAAGCAATGAAAATTTCTGTATCTTTTGATAACAGTTAAATCATTTATAATGCAGTATGGATTATGAAGAAACATGATGTCTAGTTTGTGTCAAAAAGGAAATTTGTACCTCTAAAAATATAAAGTGACATGTGAGGATAAAATTATTCCTGAATATTATGAATTTCTTCTCCCTGCTAATTTTAGAGGTGTTACCACACTCAAAACCTGCCTTCATTCAAGATGCAGTGACTGCCAGTGTTGGAATCAGATGGTGCAGATTGAAGTGTGATGAGTGTATACCAATAACATATTTTAAAATAATTTTTACTAAAAATACTCTTTGTAAGACTTAATTAACAACCACAGTTCCCAGTTTATACAAGAGATATAAACAGAGAATATATTTTGAAATCTTTATTGCAAGTTTGTATGAAAATTGGATGTTCTAATGAAGATGGTTATACAAAGCAATATTCTAGTTGGACAGCTTAGCTACAAAGGAAGTAAACCAGGAGAAGAGTGGGCAGCAGACATGATCCTTTATCACCTGTGATATTGTGTAAAACACTTAACAACTCTATCAATAAGTGGGCCAAGTCACCCTAGATTCAACATTCTTTCTGTCTTACATGTTTGGATCTAAGGATGCACTGTAATCAGTACTGTAGGTTGTTATACCTGTGTATTTGCATCACAGGAACAATAGGTAGGAAGAGCGCATTCAGCAAATTCTAAAGCCCTGCAGCACCAATAGCTTTATTACTCTAGTAAGTCCACATTAGTTTCATGTCATTCCCCAACAGCAGGGCTCTCTGTTCTGTCTGTTATCCCATTCTCCAGATAGCAAGGAGATGAAGAGAGCCACAGAATCACAAACACCTGCTTGGCAGTGGGAAGTGTTCCTGCAGATCAAGAAAATATTCATGTTCTCATGGGGAAAGCATTTTGAAGTCTTTTAAATTCTCCCCTAGGAAAAGTAAATTCTCCCTCACTTACCCTATTACAGTCCTTACAAATGTTCAACTGGCTTTATTTCCTAGTACACATTCTGTGGTCTTCTCAACAGTAGCAACCACTTAACTTCAGGCCTGGCATAGAATAGTACACAATGAATAGAGAAAAATCAGAAAAAGGAGAGTGAGAAGAAGAAAAGAAAGCAGGAGGAAAAATGCAAAAATGAGAAAAGGGAGAGAGAAAAGAAGCAATTTAAGAAGAAAATACTTCAGTTTAAATGCCCAAATCACCATTTGTTTTCCCCAAAATGCTGTCTTTCGATTCTGCTTGTAGTATTGGAAATATCCCAAAATAACATTATGTAAAAAAAAAAAAAATCTTTTAAAAACTCTTTGTATGTCAATTACCAGACTTAATTTTACACAATATAGAAATGCTATGCTGTATGCTGTATGCCATGCTGAAGGGTATTGTAGGGAAGGTAAGTATTATCTTCTTTATAAACAAAGAGACACAAGCTCATGGGGTGTAACATGGGTTACACACACTGTGCTACTTGTGCCTATTTAGTCTTCAAGTTTTTATTAATCTCATCTCCTTCAGAATGTTCAAACTTAAGTCCCAGATCACAATACTTTATTGAATATCTGAACAAACAACTTTAAAAAGAAAATCTAGTTCCATACAAACATTGCTTCTTAGGTTTAATTATGTTTTGTATATATACCTTTTCTCCATCTAGATAACAAATTCCTAGGTTATGCCATAGCTCCAAACATCTGACAAAATCAGGTTAAGAAAACAGTACTGAATAAATAGTCACTCTTTGATTGTTAAAACAGAGAGCAAAACACGATAAAGAACTATGAGGGAAAGGCATGTAATTTAAATATATTCTAATTCAAATGCTTAACAGGGACATGGAAACCAGCATGTTTTAAAGTTCAGTGAGGGTATGCTGCCTTACTCATCTCTACCTTGGTCATATATCAATATCCATATACATATGCAAACAAAGTATGTTTAATTCTCTGTCTTACGCCACAAGTTGAGTGTTTAGTACACAAATGTGAAATCCAAAATGCTCAAAAATTTGAAAATTTTTGAGTGTCAACATGGCAAGTGGAAAATTCCACATCTGACCTCATGTGACAGGTCTTAGTCAAAATGCAGCCAAAACTTTGTTTCATGAACAAAATTATTAAAAATACTATTTAGAATTACCTTCGGACCACGTGTATAAGGCATTTCTGAAACATAAATTTTGTGTTTAAACTTGTGCCTCACACCCAAGATATTTCATTACATATATCAAAATATTCTAAACATTCAAAGAAATATAAAATCCAAAACACTTCTGATCCTAAGCTTTTCAGAGAAGAGATATTCAACCTGAATAATAGTTGTGTCTAGTGATTCTCTCTTTAACTGTGTCTTCCACCTGGCTATCAGCATGTTCTTTCTGTAATTATTTCTTCAATTCTCCCTTGCTTAACCGTTCTCAATGTTTTGGAGTGGTTAAAGGATATTTTAAATAGTTTGTTTTTCACCCATAGAACTTGCCATTCTCAAAATATTTAATCTATTTCTATGCTTCTCTGCCTTCTTCCTGTGCTCAAGATATTTTTCATTATTTGGGAAACTGTTTCTATCCTTAAAAGTCAAACTGAAGTGTCGCTTCTTTTCTAAAGATTTCTCTGGGCAAATTTTATCATTTTTCTTCTGTAATATAGTGCTTGGTATAGGCCTTTATCATTCATCTTTTTTTCTTTTGGACAGATTAATACTGTGCTTGAAATATCACCTGTGCTCAGTAACTATATGTAACTATATAAAAAGTAAATAAATTTACTAATTAATTAAGTAGATTTTCCCTTATTTTTATATCCCATGGAATAATTTCTTCAGAATATACTGAGTCAATTTTTAGTGATAACATTCTAAGTAACTACATTACTAGGGTGATAAAAAGATTAGTGCAGTATGATGAATTGTTTCTTAGCCATGCTAAAAAGAAATGGGTTTAGCAAGGTCAAGTAATGTTGAAGCAGATTAAACACCATATGTCTCTTCAGACGTGTACATTAGGCTAGATAAGGCTTCAGACATGCCCATAAAAGGCTAGATAAGGCTCACAGTAATGAACATGTTTAGCTTCTTTTCTTTTCTTTCTTTCTTTCTCTTTTTTTTTTTTTTTTGAGACAGGGTCTCCCTCTGTCACCCAGGATGGAGTACAGTGATGTAATTACAGCTCACTGAAGATTTGACATCCTGGTCTCAGGCAATCCTCCCACTTCAGCCTCCCCAGTAGCTGAGACTACAGGCACACACCACAATGCCCAGCTAATTTTATGATTATTTTGTAGAGGCAGGGTCTTGTTATATTGCCCAGGCTGGTCTCAAACTTCTGGAGTCAAGCAACCCTCTTACCTCTGCCTTCCAAAGTACTGGGATTACAGGCATACACCACAGTGCCTGGCCTTGTTAATTTCTACAACTGTTTAAGCATGTTATAATTATTGTATATTACCCACATTAATGTATAAAAGTCACACCAAAAAATTTCCTTTATCAATGTAAAGCAAAGACCAATTAAGTTGTCTTTAAAGTTTTAGTTAAGAAAGAAAATTAGAGGGATAGATTCTAAACCCCTAAGTGAGCATTGGCTTAGAGGTACTGCTCATCTCATACAGTAATTAACAAGTCTATGAGGGACTCAGGACTGACCATTAAATTTATGAAAAACAGGTGGCTAGAGAGGACGAGAAACGCAGGCATTACTCAAAGTCACCAGCTATGAATTGGGAAGACTAGGATTGGTTGCTATTGTTTTACATTCTGTTCCAGTTGACAAAGAGGTTGTTTTTGTTTATTTTCATGTTGCATCTCATATTTTAACAGTTTCCAATGTGTCTTTGCATTTTAAAGTAATTTATTTGCATTTGGTATGTTTTTTACTTTTTTTTCAAAAACAATCCAAATTACTATAGCTAGAAGAGCCATGCTGGCTTTTTCCATTTTCCAGAAGGGCAAAACTACATTAGGTACAATAACATGTTTTTTAACTGTGGAATTATTACCTAAAAAAGAAAAAGTGACAACCACACATTTTAACAATACAAAGCTTCAGGATAATATGCTTAAGATATTAAAAACAATGATAACAGCATTTAAAACTTTGATGAGATTAAAGCAAATTATAAATTCAGCATCTAAACAACATGTCTATTGGGAATTACCTAGAGTGACAATAATTTCTCTATATAATAATAATTTTAATAAAACATACTGGAAAAGGCAAAGTTTCAAGCTTAAGAATTAATGTGGAGATGATATGAAAGCTTTGATTATATTTTCACTATCTTTGAAAGTCTCCGCAATAAAATCACATTTGAAAGTAATATGTAAAAATAAATAATAGGTTAAAAATAATAAGAAATAATATGTAAAAAGAATTAAAATTCCATTTAAAAGCCCTATTGGGTTTATATTATTTCTGGAAAAATCAATTTTCCCTTCTGGGTTTTTGTCTTCTTGTAGCCCAAAATTCTCCAGCTTTGTCAGTCAAGGCCCAGCCTTCACCTGTGAGCCTGCTCAACCACACTGTCCACACTGGTGAGATGCAGCAGCTCTAGAGAAGCCACTTAAAAGAAAGAAGGCAAGACAGAGGGTGGTGAAGGGCTTCATTCCTGTTGATTTCTAGTCCCCTACCAGTGCAGTTGGCAAATAAAATTGGAAAAATATGTTTTTAGGGTCAGCAGTCCCCTGAAAAGCAGAATGGAGAAACACAAAAAATAGATCTGTGAACAAACTAGTAAATGATCAGCATCCTTTCCTATCATTATAAAATTACTGTTCTGATCAAAATGTGCTCATGGTAGTAATAATCTGTATGTACCAAAAATTTTAAGAAGCACAATTACATTTTCATTAATTTGTTCTGATAAATATGTGAGTTCATTGTTATTAACAAGCAAACATGAGGTCAGGAGTAGACCAGCCTGACAAACATGGTAAAATCCCATCTCTACTAAAAATAGAAAAATTCGCCAGACGTGGTGGCATGTGACTGTAATCCCAGCTACGCAGGAAGCTGAGGCAGGAGAATTGCTTGAACCCAGGAGGAAGAGGTTTCAGTGAGTCGAGATGACACCATTGCCTTCCAGCCTGGGTGACAAAGTGAGTCTGTCTCAAAAAAAAAAAAAAAAAAAAAAAAAAAAAAAAAAAAAAAAAAAAAAAAAAAAAAAAAAAAGGTAACTGCACTTGCATGTTCATCATAATTTCTTCAGAATATACTGAGTCAATTTTTAGTGATAACATTCTAAGTAACATTAGTAGGGTGATAAAAAGGTTAGTATAGTATTCCATAACAAAGATATGGAATCAATCTAAATGTCCATCAATGGATCATTGGATAAAGAAGATGATATACATGTGTATATATATGTACCATGGGATACTATTCAGCCATAAAAATGAACAAAAACATATATTTTGCTGCAACATGGATAGAAATGGAGGCCATTATCTTAAGTGTAGCAACTCAAAAACAGAAAATCAAATAAGTTGTTTTCTCACACTTGTAATGTGTACATATGGACATAGTGATATAATAGACATTAAAGACTCAGAAGGGTGGAAGAATGGAAGGGGATGCAAACTTATTTAATGGGTACAATGTACTTTACTCAAATAACATTAGGCTAAAGCCCAGACTTCACCAGTATGCACTATATCCATGTTACAAAATTGCACTTGACCCTTTGAATTTATACAAATAAAAAATTAAATAGGGCAGGGCTCAGTGACTCTTGCCTGTAATCCCAGCACATTGGGAGGCTGAGGCAGGCAAATCATCTGATGTCAGGAATTCAAGACCAGCCTGGTCAACATGGTGAAACATTCTCTCCACTAAAAATACAAAAATTAGCTGGGCATGATGGTGCATGCCTATAGTCCCAGCTTCTACAGAGGCTGAGGCAAGAGAATCTCTTGAACCAAGGAGGTGGAAGTTGCAGTGAGCCGAGACAGCACCACTGCATTCCAGTCTGGATGACAGAGTGAGACGCCATCTCAAAAAAGAAACCCAAAATGATAATTAAATAATATTTATAATGCTATAAATATATCTCAAAGAAATGCTTTAGCTGCATTTAACAAATTTTGTTTTGTTGCATTTTTATCAGAGTAACCTTATTTTTATATCTCCCTTGTGATTTATTTTCAGTATGAGTCATTTAAAATATATGGTTTTATTTCATGTTATAGAATTTTTTTCTCTTACTAATTGATAGTTTGTGTATTCAGAGAACATACTGAAAATAATACCAATTATGTTAAATGCATTTTAGCTTGTTTTATAGACCAACAAGTTATCTGTATTTTGTATATTCCATATGCATGTAAAAATGTATACTCTTTGTTGTTAAGTGAAATATTTATAAATGTTAATTATGTCAAGTTGATTGATACTATGGTTTATGTCTTTGCTATTGTTATTGATTTTCTCTATTGTCCTGTCAATACTGAGCAAGGAATCTTGAAACTTTCAACTATAATTATGAGTTTCCTTATTTTTTTCTTTCATTTGTATCATTTCTTGCTTTACGTATTTTAAATCTATGTTAGTAAGTGTATGTACAGTTAGAACAATTATACCTTTACTTTGCCATTGTAAAATATTCTTTTAATCACTGGTGATATTTTCTTTGCTCAAATGTATTTTTTTCTGATCTTCATATAGCCATCCCAATGTAGTTTGATTAGTGTTTCTATAGTGATTTTATTTTAATCTTTTCATTTATAATCTATCTATACCTTTTATGTATAAAGTAGATTTATTTTGCCTAGCATGTAGTCTGACGAAATCTGCTTTATAATAGAAAGTTTAAATTATTTCATTATGTATTGATTGAATGTAAATCTACCATCTTTCCATTATTTTTCTTTTTGCCCAATTTCAGTTTGTTCCTTTATCCCTCTTGTATTGCTTTCTTTAGGGCTGAGTATATATCTGTATTCTATTTTGTATATTATCTTATTATCTATAACTTTATATTATTATAGCATTTAAAATATCATGTCTTATCACAGTTTAACTTAAAATAGCATTATGTCACTTTAGGATTTCCGGCATCGTAATAGAAAACTTACAGCGATATTATTACATCCCCCTTCACCTTGTTTGAGTCATTGATGCATTCATTTTATTCTATATATTATATAAAAGCTACCATGCATTGTAATTGATTTTGCTTGAGAAAACATTGTTTCTATGTTCTTTTAATTTCTTTATTGTAGGGAAATATGTGTAATATTTACTGTCTTAACCATTTTCAAGTATATAGTTCAGTGGTATTAAGTACATAGGTAGGTATGTCTTAACTGCTGGGGTTTAAGTGTATAAAATGGAGAAAACAAAATAGGCATCATAGAATCATGGAAGAACAAAAAGAAAATATGTCAAATCCTTAGCATTTAATTAATTAATTAATTTATTTATTTATTGAGATTAAGTTTCACTTTTGTCACCCAGGCTGGAGTGCAATGGCACCATCTCAGCTCACTACAACCTCTGCCTCCTGGGTTCAAGTGATTCTACTGCCTCAGCTGCCTGAGTTGTTGGGATTACAGGCACCTGCCACAATGTCAAGCTAATTTTTGTAAGCATTTTATTAAACTATTAGGATTTTTATTCACCCAATGACACGTACTGAAGTCATAGAAACAGGGCATAAGACAAAATGCTAATCATTTTAGTTTCAAAACTATTATTAAGACTATTACAGAGGAGTGGGTACAATTACTTCTGAAACTATTCCAAGCAATACAAGAAGCGACCTCCTAACTCATTTTATGAGACCAACATCACCCTGATAGCAAAACCAGGCAGAGGCACAACTAAAAAAGAGAATTACAGGCCAATATCCAGGATGTACATCGATGCAAAAAGTCTTTAATAAAATATTGGCAAACTGAATGCAACAGCACATCAAAAAGCTTATCCATTACAATCAAGTAGGCTTCATCCCTAGGATGCAAGGCTGCTTCAACATAGGCAAATCTATAAACAAAATCCATCACATAAACAGAACCAAAGACAGAAACCACAAGATTATCTCAATACATGAAGAGAAGTCCTTCAACAAAATTCAACAGCCTTTATGCTAAAAACTCTCAATAAACCAGGTATTGACAGAACATATCTCAAAATAATAAAAGCTATTTATGACAAACCCACAGCCAATATCACACTGAATGGGCAAAAACTGGAGGCATTCCGTTTGAAAACTGGAACTAGACAAGGATGCCCTCTCTTACCATTCCTATTCAACATAGTATTGGAAATTTTAGCCAGAGCAATCAGGTAAGAAAAAGAAATAAAGGCTAGTCAATTAGAAAAAGAGGAAGTCGAATTGTCTCTATTTGCAGATGACATAACTATATATTTAGAAGGCCCCATTGTCTCAGCCCAAAATCTCCTTCAGATTATAAGCAACTTCAGCAAAGTCTCAGGACACAAAATCATTGTGAAAGGATCACAAGCATTAGTATACACCAATAACAGACAAAGAGAGAGCCAAATCATGAGTGAACTCCCATTCGCAATTGTTACAAAGATAATAAATAAAATACCCAGGAATACAACTAACAAAGAATGTAAAGGACCTCTTCAAGGAGAACTGTGAACTACTGGTCAAGGAAATAAGAGAGGACACAAATAGATGGAAAAACATTCCATGCTCATGGTTAGAAAGAATCAATATTGTGAAAATGGCCATATTGCCCAAAGTAATTTATAGAGTCAATGCTATCCCCATCAAGCTACCATTAACCTTCCTCACAGAACTGGGAAAAAAAAAAAAAACAGCTTAAACTTCATATTGAACAAAAATAGAGCCCACATAGCCAAGATAATCCTAAGCAAAAAGAACAAAGCTGGAGGCATCACACTACCTAACTTCAAACTACACTACAAGGCTACAGTAATCAAAACAGCATGCTACTGGTACCAAAACAGAGATATAGACAAATGGAACAGAACAGAGTCCTTGGGAGTAATGCCACACATCTACGACCATCTGATCTTTGACAAACCTGACAAAAACAAGCAATGGGGAAAGGACTGCCTGTTTAATAAATGGTGTTGGGAAAACTGGCTAGCCATGTGCAGAAAGCAGAAACTGGACCCCTTCCCTGCACCATATAGAAAAATTAACTCCAGATGAATTAAAAGGTTAAACATAAGACTTAACACCATAAAAAACCTAGAAGAAAACCTAGGCAATACCATTTAGGTCATAGGCATAGGCAAGGACTTCATGACTAAAACACCAAAAGCAATAGCAACAAAAGCCAAAATAGACAAATGGGATCTAATTAAACTCCAGAGCTTCTGCACAGCAAAAGAAACGATCATTAGAGTGAACTGCCAACCATCATAATGGGAAAAAAATTTTTGCAATCTACCCATCTGACAAAGGGCTAATATCAAAAATCTATAAAGAAGTAAAACAAATTTGCAAGAAAAAAACACCACCATCAAAAAGTGGGCAAAGGATATGAACAGGCACTTTTCAAAAGAAGACATTTAATTGGCCAACAAACAAATGAAAAGATTCTCATCACTGGTCGTTAGAGAAATGCAAATAAAAACCACATTGAGATTCCATCTCATGCCAGTTAGAATGGTGATCATTAAAATATCTGGAGACAACAGATGCCGGAGAGGATTTAGAGAGATAGGAACTCTTTTTAACTGTTGGTGGGAGTGTGTATTAGTTCAACCACTGTGGAATACAGTGTGGTGATTCCTCAAGTACCTAGAAATAGAAATTCCATTTCACCCAGCCAACCCATTACAGGGTATATACCCAAAGGATTATAAATCGTTCTATTATAAAGACACATGCACACGTCTGTTCACCGCAGAACTGTTTACAACAGCAAAGACCTGGAACCAACTCAAGTGTCCATCCAAGATAGACTGGATTTAAAAAATGTGGCACATATACACCATGGAATACTATGCAGCCATAAAAAAGGATGAGTTCATGTCCTTTGCAGGGACATGGATGAATCTGGAAACCATCATTCTCAGCAAACTGCCACAAGAACAGAAAACCACACACCGCCTGTTATCACTCATAGGCGGGTGTTGAACAATGAGAACACATGGACACAGGGAGGGGAACATCACACAATGGAGTCTGTTGGAGGGTTGGGGACTAGGAGAGGGATGGTGGGTGGTGGGGATACTGGAGAGGGATAACTTTAGGAGAAATACCTAATGTGAGGTACAGGGGTTGGAGGCAGCAAACCACCATGGCATGTGTATACCTCTGTAACAATCCTGCAAGATCTGCATATGTATCCCAGAAATTAAAGCATAATAAGAAAAAGACTATTACAAAATGTTCTTTGACTGTCCCTTAATATTTCTAATTTTATGATTTATATGAAATATAGTATCAATTGCCTTGACATATTTTGTATGATTGTCTATTGTTATTTTATTGAATGTGTATATATCTTGTCTCTGTATCTAGACATTGTTTGAGTTTTTTTAAGCATGCACTTTTCACCATAACTTTTACTCTTCATACTGCTTTTGCTGAATCACATATATTTTGGTATGCTATCTTTCCATTTTTATTTGTTAAACTTTAGAAGGAAGAAAACATGATGGGAAAAACAGTGCCATCAGTAAGTGGTGCTGGGAACACAAAAAAGTGCATGCAAAAATGAAATCAAATGCTTATCTCATATTTTATGCAAAAATGAATTTAAGATGAATTGAAGATTTAAATGTAAGACCTGAAACTGTAAAATTCATGGAACAAAAAACATAATGAAAAAGCTTCTTAGCATAGATCTGGGCAATAATGTCTATATAGTACACCAAATCCTCAGGAAACAAAAGCAAAAATGGGCACTGTATTGCACTGTATTGCAAGCAAAAAAGTTTTTGCACATTAAAGGATAAAATAAAGAGAGTCAACTTACAGAATGAGAGAAAATATTTGTGAGCCACAGGGGTACTGTCCAAAATATGTAAGCAACTCTTACAACTAAAATCAACAAAATGATAATAATAGTGTGATTGTAGAATGGGCAAATACCTAAATAGAAATTTTCAAAAGAAATACTTATGATCAACAGGCAGATGAAAAGGTACTCAATATCACTAATCATTAAGGAAATGTAAATCAAAATCAAAATGAAATATTAATTCGCACCTGTTTGAGTGGCTACTATAAGAAAGATGAAAGATGAGTCTTGGCAAGGATGTGTAGTAGAAGGAACCCTTGTACACTCTTGGTAGGCATTCAAAATGGTTCAGTCAGTATAGAAAACATTATGGAAGTTTCTCAAATCATTTAAAATCAAGCACATTATGATCCAACAACTACACTTTAGGTTATATTTCCAAAGACAATAAGATCAAGATGTAAGAGACATCTATACCCTCGTGTTCATTTTAGTATTTTACATAGTAGCCAAGAAATTTAAAAATATATAAATGCTCAACAATGGATAAATAAATATATGAAGAAAATTGGGCACGTATATTAACATTCAATTTTGTACACACACACAGACACACAGACACACACACACACACAATAAGATTAGTGAGCCTTAAAAAAATGAAGGAAATACTCCCATTTGCAAGAACAAATTATTGTTGAAGATGTGGTAAGTTTTCAGGGCTGGCGGGCATTATGCTAAGTGAAATAAGACAAATATAGAAAGACAAATACTGCATGATCTCCCTTATGTGGAATCTAAAATAAATTTATAAAATCATAGTAGTATGGTGGTTACCAGAAGCTGAAGGAAGGGACAAGACAAATGGGTCCCTTCAAGGTGAGACAAAGATTTGCTGAAGGTGCACAAAGTTTCAGCTATGCAAAATGAAGAAGTATAGATACCTAATTGAAAAACAGTATTAATACAGTTAACAATATTGTATTGTATATTGGAAATTTGCTAAACCAGTGGATCTTATGTGTTCACAACACACTCATACATATAAATATGCACAGAAAATAGTAACTATATGAGATATGAAATTATAGATAAGTTAATTAGCTCTATTGTGGTAAACATTTCTCAACGTATAGATATATCGTCACCGAATTGTAAAACTTAATACATATAATTTTTAGTTGTCAACTATACTTCATTAAAACTG
This sequence comes from Cebus imitator, assembly GCF_001604975.1. Classification (NCBI taxonomy): domain Eukaryota; kingdom Metazoa; phylum Chordata; class Mammalia; order Primates; family Cebidae; genus Cebus; species Cebus imitator. The sequence continues at coordinate 5,667,401 of NW_016107316.1, forward strand.
GACAAAAGTCAATTTTTTAATTAAAAGATTAAAAAACACAGTTAATTTTTATGTATTTGCCATTTCCAATGCTCTTCATTCTTTCCTGTAGATTTTTTTTCCTATTTGGTATTAATGTTCTTCCACCTGAATAACTATCTTTAACTTTTTTTTTTAATATAGTGGGTCTATCAACAATGAATTCATGTATCTGAAAAAAATGCTCATTTTTATTCAGTTTTAGCGTAAGTTTTCGCTGGGTAAGAAATTCTAGTTTGGCAGACTTTCCCCCTCCCCCAGCACTTTAAATATATCTTTGTCTCCTGGCTTACAGAATTTTTCACAGGAAATCTGTGGAAATTTGAAATTTTTGCTCCTTTCCAAATAATATGTCTTTTTCAAATCAGGCTGCTTTTTAGATTTTAACCTTCATCTCTATTGTTTAAACATTTTTAATATGATGTGCGTGTTCTGTGACTTTTTGGAGTTAATTCTATTCATTTTATTTAACATTGTGTATGTATGCATTTATAGTTTTATCATTTTTTAAAAATGTGATGCCATTATTTTTGATAATTTTTCTGCATCTCCTTTTTTCTCTTGTGGCTGAAAATTGCTCATATATGAGAACATTTGATATTATTTCACAGGTTACTGAAGTTCCATTTATTTTCCATTCATTCTTTTCCTGTTGTGCTTCAGTTTTTAACTTGTATTGCTTCGTCTTCAAATTGACTACTCTTTTCCTCTTTGGTGATTATATTCAAATCATCAGTAAATTTTTCATATTAGACACTATATTTATTTTCAAATCTAGAAATTCCATCTATACCTTTTACGTATTTTATTTTTCTTCTCAATATGCTCAGGATTTTCTTTAAATCCTTGAACCTATTTTTTATCTGTTTTCAAGTGCTTGCTTGTTAATTCCATCATCTCTGTTATTTTGGTCTGTTTTAGCTGACTGGTTTTTCTCATGCATATGCAACATGTTTTTTATTGAATTCCGGATTTTTTGAATTCTGTATTTTTGAGTGTTATACTTGATTTTAAGAGTTGAAGAGTGTTGTTCCGTGTTCTAGCAGTCTGTGAGACTTATTTCGAAAGTTTTTAGGGAAAATCTAGAGTAGTCTTGCTCCAGGATAGTTTAGTTTCACTTCTAAGGCTTTCCTTGGGCCTCTACTGAGGAGGGCTCAAGCATCCAATAAATTCTCTGCACACTGACGGCTAGAAACTAAAACAATCCCCTTCTCTAAGTGAACTCTAGAAATTTTTCAGCTTTATGTTCCCATACAATTTTTGTTTTTGTTTTCTGCAATTGGGCTTTGATCATCCTCGTGCAATTTCAATCAAAGACTGAAGGAAACCATTTTGTGGATTTCTATTATTCTTTCTCTGAATAATTTTCTTCTCTGTAGTACTCTACTCCATAAATTGTAACACTCTTAATTTCTATAAATTCTTATCTCTTGCTCCTTAAGAGCTCTGGGGCTCTGGCTACCTCTTCTTTGCTAGGAAGTTAAAAATGTCTCAAAGCAAAAGGGTAGGTACAGAAATCAGTGTCATGATTAAACTTTAAAAGGGATATTTGTTAATTGAGTTTAAATTTATAAACGATAAACTGCAAAACTAGAATTGATTGCCTACTCAGAAGAACTTGAAATCATAATTTTTTTCAATTTTCTTTTTCTATCCATTTTTTTAATAAAACTGATTATTTTTTATTTATTTATTTATTTTTACTAAGTTCCATGCTTTGAAGCCACGTCACTAGAAGTTCTTTAGGATATTGTTAACTCACACTTTAAGGGCCTTTATTGATAACTAAATCAAATCATCTGCTTGACATTCAGAAGGAAGGTTAAAAAGAAAAAAAGTCAACATTTGCATTAGCTTTATGTAACATTATATTCTAGATGATAATGTGAGTTCATAAATGAATGTTGGCACTGCTTGCAGTCATTTGGGTCAGATGTTTTAAATTACTTGTGGGCAATTTGAGAACTTTGAAAATTGTAATACAATTATGATTAGCTTAACCTAGGAAACCTCATTAATAAAACACAATCAGTCTTTTTATGAGATAGAGGCTATGTAAGGAAACTTACTTCTGTTTTAGGAATTCTAACGGTTGGTTTAAAATGCAGGATTGTCTTCTTACATATTAGTTTTCAATTTGCCACAAAAATAATTTTTTATCAATTTTCAATTTTAAATATAAACTATTGATTTGGCATTTTTGTATATTTTCCACATTGGCCTTTGACTTCTCCAAGATGGGAAGCATACAAAATAAAGGAGTAAAAAGCTAGATTTGTGACTGTGCTCAGTTTACTGACCTTGGTCAAGTCTGTTAAATTTTCTCAATACAGGGAGCCTCCGTCATTCAGGTCAGTTGTACTGGAGATTGAAGTGGTAAGGCTACGTGTTCAAGGCCAGCATGGGAAACATAAGAACCTCTCATTCATTAAAAAAAAAAAAAAAAAAAAAAAAAAAAAAAAAAAAAAAAAAAATTCCCAATACATTCTTCTCAACTGTAAAATGAAACTAACATAACATAGGATTTGCTTATATCAGCTAAAAAAAATGAGGAAGCATTTTATAAAAGATTAGAATATTATCTATTAGGTATTGGTAATATTTATATACTTATTTCAGTTAACCATCTTCCCAAAAATGAGTGAAGTAGGAACATAAATACAAAATTATCTGTTTAATATGGCAGTACCATGCTCCATGCTTTACTTTAGTACTCTACTTGGAAAGCATATGAAAGGAGATATTGGAATGCACTATTGCCTGCTGAGGTACAGGTCTTAAAGCCACTTTGACAGAACCCTTCAAACTTTGTGTATTCTCAACCCTACTTTACTTTTCACCTATCTTTTTAGCTAAGCATTCTCAACAGATGGAAAATGAAAGAGAATACCTGGCTGACATCATCCAAAAGATAAAGGAAAAATGGTGAAAGTCTCAGGACAGAAGAAGGTTTTGGGCCGGGCGCGGTGGCTCAAGCCTGTAATCCCAGCACTTTGGGAGGCCGAGGCGGGTGGATCACGAGGTCAAGAGATCGAGACCATCCTGGTCAACATGGTGAAACACCGTCTCTACTAAAAATACAAAAAATTAGCTGGGCATGGTGGCGCGTGCCTGTAATCCCAGCTACTCAGGAGGCTGAGGCAGGAGAATTGCCTGAACCCAGGAGACGGAGGTTGCGGTGAGCCGAGATCGCGCCATTGCACTCCAGCCTGGGCAACAAGAGCGAAACTCCGTCTCAAAAAAAAATAAAAATAAAAATAAAATAAAATAAAATAAAATAAATAAAAAAAAAAAAAGAAGAAGGTTTTGAAACTTTTATCACTTATCTGAAAGCTCCAACTCCTAATACTATGCCCCAAGTTAGTCTTTCGCCAAAAGAGCATCTCTTCTTGGGGTAGATGTAATAATGGAGGGGAAATTCCTTGACATTTCCTGCCTGTAGGCAACTGTTACTAACAATTCCTCATATTTTGTACTTTTGTTAATGTAAAGAGCTGAACAGGCAGTTCCACTGTCAGTGAGAACTATAAATAAAACTGTCGTAAGAGAACTTCAGTGGAGCTTCAAAAAAATTTACCTTTGAAGGTTCACATTTTCAAAATTGCAGTTGGCCTTTGGTAACTTCTTAGGACTATGGAGAGACTAAAGCTCGTGATTTCCTGTAAATTTCTATTTAATGTTGACTCCAAAATTCATCTTAACAAGTAGGAGTATTACTTCAGCTACATTTTCCCCAAAGCCACCTTATACACTGAGATAAGGACTCTTTTTATCTATTTCTTAACTTGATGTTATCCAACTCAGTGATTTTACCAAAACAGGTTCATCAAACAGGTGTTATGGAAGTATTTTAGATAAGAGCATGGTCCAAATCCTATAATATCCAGTAATATAAAATATCTTCCAAATATGCCCCTGAAAGCAAAATTTAAGATTGTACTTGGTATGCTCTTAGATAAATTATTTCTTCCCACAGGAAAGAAAAATGAGTCTCCGAAACTATAAAGCACATTTAATTCAGTCCTAGCTAGAAAATGGTCTTGAAAACTTGGAAGACATGCAAATTGTTTATTCTTCTAGATTCTCTTAACTTTGCCTTTGTTTTGAGTCTGATATCTACAAATGTATGTGATAACGGAATCAGATAGAATTAGCAATAATAGAAGAAAGTTGCAAAACTTAGCACTACTATAATCAAAACTGTCTATCTATAAAAGCTGGGAAATACTTGTTATTGACAATTGTAACAATAACCTAATTACAAATTAGCAAAATAATTTCACATGTATTTGAGCCTTTGAAGATGGCAGATATAATGTATAGTATTATGGCTATTTTATAGTAGGGAAAAAAAAAAGAACTGAGACCTTATGATGGCAAATGAATGTCAAAATAAAAAGCAATTAGAATGGGTCCTGGACTCAAAACCAGGGTCACTGCCCACCCTAGAGACCAATAATAAAACAGGACTGCACCAACAACCTAATTCCTGGTACGTGAAATTATTAAGGGGAAAGTGAAAGAGATTAGGCAATAGAATGGACAGCACACATGCTCTAAAGTCAGACAGACCTGAGTTCTAATTCTAGGTTCCTCAATTTACTCAGCTCTCTGATGATAAGTTTTTACATCATTACTCAATAAGTGTAAATATGCAAAACTGGTAAGATTATTAAGAAGACTATATTTACTAAAAATGTGTTCCATACACATAGTATTATGCTTAGCAACTAAATGATAAGATTAAAGTGATTGCCTTATTTACTTTCTTGCTCTTAGTGCATTGAATGTGATATTGGGCTAAATGGTTTCTAACGTACTAATAATTCCAGGTCCAATTAAGCTAATAAAGAATTGTTGAGTGAGCATATACAGATGAATTTGCAGGTAAATATAAATATTGCATTTAATTTATCCAATATCATTTGATATTAAATTCACCAAATATTTATATAATGCAGTAGTAAATATAATTCAACAAATATTTATTGAGCATTTACTACATACAACAGCCTGAAGGTTAGGCAGTGAACCTAACAAAACACCTGCTCTAATGAAACCTGGATCCTAGTAAGAATAACAGAAAATAATCAGAAAAAAAAATATATATATATGTATATATATATATATATAAAACACTACATAGTGATAAATACTGTGAACTAAATGAAGTAGTATGTGTGGGTAGTGAGTGATGACATACTTAGGGGAGAGAATTTTATGTAGGGAAGTCAAAGGAAATCTCTAAGAAAGTGATTTTTTTTCCTTCTTTTTGAGACAGAGTTTCACTCTGTCACCCAGGCTGGAGTACAGTGGCAATATCTCAGATCACTGCAACATCCACCTCCCGGTTCAAGCAATTCTTCTCCCTCAGCCTCCTGAGTAGCTGGAATTGCAGGCACCCACCACCATACCTGGCTAATTTTTGTATTTTTAGTAGAGACAGGGTTTCACCATGTTGGTGAGACTGGTCTGGAACTCCTGACCTCAGGTGATCCGCCAGCCTCAGCCTCCCAAAGTGCTGAGGTTACAGACTTGAGCCACAGTGCCTGGCCCAAGAAAGCGAGAATTTAGAAGCAACCTAAGTGAAAGGATAGAGTGAGCTACAAAGAGTCCTGGGGAAAAGAATACTCCAGACATGAGGAATGCACATGCAAAGGTCCTGAGGGAGAGAACACAAATGTGGCCAGGCTGGGATAAACAAAGTATTAGCAGATGGAGCAGGAAATAAGCCCAGGCCATGATATATTCAGTCTTGTAGGCAATTGACTTTGTACTTTATCCTGCATGAAATAAAAACTGTAGGAAGGTTCTGAGCAGATGGCATCATCTGAGGTATTTTAAAAAATCACTCTGTTATGTACAGAATAGACTGTGTACAATCTGTGAACAGGGTGGAAGCAGGGAGATGTCAAGAAATCATTTTTACTTTAATTGTCCATTTAATACATTTTTCATCCAATATATGATGGTGCCCTATTACCACATAGCCTTACAATGCTGTTTCAAAGAACCTCCACTAAATTCTAACGTGGCTACAATTTGGCCAAGTGGAAATCCCTCACCTGAGCACTAGCTCTCTCTTATGTAATGCTTTTCTAAAATTTTGAATTATATATTACTTTCTACCCATTTACTCCAGGATAACCAGAGGCCCTCACAGGACTCCTACCAAGACTATAACAGCTGACCAATCCCATTCACTCAGCACTGAGCAATGAGCTAAACAATTTGCATTGACAGTGCAGTAGAGGAGAAGCTGAAAATAACAAAAGATAGGGAATAAAAATGTATGCCTGCTGAATACCAGAAGAGGCCACTGACCTCACAATTAAAACATGGAGAAGCAGTTAACTTGGACTAAGTTGATTTGGGAAAGTTTCCTGAGGGAGATGAGGAATTTCACAGGTTTGTCCTCACCTCCTCCTCTTGAATCTATTTCATATGTGAAGAAAAAAAAATCAGAAGGTTTTTGTTATTCATCAGAGAATATATTTTTCTAGAACTACAAGTTACAGTTGATTGGATAAAGTGTTTTTTAATTGGTAATGTCATCTATAGATAATATTAATTAGAAAATGTACTTGTTATTTTTCTAGATATGTTTGTAACAGCCCTCTTTCAGACATTCCCTGAGAAACTCTCTAAAGCTGAAAGTATTTTGCAACAATTGATTTAAAATCACATAGAATGTTTAATTTCTTATTTTGTGTTTCATGTGTCATTTTGGCCTCCATGCAAATGACTCTTTTCTCATACTGTATTCAAAATTTATTCACGGCAGGGCCAAATCTGTGCTAATTCGCATCTGCAATTAACATGAGTATTGTGCTTTCTAACATCCAGTGGCCAAAATAAATCCCAAGACTGTATGATCTCGAGAAGGAGGACAACATAAAGATTCCACATAGAGATATTAGTGTCTGGGAATATATTTTGTTCCCACCTGGTCTGAGATGTTCTAAGTACCAGGGGACCCTACAGCTCCAAGTACTCTCTTGATCCACAAAACACAGATGCCTTTACTAATGGCTTTCATCCATGCTATGGCTGCATGATAAACCACTGCCAACTTAGTGACATAATAAAACAAAAATCATTTTATTATGTTCAAAGATTTTCCAGGTCAGCCATTTGAACAGGGCATAGCCAGGATGGCTTGTCTGTGCTTTATAGGCTCTGGCCTTCTCTGGGGTGGCAGGGGTGAGGTTTGCATCACCTACAGGTGCATGCTCTTACAGATCTACAAGGTCATAGATTCACCTTTTCTACAAGTTCTGAACTCTCTTTTTTTTTTTTACAATCATGTACAATAAAACAAGGTTACTCTGCAATTGAAGATTGCTATTTAGGACTTTTGAGAGATCCAATGACAGGAGCATTGTTAATGATTCTTACATTTGATCAGGCAATTTTTCATACATTGATTTTCTTACTCTTATGGGGTTACTGAAGATACAAAGAATGAGTCATGCCAGTCATTAGTCTCAGACAGATCAAGGATTAGTAGAAGCAAAGACAAATAGTAAATTTCTAATTTATCTATTCTTTCAAGTTATATTTTTTGGGCAACTGCTATATATCATATGCCTTTCTAGCCAATGGAAATAGGAGAACAACAGAGGCAAAGTTTTGCTCTTATGGAATTGCGCGCCTGTGTGAGAAGAGAGAACAACTGAGCAACAAGTAAGCAAATAAACAAAAAGTAAAAAAATGTTCTTAGGGAATTAAAATAGGATAAAGCAATAGCAAGTGAATGACTGGGACATTAGATTGACAACAGGAGCCCCTATGAGAATATGGTTCAAACTGAGATCTGGTGATAAAGTTGAAACGTTAAGAACACTTCAGGGAAATATGTAATGTTAGAGCAAGCCATTAATGTTCAAATAAGCTTAGAATTTTTGAGGAACAGGAAAAATACAAGGGAGGTAAGAATATAGAGAATAAAAGATGAAGGAGACAGCTACATAAAGTAAAATTGAAGAGGTAGTCTAGGGCTGAAATATAAAAGGTTTTTTAATCACCAAAAATAAAGTGTCACGATTTTTACTAAAATTTGAAGCCATTCAAGACATTAAGAGAATGAGTGTCATAATCTTTTTTAAAAAATAATTAGAAATCTGGTTGCTGAGTGAAAAGTGAATTGTAAGGATGAGGCCAAAAGAAAATCAGGAAGCTATTGAAGGAATCCTGATGAAAATATGGTGTCTGGTTTGACCAGCATGTGTGTAGCGGAATTGCAGTGTAAGTGTTTACTTCAGCATATATTTCAAGATAAAGTTTGTAGCATTTCCTAATGGATTGGGTGTAGGAAGAAGAAAAGAAAGACACCTAGTTTTGCACTTTAGCAACTCATTTGAAGAAGAAACTTTTGAAGAAAGGAAAAAGATCCACTGGGAGATGCATAAATGTAAGTCTGGAGTTACAAGGAAATAGTGGGACTGGAAATAAATGTTTTAGAGCCATAGACTGAATGAGGATACTTATGTAGATAACTAAGGAAGAAGGACCTCTACTGTGTCCTCAGATATTTTAATATATGTTAAGCAGGGAGGCAAAGCCAGAAAAAAATATCTCATGAGAAACTGCCAGGGAATAAGAAATTTGGGCATTATGTAATCCAGAAGCCAAGGGCAAGTGGACAATATTTGTCAATCTTTTCTGAGAATTCACGTAAGGTATATGGCTATTTGATATGTCAAGGAGCAGGTTATTGATAACAATGCTGTGAATAGTAGCTTATAGTTGTGGGGACCCACTGGAAAAGAGAACTTTAGAGATTAGAAAATAAGGGCTTTTAGAAGCACTTTATTCATTATTTTTCCATATAAACAAGTAAAAAAAAATATGTGCATCTGAAGTCAAATAAGGAATATGTTTACATATGTGATAAGCTGATAGGAAATGTCCAATACAGAAAGATACATTGATGATGCATGTGAGAGATGGAATAACTGTGGGGGTATTTAGTTACCCAATGAAGACAAACATTGGATGTCTAAGAAAAATCTTGAGAAATAAACAGATTTAATCCAGAACGTTAGGGAAGCAGAGATAATATGACATGCAAGACTTCAATTTAAAATTCAGACTCTAAAACTTTATTCCAGACATTCCAGATCAGCATATCCATCAATGTCTTTACTTTAAAACTGAAACAGATGCCTCTTATCCTTCAAATTGCAAAATGATTTTTATTTATGTTTAATTAAATGTTGCTTAATCTTTTGTTTTGAAATGTCCATTTTTTTAATAATGCCAAATATTTATGTTATACAGAGGAATACGCATGTTGGCCTTTTCATCCAATTCAAGTTAATCAAAGTACAAGAAAATATTTTATGTGTCATTCTGTTATGAAATTTGACTACATTCTATGCTCTTTCATAGCAGATAAAATTACCACTATTATTTTAGTCACCAAATAGAAAAACCAACACTGAAACTGAGTTATGTAATGTCTTCTTAGGATGTTGGAAACATAAACTCCAACATGTTTTTGTATTTTTATTGACATATCTTAGTTGTACATATGTTTTGGGTACATATATAAAATGTGTAATGACCAATGGGGTCAAATCAGGGTAATTGGGGTATCCATGGCCTCACATGCTTATCTTTTTTAAGTTGTGCCAATATCCTAAAGTACACTGCCCCACCACCGGGGTCAAAATAAAAGGAGACAAGAACATCTAAGACCTTAAAACAGGACCCCAGAAGCTAACAGATCTATCTTCGTCAGATCTAGATGGAGCTATAAAATTCACAGTCAAATATAAATTTGGATTGAGTCCTTTAAAAATAGAAGTTCCAAGAAACTATACTTTTTTTCCCAACCTACTTCATGCAGAGAATACTAAAATTAATAATGGCTTAAGGAGATCTCTTTTTCAGTTTAGTATGCCATGTGCTATATGAGGCATACAACAATAATAGAATGCATTTAATTCAGAAGCTTATTTGTGATATTATGATAAGTCATGACCACATTATCTTTGATGTACTCTAACATTTTCCAGGCTTCTATTTATTGGTTTGTTTTTGTTTAGTTTAGTCTTGTTTTGAAAAATTTCTTTCTCATCTATCTAGAACTGATAGAAACAGTCTGACTTGATTTTTCTCCTCTCCTTAATAGATACCTAATTAACCCACTGTCATTTATTCCATAATCAATCTTTTGATACTTAGGTGAAATATTGATTATTTCATACATATTATTTATCACATGCATATTATATATGAATTTTATATATTCATGAATCTAATTCTCAAATATTTTATTAAAATGGCCTGTTGGTCAAATCTGTACCATATTACACTCATTGAATTAATAGCATTTTAATATATAACCTATAGTAAGACAAGCCTACTGTCTATTCGTCTTTCTCAAAACTATCTTGACTCCTCTTGAACACTTATGATTTCATGTGCATTTTAAGATCACCTTCTCAAGATCTGTACAAATTTGAATTTCTGAGTAGAATGAGTGACATAAAAAACTGCTTCCATTTTTGGCCAAAAGAAAGAACCAATTTAAATTTGAGATGAATCCAGCAAACATTATCTAAATTATTACTTTGTACCAGGTACTGTTAGGAATGAAGGCTAAAAAGGCAATTAAATAAAAAAAATCCCTCCTCTCTTAAGGTTTTAATCTAATGAAGACATAGAAACATAAAAGGTTGATTGCTCTGAAAGCATTTCTTAGTGGTTACTTTCTGGGTAGTATTGTCTATTATTCCCCACAGTAAGTATCACAGCTACCCTCTCACCCATGAGACAATCTACTGGATGTTTCTGTTCAACTCTTTCTCATCAAATTATATTTTATGCTAAATGTTCATATACACTAGTTTTGTTGTTGATTTTTTTCTTTTTTAATGTGCTGTTTGCTACATCTTGTACTTGTATTTGAAAGGAGTTCATTCTCTTAAGGAGCTGATGATCTAGAGATAAAAGCACGCCAGCCAAAAACTACAATGAAGTGCAGTAAATACTATGAAAGAGTCTGGGGTAGGGGGCTATAAACACAATACAACATGAGCAGAACACTGCAACAGTTGACAGCAAAGACTGTCTCAGACTAAGGTCCAAGTCTGTTCTCCCATTTACCGTGATGGAATCTTGAACGCTACTTACAACCCTTATGTCTCAGCTTTTTTACCTGTAAAATATGTAAAATGAGGATAGTAATAGAACCACAGAGAGTGCTTTGTGGTGAACTTATGAGATAATTCGTGCAAAACTCTTAGCTCAGTTGGGCACAGAGTAAATATTTGAGGAAAGTTAACCATTATTATTACTACTTTTATTGTACAGGGAAACATTTTGGAAGGAGATGAATGCTTGATCTGAATCCCAGAAGAATACAGAAAGATCAAGGGAGTATCTTTGTAAAGTGTGTTGCTAGTCATTGTATTCAGCCCAATGTTTAAAAGCCACCAACATTTTGAACAGGAAATACTATTATTCATGTTTCAAAGATGAGACAACGGTCTCAAAGAAGTTAAGAAACTTTCCCAAAATACAATCTAGCAAGAAGGACAAATGGAAATCAAGGGTAAAAGTTTTGATGCCACTTTTTGCATCTATAACTCTAAATAAGTCTGCCTGCTCCCTCCACTGCCTGTTACCTAGTAACAATAAGCTATGCCTGCTGGGACTATTAAGTCAGTGCACCTGCAAAAGCAGATGATGAGCTTTTCTCTGCCCACTCATCTAAAATGCCTTGATTTGTTCTGAATGCACACTCTTTACAACTGGTAATGGAGGAGCAAGTAAAATGAACTCATCTCAATTTTATTTTAAATAAATGTTACAGTGAGTTTACTTAGGAGGAAGAAACTTGTCTTGTAACTGGAATAGCTACAGCATTTTAATCCAAAAGTCATTTTGAGAACACTGCCAGGTTCCTAAATAGCTAAACCAGAATATAGTCACTTTCCTTAATATGTGTTTAAGGAATGCAAAAAAAAAAAAATGAAAATTTCTACCCAATAAAAAGCTGTTTGAATTATTGATGGTCTGACACTCTTATGTGGGTTTTTCACTCTTAGTGCGGAATCATATGCAAATTAGGTGATATTAAAAATCACTTCTCATTATGGAAAAGGGATAGAAATTGAGATTCTGAGTTTATGATAATTGAATGCTAAACACTCCATGATTTTTGCTTTGTTATCTTAAGGTATCACATTAATATCCCACAGCTATCTGCAGTGTCTCAATATAACAACTAATAAGCTTGATCTCAAGCCTATTCTATCTATGCCTCAAGCATAAAGCATGCCTATCTACTGTGCCATCCCAGAAAAATATTTCCTTTAGAAAAATCCAACTGGTTATTGTCCATTATTTGTGTACTAATAGCCTCTGGCCATGCACTTGAGCTAGGAAGAGACCTCACTGCTTTTCTGGGGAGGCCTTTATTTCAGACTAATTTTCACTTACGCATATTTTTTGCACTATTTTTATTACCTGGAAATATATTCTGAGAATGCCTGGAGGAATAATAAGTTCCATGACAAATTATTCCCCTCCACAACAAGGAAACATAATTACTTATTCATATGTCCACATTTATAATTTGGTTTCATACATAACACAAATATTATTCCACAAAAACCTATCTGCATTACATTTGTACAATTAGCAGAGGCTAAAAGAAACTTGATAACTTTTTGGGTCAGTGAATTTTGAAATATAAACATATTGGTATCTTATTATCAACTGTTTTAACATTAATGGAAATTTAACAAAAAATAACCACATATACCTGACACTTTTACTCAGCAAGTATGTGCTCCTTCTCTAGCGATGTCTTTATACAGATAAATTACCCATTACAGGGGAAATGTGCTACCAAAAATATTTTAGCCTTTAAATAATATATTTTGAAAGAAGAAAAACTGAAACTCTCTTATTTTCCTTATATTTAGTATTGAGTCTACTGTTATAAATGAATTTTGGATCTAAAGTGCTAGGGAAGAAGGTGGTAATCATAACTGTAACTCATCATTTTTCAATAATGAAGTGAGATTTGACCCACAACAAAATAAAAACAATTAAAGCAAAATTCCATAACTCAATTTACCTTTTTATCCAAGAAATATTGTCCTACCAATTGCTCTTGCATCATGATCAAACAAAAGATTCCAAATATAATTTTGTATAAGTCAGGAATCTTTGACAGAGCTAAAAACCTCACTCGAATGAGGTTTTTATTTAATTTTAAATAGGATTTTATCTACTAATGCCAAATCGTGGACTCTAAAATGCCATTTTCCTCTAAAAGAAACAGGGACTCTTGCTTAGAGTGAGCTAAACATAGGATAAACCTAAAACATTCCAGAAGGCAAGGGAATTATCCAAGAGAAAAAAGGTCATGTCAAAAGAACTTAAGAGCTGGCCAGGTGTGGCGGCTCACGCCTGTAATCCCAGCACTTTGGGAGGTCGAGGCAGGTGGATCATCTGAGGTCAGGAGTTAGAGACCAGCCTGGTCAACATGGTGAAACCCCATCTCTACTAAAAATACAAAAACATTAGCTGGGAGTGGTTGTAGGTGCCTGTAATCCCAGATACTCATGAGGCTGAGGCAGGAGAATCGCTTGAACCCGGGATGCTGAGGTTACAGTGAGCTGAGATTGTGCCATTGCACTCCAGCCTGGGCAACAAGAGTGAAACTCCNAAAAAAAAAAAAAAAGAACTTAAAATACAATTCAAAGAAGTTTCCTATTGACGCAAATATTTTAAAAATAAAATGTATAATTTTAGACGAATCTATAATAATCATAAAAATATAATTGGTCAACTTCTAAGCCTGCTAAAAATTGAACTCAACATTTTAAAAAAGATAAAGGAAAATGAAAAAATAATATATAATGCCTCTGCTATATAAGCTGTACAACAGAGTAATCATATAAGTTATATATTGATAACAAGAAGTTTCTTCTACTGTAGCTAAGTGAAGAAGGAATGATGGCATATCACCTTTTGGCAACCTGAAATGAATCAATGAATCTAGGCAATAATCAATGGCTGCTACCATTTCAAAGCATTCCGGAGAAAGTTAAGAGTTTTCTGCATATTTGTAATGTATATGTATTCTAGGCTTATAATGTTAATAACTGAGGAGATTGCAACTCAGTGCTGTGAATCCAGAGAATTTTCTAGGAGTTTGCTGTGGTGGTTGTTTAAATATCTCTGCAGAGTTGATCTGTGTTTTGTTCCTTTCTCCAGCCAGATGTCTACTTCAAAAAAAAACAACATTTTTTGGTCATCATGAATAGATCAGGAAGCTCCAAAGGATTGGAACCTCAATTGTAATTTCTAGTTTCTACAGTATCTTTCCTGTCTATTCCTAAATTTCCATCTCTCCTGAGACTGTTCTGTTTTATATTCCTTATAACTTTTTCTCTAAATAATGGCAATAACTGCCTTACTGTTCTTACAACTGTAAGACATCTACTCTGCCATCATAATTAGCTTCCTAAATCACTGGGACAATTATATCATTTCATATTGCAGGAATTTCCCAAGACTTTGTGTTGTCTATTGAATGTATGTGTCCTAATTTTGTATGGACCTAAATCTTCCCATTTTCCTTCTCACTACATCTCACATTATAAATTTGAACTCAGTAGTGTAGACTATGCCTTGGTTTTTCGGGTTTCATGTGATTGCATATGCTATTCCATTAGTCTAGACTACTCATATGTCTAGTTTTATGTTGTAGTGGATTTCAGTATCTTTAAAATATTTAAAAATTATAATTCATATACATGTGCATGACTGCATATGAGCTACTATCTAAAATGTAAAAATGCTAGGTACTTGCAATGGCTAGGCATTTAATAATGGTCTTTAGTAAAGTCTGTTCTGCTCCAATACGTGATTCAAATGAGCTCATATTTAGTTAGTCTATAAGGCGTCGAGGTCAATGTAACGCAAAAGACAAGTTGGTTCATTTATATATGTTTTTTGTCACATTAACACTTTTATGCCATTCAAGTAAGAGCAGTTGAATGCAATGTTTACTAAGACAGCTGAACACAAATCACAGAAATATGGATTAAGGTGCATGATGTTTATTTACCTCATTTCTTTTTTTGTCTTGGCTCAGTCTGGGCACATTCACTGTCCTGTCTTGAAAGTGCTATCTGCATGGTTCTTCTTAATCTATGTGCATTTTGCCCTTGTCTCTATAACTTTGTAGTTTCAAACTTGCTTGGACTCTCTGGCATTGAGAACATTAACTTTGATTTTAGTGGTGAAGTCGAAGACATTATCTAGCATTTTTTTTTTTCATTTTTCAGGTAAGACACTTTTTTTTTTAATGTGCTGGTATTGATATTATATTGTATCACGGGATGGTTTTCATAAAGATGTATTGGTTTGGGGAAGTTCATTTATAACCCTATTTTTCTAAAAAGTCATTTTTAATTTTCAGAAGACAAAGTTATTCAATAATGCATGTATCATTTTATAGTACTCAACTAAGCAACGTTAAAGATAAAATTAAATATATTCAGAAGGGGTTTCCTGTAATTCCTTCCTCTACCTACATGAAGATGTTTAGCTTTACACTTACTACAGTGACTTTATGTTACTCCCTTCATTTCTAACAAACAAGAAACTAATTTTGCCCCTGGTCAGTTTTGTCCTCACTTCATTTAGCATTTCCATGATTGTATTTCTAAATCTTTAATTTGGCAATGACTTTCACATTATCATCTATTTCTCTCCCATTGTGCTCATTGTTGCCAATGTTATAAAAGTAATTGCCTTGTAGTCTTTGATTAATAGAATGGCACATTATATGATTTTACCATATGACAGCTTTTGATAATATACATATAAAGTTACAAGTAAATCTTCAAAGGATTAATGTAATGGTATATCACAAATGCTATAAGGTTCATCAATAAAAAAGTTGGGACTATTTCATACTTTATTGGATAAAATTCCAACTGTGTGCCATGACACTGTCAGTCACTGCCTATTTTGCCTTGCCTATCTGAGGGGTTTAAAGGCCAGCACTTCTGGGCTCTGATCTTCCCAGTTTGTGGCTAGGTAGAACTCAGTGGCCAAATGCCCTGGTGAGGTCTGAAAACGGTCTCTTGCCACATTCCCAAGGCCACTGTGCATGAAGCTATCAGAGCCCTGAGAGCCTCATGCATCATGCTTCCCTCTTCCTCCTTTATTCCAGCAATGTAGCCTGCTTGGGCTTCTCTCCTAATTTCAGTTTTTGTTACAATTTCTCATTGGAACTGGATGCCATTCTAAGCCACAGTTCCATTAACTGGATACTTGATTCCCTAAATTACTTCTATACATTGCTGAGATTCACTCGGGGTGCCTGGCAAAATATTAAGGGAAATATTAGGGAAGTTGTAAGACTACAGTCTCAAACCTTTTGGAAGGCTGTAAGGTTTTAATGAGACTAACTGGCTGGAGGCAGTGAGCATGAAGTCATAGGGTGAAGATTAAGGATAATAAAGCTTCCCCAGTTAAGTCTGTTTACCACACATCTCTTTGTCTCTACTGTGTTTACTCATGTAAACTTTGTGCTGGATGGTCCTTTCAGGGAAGGTAGAAGGGGAATTACACTTCAATGTTGCTTATTGTGGGTCCTGGAAACAAAAGCTTTTATCATTCATAAAACCACTCTTTTAGCCATGTTAATTGTCCACAAATATGTTGACTTAGAACCTCTGTTATTAAATCTATACTGAATAAATGCAAGGAGGAACAGGAAGTGGGGGCTAGTTAGCTGGAATCACCCTCTGAAAGAAGCTGACAACCCCCTAGTCTGACTCTTACACTGTATTCTGTGTATGAGAGCGTATTTCATTCATCCATCTCTGAGTCAGGGTCTGCAGGACAGACCTCCACAGGTGGTGATCAATATCTCAAAACATTCCCTCTTTCCAAGGTTTAAACTGATTTGTTTCTATAATTGCACCTTATTCCACATTGCTGGGCTTGAACTATGAAATAGCCACCAACAGAAAGGCGAATAGCTTTCTAGAAGCCCTGGAACTATGTATCCTCTTCCTCCTATGTGGGGATCACTCCTGTGTAAGGCCCCCTAATATGTGGGCCTCACCAGACGGTGAGCTTGAGCCCAAACACAGTTTCCTGCTGGAGGCAGTCGAGCTATGGGAAAGAAGGAACTAAGAAATGACTGATGTTGCAAAAGTTTCTACTTCTGACTGCAATGACGCTTGGGCAAGGGTCGTGTGGTTTTATCAGACATTATGTCTCCACTAGGCCTCTGCATGACCTTTACGACTTTACTTTTCAAGAAGTTTAACTTTATCCACATGACTGCCTTGAACCCTAGATAATGACTTTATGGCTTAGCTTGTGACTCTTAGGTATTGTTATTCACAAGTGTGTTTTGGTAAAAACAGATAAAGCATACCACCTGCCCACTTTTATGATCCTTGAATGTCATGCTTAAGATTGTTTTCGTGATCCTATATTTTGTAAATTTCCATTCCTCTTATTGTTGATTGTGTAAACACCTTTGATCTTAAGGTATATATTGAGACCCTGGACAAAAATAAATTCGCTGTTTAGGCATTGCCTTTTCAGTCCTCCAGACCCCAGCTTTTCTGCTCTCTTTATTTCCTCGCACCCCCTCTTTCAGGTCAGGACCCTCTTGCTGGCCAAGACTCCCCGGCAGATCTTCCGTCGCCCACATCCCTATACAACTATCAACACACCAGGTTATAGACCTCAAACTTGCCCATAGGCTGTGCATTTATGATTTAAATTCTGCCTCTCCATTTGATTGGCTAATCTGTTTCCCTGGTAAGTTTCATTATTATTCTGGTGAATCTCTTTGGCCTTTTCATATCCATCATGATCTCCTAACACACCTTTCAGATATGTTAAGCACAACCTTAGTACTCTAACAAACCATACCCATCATTTAAGTGATTTAAGATTATACACATATAATGCTTACTTAACAATCCAATGTGTGTGTTCCTGGTCAGCAGTTGTATGTACACAGTGCACTGCTCCCCATAACACATTGAGAACCTGGTTTCTAAGGTCACTCTATTTGCCTGCATCAAAATACATCAGAAAAATTTTAATGGCTAAAGCCTGGAAGTTGTGTACACCTCTATTAAATTGTCCATAAGAACCCCTAATGGTTAAAGAAGCTGGGAAATGTCGACTCGATGAGTGACCAGAAAATGAAATGAAAGAAAACAAAAAAGCAAACAATAACCCTCTGCTCACCATCTCTCCACGAGGAATTGTTGATTGCAACCAGCCTCTGTCCAGCAAATAATAAAATATAAAAAAAACTATAAGAATACGTGTGCACATTACATGCCATTAAAATCATAAAGTTATTTAAAGTATATATAAATCATGACAGATAATAACAGTAGCTTAAAAATTCCCTTTAGAATAAGGGACAGGTTATAAAAACAAAACACCAAGCATAATAATCTTTTACCATATCTGGGTATTTATTTATTTATTTAGTTAGTTAGTTTGAGATAAGCTCTTGTTCTGTCACCCAGGCTAGAGTGCAGTGGCCCAATCTCAGCTCACTGCATATCTGTGTTTTTATATTTAGAAAATTTAAATTGGTAAAACTACAAGAAGAATATAACAAATTCAATTAATTTCAAAACTTATTATCTTAATATTGCCTACATAAAAGACATGGAAGATAAATACACAAATGATTAATAATTGAGACACAGCTCAGGTGCCTTGTTTCCTAATGTGGAAACAAACAGGTAAATAACAGGCTGCATTATGAATACTGAAGGAAATAACATAGGGAGAATAAATGAAAATGAATGTGGAAAGATCTTTGACTTCTTTGGGGATTTAAATAGCCTAGCTTGATTTCCTCCTGGCCCATGCTTATGGTGGCAATTATCTTTGGCATTGTCAATGTGACACTTTGAAGGGTCATACTCTGATAATGAACTTTTCCATTTACTGACATGTACCTGTCAACAGTACAAAACTCCTTCCTCAATCTTCTATTCAAATTCAAAAATAAATTACCTGTTCTCTCTAGGGTCAAACACTCATGTCTTTGAGATGAGCAATGATATTAATTTACTGAAAATAACAAATGGATCAACTAGTAAATTGAAATGGGTTCTGGGGAATTGTACAATGCATTAGCATCAGTTAGAGATAGACTCTTGATTTTTCTCCCTTCTCATCTTCTCAGCCTTCTCAGGAAGTCTTACAATAAGAGAATGCTTTTGAAGTTTCTTTCTCACTATCTACTCGTATCATGAATAAGTCTATAGGATCCTTCCATGATTAATTGGGAGTCACACTGTGCAAGCTTTTGCTTTTATAGAGTATTTTTATGAATTGCAAATTTATCAGGTTTATCATGGCTTAAAAGTCTCCACAAGCTAGCTCTTTATTTTCTTATTTCAGGTACATGCCCCACTACCTCTACTTTCCTATACAAATGTACTTGACTCTTTGTCATACTGGACTCTGTACTGTTCCTTGCTCCACTTGCTTTATGGAGACATATCTCTGTACCTAGAAAAGCCACTCAATTTATCTTGAAAACTCATCTCTCCATATAAGTCTCAGCTTAAGATACTCTTTTCCTAGAAAATATTTCACAAAATACCAGGCTGAATTTACTGCATCATTTTTGTTTGCATTTAATCTCAAACACATTTCTACTGCAGCATTCAAGCCAGGCTATGTAGCTTTCTGTATATACGAGTATTTATTTATTAGACCATAAGCTCTTTGAAAGCAGGAATTGTATATTTTTTTCCACACTTTAAATGCCTATAGCCCCAACCAATTCCTAATGACCCCAACCTTTTTGGAAATCCCCAGTCCTTAAGGTCCCCAAGTTTTTTGGCACCAGGGACCAGTGTTATGGAAGACAATTTTTCCATGAACAAGGGGTAGGGAGCAGGTGATGGTTTCGGGATGAAACTGCTCCACCTCAGATCATCAGGAATTAGATTCTTATAAGGAGCATGCCAGCTAGATCGCTCTTATGTGCAGTTAACAATAACGGTTCTAGTTCCTAGGACAATCTAATGCCACCACTGATCTAACAGGGGCAGAGCTCAGGCATTAATGCCCTCCTCCACCTCACCTCCTGTTTTGCACCCAGTTCCTAACATGCCAGGGACCACGACTGGCCTGAGGGTTGGGAACCTCTGCCTTATATAACAGAAACTCAATAAGTTCCCAATTTCTAAACAAAAGAATAAATTAAGAGTTTTTCTCATAATTGAAAGAAATAAAATATACATACAAAAATGAATATTTATTTATTCACATATTTATTTACGCTCTCCATATGCCAAATGTTGCATTTTATAAAAAGAATGCAAAAAAAGAGTAGCACCTGGTGCATGACTTGGAGGAACTCATGCTCTTATGGGGTAGCAGACATTTCAAGACCTGACTTCAGTGTATCTGAAACATCATTAATTATAAAATGTACCATTATATTATATGCTGCTAAGAAATATGAAGTGCTACAAATGCAACTCTGATATATTCTTCTTACGATATAGAATTCTTACTCACTTTCTCTCTCAACCTTCCCAGGAAGTCTTACCGTTTCTAAAGAGAATGCCTCTGAAGTTCTGTTCACACTGTACATTCATATCATGAATAAGCCCAAACATAAAAAAGATGCAATAAATTCAGCCTGATATGTTGCAGAAAAAGCTTTTTGAGATTTAGTAAAAATAAATTGGTAAGATTATTCTTAAAATTACTGCACACTTGAAGTTTGCTTCTTTTGAACACTTTTCAACTCAAAGTTGTCAATCTATGTTTATCCATACAATATAATTATTTGTGCTCAGCAGAATTATTAGTGTTGCTAAATTTACTTTTTAAAATCACAAAGAAATAGTAGCTATTCAGGACAATTTGTAATGTTTATTCTTGTTTTTTGAATGTTGCCCACAACTTCCAATTTGTCATATTCCTGGTCTCCTCTATAGTCAATTTGATAGTGGGAATTTAAAATATTTTCCCATTTGTTTCTGGAAGTTTCTTTTGAACTCTTATATTGCTGCATTTAATGTTTGTGCATGCATATGCCATAACACATATATTGCGGCTGATGTCTAACTGACAGCAACTATAAGATGATATTGTTTAAAAGACACATCCCAAGTTCAGAGAGGTTAAAATTTTAAAAGAAGTGCATGCTAATATTGCCAGATGAATCCAAGAAACTTCTACAAGGGTAAAGAATCAGTAATGTTTGCAGCCACATAGTGAAATTTGAATAAATTGGAGTGCTGAATGACTGTAATATAATTATATTATATATACACAAGCCTTGTGGAAATAGATGACAACCTGAACTTCCAGGACTCTAGGGTAGTTCACACAGAACAGGTTAAAGCTTTCATAAATATTTCAAAAATATAATCTCATCTTTAGGTAGTATGCACATATATTAAATATTGACTACTGCAATATTAATTCTTAATGTTATTTTTTACAAAATGAAAGTTTTATGATTAAGAATATTGTACAAAGGCACATATTTGCTTGAAAAATATCTTTAAATTTTAACAGCATCAGTGAAGGTAATTATTCAAATTGGAAATATAATCTAGTTTGAAATGCAAGAAATTACATTAAAATAATTTTTTAAAAAGTTTATATTAGAAAATAACTACTAAAGATCTTAATTTTTAGATATAATCAAAGAACAAAAAACTATCTATAACGGCACATATGCCACTACCATTGCTACTTGTTAGACACTAAGCTAAGGTTGTAAAAGTACTTAACTCATTTAATCCTTTCAGAAACTCCACAGATATTATTTTCCTGATCCTAAAGATGAGGAAATATAATGGAGCCAGGTTGTATGACCCCAAAGCAGAGGAGGCTCATGTGAATGCAAGGACACTGGCCAATGGGCACCGCAAGCAGGTTTGTGAAGGACAGCATGGCTTGGCAGATAAACATGGGCTTTCAAGTCAGATATATCTGTGTTAAAATTGTGACTCACCATTTATTTATTATGCAATTTGGAGCAATTTTCTTAATTTAGCAGAATTTTAGGGACTTCATATAAAAGATGGGCTATAAGACATCAGAAAGATGGCAGAATAAGATTTTTTTTTTTAATCTTTATGCAGAAGCACTGATTTTGACAACCACTCATGGACAAGAACACCTTTGTAGAGTGTGGAAATCCAGCTGAGAAGTTCTAGCTCACAAATAAGGGTAAAATTATAAAAATAGATATACTAAAGAGAGCAAAAGAACACCCTTAACTTTACCCAGGTCACTCTGCCACTAAGGTGGCACAGTTCAGTACACAGAGAGAGCCCTCAGTCAATGATTCTTCTATAGAAAAAAAATAAATGAGATTGTGGTGAGTAAATGCCCAGACCCCAAGCCGTAAAGGTATCCAAAAGGTTAATGTATTTCTTACTCCATCCAGAACACTGAGATAGTTAGCACAACTGAGAGGTTGAGAAATACTTGGAGAAAAAGAAAAGAGAGGAAATGGACCCTATTACTTAGTCCATGGACTTAATCAGAAATTTTGGGACACTTCACCTATGGACCTTCCCACAACTGGATCACAAGCACCCCAAATGCTCACTGTGTCTCACTCCTCATCCCACAGGCAAGGTCTTCAAAAGCATTTTTGCAGACAAAGAGTGCAAGTCTCTCAAGTGGATGGCTAGCTTGGCTCTGAAGGATTGGGAGAAGGCACACAAATTTCAGGGCACTGCTTTAGGAAAAAAAACAGGAGGCTCTTAGCATCTGCTCTGAATTTGCAAGATTGAGAGAAGACAAAGGTACTTAATAATAATTGCTCCCAAGGAGTACCAAAAGTGGTGGGGTGAGAACATTCAAAGAAAAGGTCTGCAATAACCTCAGATTCCAAAGTTGAACTGATTGGTGAAGGCATGTCTCTCACAAACCCAGTCAGAAAAGAGTGGAAGAGGTGAGTGATTCTTTAAATGTTAAGACAACAATGCAAGACTTCAAGAAAAAAATGAAAAACATAAAGGAAAATGATACCACCAAGGGGACACAAAAACATTCCAGTAACTGACCCAACAGAAATGGAGATCAAATAATAATTGCCAAAAAAAAAAAAAAAAAAAAAAAAAAAAAAAAAAAAAAAAAAAAAAAAAAAAAAAAAAAAAAAAAAAAAAAAAAAAAAAAAAAAAAAACAGAAAAAATCACGCAACAAAATGATGTAGAATTATATGAACAAAACCAGAAGTTTATTAAAAGTTAGAAATTATAAAAAAGTACAAAATAGCAATCTGGAGTGGAATAATACAGTGAGTGAAATAAAAAATGCCATAGGGAGCATCATCAGCAGACTTGATTAAGCACAAGAAAAAAAATATGTCAATTTAAGCTGGATGCAGTGGTATGTACTGGTAATCCAAATTACTTGGGAGGTTGAAATGGGAGGAGGCCAGGAGTTAAAAGCTGAAGCACATTATAATGATTCCTGTGAACAGCCACTGTTCGGGGTAGCAATAACAAAACAGAAAATGTGGAGTAAAACAAAGGTCATTTAAAAATATTCAGTCAGAGGAGAAAAAGAAAAGAAATATAAAAAGAAATGAAGACCACCCATGAGATTTACAAAACACCATCTAAAGAACTAACATCTTGTATTAGTCTGTTCTTACACTACTAATAAAAATATACCTGAGACTGGGTAATTTATAAAGAAAAAAGGTTTAATTGACTCACAGTTCCACATCGCTGGGGAGGCTTCACAATCATGGCAGAAGACAAAGTAAGAACAAAAGGTCATCTTACATGGCAGGCAAAAGAGAATGTGTACAGGGGAACTCCAAAAACCATTAGATCTCATGAGACTTATTCACTATCATGAGACAGCACAGGAAAGACCCACCTCCATGATTCAATTACCTCCCACCAGGTCCCTCCCACAATATGTGGGAATTATGGGAGCTAAAATTCAAGATAAATTTGGGTGGAGAAACATCCAAACCACAATGTTCTGATCCCTGGTCTCTCCCAAATTATCATGCCTTCACATTTCAATACTAAATATGCCTTCCTAACAGTCCCCCAAAGTTTTAAGTCGTTTAAGCATTAACTCAAAAGTTCACAGGCCAAAGTCTCATCTGAGACAAGGTAATTCTTTCCACCTATGAGCCTATAAAATCAAAAGCAAGTTAGTTACTTCCTAGATACAATGGGGGTACAGGCATTGGGTAAATATATTCATTCCAAATCAGAGAAATTGTTCAAAACAAAAGGCCTACAGGGCCCAGGCAAGTCCAAAATCCAACAGGGCAGTCATTAAACCTTAAAGTTCCAAAATAATCTCCTTTGACTCCATGTCTCACATACAGGTGATGCTGATGCAAGAGGTGGACTCCCATGGCCTTGGGGAGCTCTGCCTCTGTGGGTCTGCAGGGTATGTCCCTCTGACATCCGGCAGCTTTCATGGGCTGGTGTTGAGTGTCTGTGGCTTTTCCCAGTGCACAATGCAAGCTGTCCGTGGACCTACCATCCTGGGATTGTGGCCCTCTTTTCACAGCTCCAGTAGGCAGTGCCCTAGTGGGAACTTTGTGTGGGGGCTCTGACCTCACATTTCCCTTCCCCACTGCTCTAGCCAAGGTTCACCATGAGGGCTCTGACCCTGCCTGGACATCAAGGCATTTTCATACATCCTCTGAAATCTAGGCAAAGGTTCCCAAACCTCAATTCTTGATTTCTGTGCACCCTCTGAAGCAACAGCCTGAGCCATCCATTGGCCCATTTTAGTCATGGCTGGAGCTGAAGCAGTTGAGATGCAGGATATCAAGTTCCCATGCTGCACAAAGCAAGGGGAGCCTGGGCCGGGTAAATGAAACTATTTTTTCCTTTTAGGCCTCCTGGGCCTGTGATGAGAGGGTCTGCCCAGAAGGTCTCTGACATGCCCTGGAGACATTTCACCATTGTCTTGGTGATTAACCTTTGGTTCCTTGCTGCTTATGTAAATTTCTGCAGTCAGCTTGAATTTCTTCCCAGAAAATGGGATTTTCTTTTCTGTCACATTGCTAGGCTGCAAATTTTCTGAACTTTTATGTTCCACTTCCTTTTGAACACTTTACAGCTTACAAATGTCTTCTGCCAGATACCCTATATTATCTCTCTCAAGTTCAAAGTTCCACAGACGTCTAGGAAAAGGGTTAAATGCCTCCAGTCTTTTTGCATAGCAAGTGTGACCTTTACTCCAGTTCCCAACAAGTTCCTCTTTTCGATCTGAGACCACCTCAACCTGGACTTCATTGTCTATAAACCATCAGCATTTTGGTCAAAACCATTCAACAAGTTCTCTAGGAAGTTCTGAACTTTCCCACAATTACTTGTCTTCTTCTGAGCCCTCCAAACTGTTCCAACCTCTAACCTGTTACCCAGTTCCAAAGTCACTTCCACATTTTCATTTTATTTACATCGGCACCCTACTACCCAGTACCAATTTACTGTATTAGTCTGTTCTCACGCTGCTAATAAAGGCATACCTAAGACTGGGTTATTTATAAAGGGAAGAGGTTTAATTGACTCACAGTTCCACATGGCTAGGGAAGCCTCACAATCATGGTGGAAGACAAAGAAAAAGCTACTGGATGTTCTACATGGTGGCAGGCAAGAGAGAGCGTGTGTAGGGGAACTCCCCTTTATAAAATTATCAAATCTCATGAGATTTACTCACTGACAAGAGAATGGCAGGGAAAGATCAGCCCTCATGATTCTGTTATTTACCACTAGGTTACTCCCACAACATGTGGGAATTGTGGGAGCTATAATTCAAGATGAGATGTGGGTAGGGATACAGTGAAGCCATACCACATCTGAATTAGGAAATTAAAAAAAAGAAAAGAAAAAAGGAGCAGTAAGTTTATTTTAAGGAGTAATAAGCTTATTTTAATGGCTGAAAACGTCCTAAATCTGGAAGAGCTATGGACATGTAGGTACATGAAGCTGAAAAGTTTCCAAACAGATTCAATACAAAGAAGACTTTACCAAGACACATTATAATCCAACTGTCAGTTCCAGGAGCTTTTTGGATGAAACTTTAGAGTTTTATAGGTATAAAATCACATCATCAGCAGCGACAGCTTGACTTCCTCTTTACCTATTTGGATGCCCTTTATTTCTTTCTCTTGTCTGATTGCTTTGTATAGGACTTCCAGTACTAATGTTAAATAGAAATGGTGAAATTAGGCATCTTTGTCTTGTTTCAGTCCTCAGGGAGAAAGCTTTTAACTTTTCCCCATTCAGTATAACGTTTACTTTGGGTTTGTCATAGATGGCTCTTATCATCTTAAGGTATGTCCATTCTATGTTGATTTTGTGGGAGGTTTTACCCATAAAGGGATGCTGGATTTTGTCAAATGCTTTTTCTCCATCTTTGAGATAATCATGAGATTTTTGTTTTTAATTCTGTTTATGTGGTGTATCACATTTATTGAGTTATGTATGTCAAACCATCGCTGTGTCCCTGAAATGAAACCCACTTGATCGTGGTGGATTATCTTTTTTATATGCTGTTGGATTCAATGTACTAGAATTTTTTTTGCTAATTTTAGCATCTATGTTCATCGACAATTTTGGCTTGCAGTTTTTGTTGTTGTTTGTTTTTTGTTATATCCTTCCTTGGCATTGATATTAGGGTGATACTGGCTTCAAAGAATAATGTAGGGAGATTTCACTTTTCTCTATCTTTTGAAATAGTATCAATAGCATTGGCACTAATTCCTCTTTGAATGTCTGACTGAATTCAGCTGTGAGTTGATCTGTTCCTAGATTTCTTTTTGTTGGCAATTTTTTATTATCATTTCAATCTCAATGCTTGTTATTGGTCTGTTCAGATATTCTATATCTTCCTGGTTTAATATAAGAGGGCTGTATGTTTCCAGGAATTTATCCATCTCCTCTAGGTTTTCTAGACTATAAACTTTTATATTTCTGTGGTATCAGTAGTATTATCTCCTGTTTTCTTTTTAATTGAGCTTATTTGGATTTTCTCTCTTCTTGGTTAATTTTGCAAATGGTCTATCAATTTTATTTATCTTTTCATGGAACCAGCATTTTGTTTCATTTATATTTTGAATTGCCTATTTTCTTTTAATGCTCTGATCTTTGTGATTTCTCTTCTTACACTGGGTTTAGGTTTCGATTGTTCTTGTTTTTCCAGTTTCATAAGGTTTGGCCTCAGGATACAAAATTAATGTACACAAATCAGTAGTTCTGCTATTTATGAACAGTGACCAAGCTAAAAATAAAATCAATAATTCAACCCCTTTCACAATAGCAGCCAAAAAAAAAAAACCCACATAGAAATATACCTAGCCAAGGACATGAAAGAACTCTACAAGGAAAACCAAAACTGGAGGTACTGAAAGACCTATATAAGGAAAACTAAAACTGCTGAAATCATAAGTGACAAAAACAAATTAAAAGTAATATAGTTGGGCTGTGTCCCCACCTGAACTTCGTCTTGATTTGTAATCCCTATAATACCCACATGTCATGAGAGGGACTCAGTGGGAGGTAACTGAATCATGGGGGTGGTCTCTTCCATGCTGTTCTCATGATAGTGAATGACTTTTCTCATGAGATCTGATGGTATTATAAGTTTCTGGCATTTCCCCTACTGGCACTCAATCTCTGTCCTGTCACCCTGTGAAGAGGTGCCTTCTGCCATGATTGTAAGTTTTCTGAGGTCTCCCCAGCCATGTGGAACTATGAGTCAATTAAAGCTCTTTTCTTTATAATTTACCCCATCTCAGGTATTTCTTCATAGCCGAATGAGAATAGACTAATACAGAAACACATCCCATGCTCATGAATGGGAAGAGTTGATATTGTAAAAATGACCATACTGCCAAAAGCAATATACATATTCAATGCAATATACCACCATCATTCTTCACACAACTAGGAGAAAACAATCTGAAAAGTCATATGGAACAGAAAAAGAGTCCACATAGCCAAAACAAGACTAAACAGAAAGAACGATTCTGAAGGCATTATATTACTTGACTTCAAACTATACTGTAAGGCCATAGCAAGAAAAACAGCATGGTACTTGTATAAAAATAGGCACATAGATCAATGAAACAGAATAAAGAACCTAGAAATAAAACCAAATACTTACAGTCAACTGATTTTTGATGAAGCAAACAAAAAGATATAGTAGGGAAAGAACACCCTATTCAACAAATGTTGCTGGAATGATTGGCAAGCCATATGGAGAAGACTAAAACTGGATCCCCATCTTTCACCTTATACCAAAAGCATTTCATGATGGATCAAAGACTTAAATCTAAAATCTGAAACCATAAAGATTCTAGAGGATGCCATTGGAAAAACCCTCCTAGACATAGGGTTAGAGAAAGACTTCATGACCAAGAACCCAAAAGCAACAACAACAACAAAAGGATAAATAAATGGGACTTATTAAACTAAAAACCTTCTGCACAACAAAATAAACAATCAGCAGAGTTAACAGATAACCTACTGAGTGAGAGAAAATCTTTAAAATCTATACATCCAACAAAGGACTAATATCTATAATCTACAAAAAACTCAAATCTTGATCCCATCAAAAAGTGATATAAGAATATGAATAGACAATTCTCAAAAGAAGATATACAAATGGACAACAAGTATATGAAAAAAAAAATATCAACATCACTATTATCAGGGAAATGCAAATCAAAAACACAATGTACCACCACCTCACTCCTACTAGAATGACCATAAGCAAAAAATAAAAAAAAAACAATAGATGCTGACAGGGATGTAGTGAAAAGGGAGTAATTTTACACTGTTGGTGAGAATATAAACTAGTACAACCACTATGGAAAACAATGTGAAGATTCCTTTAAAAAATAAAGTAGATCTACCATTTGATCCAGTAATCCCAATCCCTAGCTGATGAAAATAAATCATTATATGAAAAAGAAACTTGCACATGCATGTTTATAGCAGCACAGTTCACAATTGCAAAAATATGAAACCAGCCCAAATACCCATCAATCAACAAATCAATAAAGAAAATATGGTGTATGTGTATATATATTAAAGAAAATGTGGTGTATGTGTACATATATATACACACACATATATATATATGTATACACACACACACACACACATATATATATACACACACACACACACACACACACACACATATACATATATAATGGAACACTACTCAGCCATAAAAAAGAACGAAATAATGGCATTTGCAGCAACTTCAATGAAGTTAAATACTATTATTCTAAGTGAAATAGCTCTGGAATGAAAGACCAAACATTGTATATTCTGACTTATATGTGGGAGCTAAGCTATGAGAATGTAAAGACTTTGGGTGCTCAGAGGTAAAGGGCAGGGAGTGGTAAGGAATAAGAGACTACACATTGCATACAGTGTACACTGCTAGAGTGATGAGTGGATCAAAATCTAAGAAATCACCGCTAAGGTACTTATTCATGCAATCAAACACCACCTATTCCTCAAAACCAATTGAAATTTTAAAAAATTTAAAAAAATAATATATTCTTTTCAAAATCAGTAATAAACCAGTGATGCCCACACAAAAAAATCAAACTGTCAAATATCGAAGACAGAGAGAGAGATTTAAACCCAGCAAGAATAAAAAAGGGCCTTGCCAAATGAAAAGGAATGGCCATAGGTTATTAGACATTTTAGCAGAGGCCCTGCATGTCAGGAGACAGTGGGGTGACATACTGAAAGTGCTGTGAGACAAAAAACAAAAAGTGCCTCTCAAACAAAAATTTACCTGGCAAAGCTGTTCTTCAAAAATGAAGAGACAGGATAATAAGGCAACCATAGTTAATAAGAATTCATTATATACTTTGAAAAAGCTAGAGAGAGGGTTGCAAATCTTCCAAATACAAAGGTATGATGAATGTTTGGGGTGATGGGTATTCCATTTATCTTGATTTGATAATTACACATTGTATGCATATATAAAAAAACTCAGATGTCCCATAAATGTATGCAGCTATTATATATCAATAAGTAATGAAGGAGAGATAAAGACTTGTTGATTTTACAGACAAAGAAGAGCTTAGGAGTTTATTATCATTATATCTGCTGAACGAAAAAATGCTAAAGGGAATTATTCAAGCTGAAACAAAAAGACATTAATTAGTAACACAAAATCATATCAAAGTATAAAATTCACTGGCAAAGATAAGAACATAATCAAATTCAGAACACTATAATTCTGTAATGGTGGTGTGTAAATCACTTACAACTCTGTTAAAATATTAAAAGACAAAAATAGTAAAATAACTATAGCTACAATAATTTATAAAGGGACAAATTATATATAAAATGTAAATTGTGCAAACGAAAACAAAGTATGGATGCAAGAGTAAGTAAAAGTATAGGATTGTTTTGGCAATTGAAGCTAAGTTGCTATCCGCTTAAATAGATTGTTATAACTATAAAATGTTTTGTGTAACTCTCATGGTAACCACAAAGCAAAAGTCTATCATATACATATACAATTTTTTTTTAAAGAAAACAAAGTAAACCACAAAAGAAAATTATAAAATCACAAGAGAAAACAGAGGAAGAAGGGAAGAAGTAATGTACAAAACAGACAGAAAGCAATAATTAAAATGACAACAGTAAGTCTTTACCTGTCAATAATTACTTTAAGTTTATATTGATTAAATTCACCAAAAGACAGAGTGGGTGAAAGAATTTTTTAAAAATCCAACTATATGCTTCTCACAAGAGACTCATTTCAGCTTTAAGAACACATGCTGAAAATGAAGGGATTGGGAAGAGATAGCATATGCTAATAGAAACAAACAGTAGAGTTATCTATACTTATGTAAGATACATTAGACTCTAGGTAAAAAACTGTAAGAGTCAAATAATGCCAATATATAAGGATAAAAATCAATTAATTAGAATACATCATCATTATAAAAATATATATGTACCTAATATAAGAGCACCTAAATATATAAAGCAACTATAAACAAATCTGACAGGAGAAATTGAAACACAATAATGATGGAGAACTTCAGTACCTCGCTTTTAAAAAAAGACTGATCATCCAGACAGAAAATAGCTAAGAAAATGCTAGATTTAAACTACGCTGTAGACCAAATGAACATAATAGGCATATACAGAATATAACATCCAATAGCAGCAGAATACATGTGATTCTTAAGTACACAGAGAACATTCTCCAAGATAAATCATGTTTGGTCACAAAATAAGTTGTAACAAATTTTAAGATATTGAAATTTCATGAAATGCATTCTCTGACCACAGTGGTATAACACTAGAAATCAGTAACAGGAGGAAAGTTGGAAAATTCAAAAACATGAGAAACATGAGAAAACCAAACAACATGCTCTCAATTAGTCAAAGAAGAAATAAAAAAATAAATAAAAAATATACTAAAACAAGTGAAAATAGAAACTCAACATACCAAAATTTATGGGTTGAAACTAAAGCCGTTCTAATAGGGAAGTTTATAGCAATTAATACCTACTTTAATAAAAAGAAAGATTCTCTAATAAAAAATTTACCCTTCAAGGAACTTAAAAAAAAAAATAAGCCCAAAATTGGTATGTAAAAGGAAAAAAATAAATATCAGAGGAGAATTAAATAAAATAGAGACCAGAAAAGTAATAGAAAAGATCAATGAAACTCAGAGTTGCTTTTCATGAAAAGATGAAATTGACAAACCTATAGGTTTGGCACACCTTTTTTTTTTCACTAAAAAGAAAGAAAACTCAAACAAATAATCAGACACAAAATGGGAAACATGACAACGGATACCACAGAAATAGAAGGGGTCACAAGAGTTTGGTATAAACAATTTTATGCCAAAAAATAGGTTAACTTGGAAAAATTGATAATTTCTAAAAATATAAAACCTACCACGACTGAATAATATGGAAATATAAAATATGAACAGTCTTAATAACAAGTAATCAGATAGAATCAGTAATAAAGCATCCCCCATCAAAAAAGACTAGGAACTAATGCTTCCCCAGTGAATTATAAAAATATTGAAATAAGAAATAATATCACTGTTTCTCAAACTTTTTCAAAATATATGAAGAGAAGGAAACCCTTCTGAACTTACTATAGAAAGTTAGCATTACACAAATACCAAAGCCAGACAAGTGCATTATATGAAAAGAAAACTACAAGCCAACATACCTGATGAACATAGATGCTTAATACTCAACAAAATACTAGCAAAACAATTTAGTAGCACATTAATGCTATCCTCAGCGTGATCTAATGCTATCCCCAGTGTGATTGCATTAGAAGGTAAAGCCTTTGGAAAGTAATTGGTATCATACTGTATTATCAAATGGGGTTTGTGTCAGAGATGTAAGGATGGCTCAAAATATACAAAGTGATTAGTGTAATAAAGTAAGTACATTAACGGAATGAAGAAATCATATGATGATTTCAAAAGATGCAGAAAAAGTGTTTAATAAAACTCAACATTTTTATATGACAAATACTCCAAAAAATTAGTTATAGAAGAAATGTACTCCCAGACAATGAAGGTCATATATGACAATCCCACAGCTAACATTATATTCAACAGTGAAAAGCTGGAAGCTTTTCCTTTAATATCAAGAACGAGACAAGGATATCCACTCTCACCACTTATATTCAACATAGTACAGACAGTTCTAGCCTAATGATTAGGCAGGAAAAAGAGTTAAAAGCATCAAAATCAGAAAACAAAAAATTCTGTTTGTAGATGATGAAATTGTGTATGTAGAATATCCTAAAGACCCCACCAAAAACTGTTAGAATTAACAAACAAATTAAGTAAAGCTTCAGGATACAAATTTAATACACAGAAATTAGTTGTTTTTCTATATACTATCAACAAACTATCTGAAAAAGAAATTCAGAAAATAACCCCATTCACAATTGAATCAAAATACTTAAGAATAACTTTAACCAAAGAGGTGAAAAATGCATACACTGAAAACTATAAAACATTGGTGAAAAATCCATACACTGAAAAACTATAAAAAACATTGGTGAGAGAAATTAAAGAAGATTCAAATAAATGGAAAGATGCTTTATGTGTCTTTATTGTTAAAATGTAAATACTAATCAAAGCAATCGACTGATGCAATAAAATCCTTATCAATATTTCAATAGCATTTTTTCACAGAACTAGAAAAAAATCAATTCTAATATTGCTATGAAACCAGAAAAGATCTTGCCTAGCTAAAGGAATCTTGAACAAGAAGAACACTGGGAACATAAAATATGTTAATTTTAAATTATATTACAAAACTACAATAATCAAAAGAGCACAATACCGTCATAAAAACAAAGATATAGACCAATGGAACAGAACAGAAAATTCAGAAATAATCCCAAGCATTTAGGGCCAACAAATTTTCAACAGGGGTATTCAGAAAACACAATGGGGAAAGATAGTTTCTTTAATAAATGATATTAGAAATCTAGATATAAACATAAAACTAAAATTGTATTCTTATCTTACACCATACACAAAAATGAACTCAAGATGGGTTAATGACTTAAACTTAAGTTCTGATTTCATAATACTTCTCGAAGAGAACTTAAGGTAAGAGCTCTGTGACACTGGTCCTAGCAATTGTTTTTTGCATATAACACAAACAACAGAAGCAAAAATAAACTAGTAAGACTATATCAAACTGCAAAGCTTCTTCACAGGAAGGGAAACAACAGAGTAAAATCATAACCTATGAAATGGAAGAAAATATTTGCAAAGCATATACCTCATAAGGTTTTCATAGCCACAATCTTTAAATCATAAACTCAACAGCAATAAAATGAAAAACCCAGTTAAAAAGTGGGTAAGGATCGAAATTGACATTTTTTTCCAAAAAGACATAAAATAGCCAACAGGTATATGCAAAAGTGCTTAACATTGCTAATCATGTTAATGATGGGGAAATGAAAATCAAAGCCCCATGATATGTAACCTTACAACTACTAGGATGGCTATTTTCACAAGTCAAAATTTATCAAGTATTGGGGAGGATGTGGAGAGAAGGGACCCTTATACATTGTTGGTGGAATGTAAATTGGTGCAAACATTATGAAAAACAGTATAAGGATTTCTTATAAAATTAAAAATAGAACTACCATATAACCTAACAATTGTGTTTCTTAGTATATATCCAAAGGAAATGAAATCAGTGTATCAAATACTAAATATATGTGTACACACAGAAAGTTATTTAGCTTTAGGAAAGAAGAAAATCCTGCCATTTACCACAATATAGATAATCCCGGAGAACATTATGCTAAGTGAAATAGAGACACACATAGACAAATATTCAATGATCTCATTTACAGTAAGATTTAAAAAGTCAGACTCATAGTATAGAGTAGAAGGCAGAAGGGTGGTTACCAGGGTTCAGATCATGGAGAAAATAGAAAGAAATTGGTTGAAGGCTACAAACTTTTCCTTATAAGATGAGTAAGTTCTGACAACCAAATGTAAAGTATGGTCATGATAGTTAATGATGTATTATGTTTCTACTTCCAGTTTGTTAAAGGGTAGATATTAAGTATTCTCACCACAAAGTAAAAGTATGTGAGGTGACACTTATATAAATTAGCTTGATTTTGATAGTATAATTATATGATATATGAAAACATCATGTTGTATACCTTAGATATACACAATTTGTATCAGTCAATTATACCTCAGTAAAGCTGGAAAATGGCGTACCTGTCTTGCAGGATTGCAAGGATAATTAGAAACAATGTTTATATAAGGTATATAAGTAGACAAAGCAAATTACTATCTGCAAGTAGTAGTAAATTCCCATGGCCAGGCGCAGTGGCCCACGCCTGTAATCCCAGCACTTTGGGAGGCCGAGGCGGGTGGATCACGAGGTCAAGAGATCGAGACCATCCTGGTCAACACGGTGAAACCCCGTC
>NW_016107316.1:5702613-5725613 GCF_001604975.1 Cebus imitator
AAAAAAAAAAAAAAAAAAAAAAATTCCCAAAAGGAGGCGAATCTACGATAAAGGTTGGCAAAGAAGCACCCAGAAGGAAAAAGACGAAAGAGGAAAATGATAAACTGTGAGCAGTCAATGGTTTTAATTCGCTCCCTACCACTCACTCCCTAGCTATGTGACCTCAATCAAGTTCCTTCAACAACTTGAGTCTTAGTTTTATCCTAAGTTGAGGTAATAATACTTGTTCTGAATTGTCGATTGAGTAAGGGACCTGAATAAAGCATCAGTATCACAATTAAAAACATTCACAATTAAAAACATTAGATGCTATTCCAGTTCTCTTCCCCATTACATTTAGTCCAAGACATTATTACAACTTTCCACTCGTGAATACAATCTAATTTAAAGGGATGGTGGCATTGCTCATGAAGAGAGTCAAAGACCCTTTGATGCAGATGAGACAGAACCCGAGTATGTAATGCAACCCTCTGCGTTACTGGAGGAGAAATGTCGGATTTAGGTCGTGAAGAGATTTTCACAACGATGTGAAACTAACCAGTGAAGATCATGGAATGTTTTCCCAGTGGAGGTCAGTTCTTCTTCATAGACACTCCATCTAGACAAAGTTAAAAAATACATCTGAACAGGAAAAATGCCCCTATGCCTCCTGATTAAATGTAATACAAAACCAGTAAAAGAATAACAATAGCATTAACTCATTCAATAATATTAACACTCTCTCATAGATTTTTAAAAAATTTCTAATAGTTCTTAACTCTTAAAAATGTAGCCTCAAACCTGCCTTATACATAACACAGGAGGTGAATCATTATAATTACAATTCAGATCGATGAGCTACCTTTCAATAATTAGAGATGTCCCCCAAGCTCAAATTTCTGAGTAAGTGCTGGAGCAGGAAGTTGAGCTCCTGGTCAAGATATTTTGTCCTCCACAAATTAGGTGTCAATTTCTTTACACAGAGACAGCTTAATAAAGGTTTTTTTTTTTTCTTTTTCTTCAAAGATGCAAAATACATTTAAATGCAACTTTTCCTACTCTGTAACTTCCTTGTGCTACATCTTTGGTAGAAGCTTTTGCTAAATCTTGCCTAGCATTTTAAATAATAAATGACTTAACTCTATTGAAAGTAAAGTGTATTTTTTACACATTTTCCATTTAAAAAACTTCTAAGATGATAAAAATGAATACTTGAGGAATTAAACTTAGAGAATCAGGGACTTTCAATCGCTGTAAGTATTTGGAAACAGAATAAACAGGAAAATTTGTCACATAATTTAAACTATCCTAATAGTTCTTTTGAAGAAGAAAAATAGGGATATTTGTGTCAGTATATATCTTTTATTTTACATTTTAAATGTGTACAATACCTAGTGGTAGACAAATATAGTGAAAACAGGATAAATTCCACAGAGCATGTTGTTTATACTTTATGATTTATCCTCCACAAATTGTAGCCAGGATATTCACAAAGAATGTGTTTAATAAAAGAAAATATTCCTTTTCATCTCTGTTTTATAGGGTACAGAAATATTTGGAAGGAGGTATTGAGTTGGAGTAACCTAATAAAAATAAAAACATGATCAAACGTTGCAGACCACAAACCAGTGATAACAATTTTAAGATGATGTTAAATTCTTTTGGAAAAGAAACTTGGCTCCATCAAGGAATAATGGGTGTGGTATATGAGAACAAGTTAGAAA
Source organism: Cebus imitator (assembly GCF_001604975.1). NCBI lineage: Eukaryota > Metazoa > Chordata > Mammalia > Primates > Cebidae > Cebus > Cebus imitator. The sequence continues at coordinate 5,704,317 of NW_016107316.1, forward strand.
TACACAAAAATCCCACTGCTATCTGAAGTATTTTGTATTTCACAAGACACAAGGTTAAAGGTAACATTCCAATTCATGTTCAAGTCACAGGATGTGCGCACTGATTAACTGTCTGCTTATTACAACTTTAAAACAAATTTCTTATTGTTAGAATAAATAGTAAAATAGCCAGTGAAGGGAGGAGCTGTGAAATGAACCAATCTAGATATTTTGTAAGTTCCTGTGAAAGATTGAGTTTTTCAGTTTTTTTGTATACCCAAGTATAAATATACTATTTGTATCTAATTCTTAGAAAAATATTTTGATACAAAAACAAAATATATAGAAAACAAATCATGCAATCATACGCACACATATGTACATATGTATATACATGTGTATGTTTGCGTTTGAGTAGCCATTGCATGCTTCTCTCTTTGGTTTCTTTTGCAGCACAGGCTGTGCCTTCTATTTGCCATTTAAAGCAAAAGGACACTACGGATAAAGCAATGATATGAAAGTTCAGTCCAGTCTTTCTACTTAAAAATCAAGTGACAGAATGGATAAAGGATTTAGGGTTAATGTTGGGAGTGAAACAAAATCTTGTTGAAATCCAGGCCATATTAGCAATGCAAATTTACCCTCCCACCTCTCAATTTCCAATCTATAAAATGATAATATATTTAAAAAGTCTAGGAATAATATAAGAATTAAATGGTACAAAATAGGAAAAAAAGTCCTTTGAATATATGCCATGCAATATACCCTCAATAAAGATAAGCTATTATTATCATTGTTATTTTAATTATCTTTGTATAGATTCTAGAATGTCTTCCCTTCTTTGAGTTTTACAGTCTTCATCTTTGTAAATGTGGTTCCCAACCTGTACTTTTCCTTGCGTAATTTATAATTTCTGATGGACATGACTTAGAAAGAAACACAGAAAGTGGTATAAGATGAAACAATGTTATGCAGATGATATAATCACAGAATATCAGATCATATGATCTTAAGATAACACAGAATGAGAATGTCCCTCAGAGTATCATAAAACAAGTCTTCTTTTTGTTGTCTCTCTGCTTTCAATAGAGGTCATTTTACCTTGCCCCAAGATAGAAAGGTAGGTAGACACTATAAATGTTAGATAATAGAGTCTTGTCATTATATTATCATAGAACCTATAGAGCGATAGTTCATATGATGGAAAATTGCTCAGTAATATAAAGGAACAGACTGGTGATATATGCAACAATACAGATGCATCTCACATTATGTGAAGAAAGCCAGACACAAAAATACCACTTATTGAATCTGTCTGTTCCCCACAAAAGGTATACATTGTGAGACAGCATTAGAAGACAGGGCCTTTAGGAAGTAATTAGGTCCTAAAGGCACCCTGCTAATGAATGGAATTAGTGCCTTTATAAAAGAGATCCAAGGAGATAGACAGCTCTTTTCAGTATGTGAGAACAAAATCAGAAGGTGCCATCTGTGAACCAGGAAGTGGGACACTCAAGGGACTTTGAATCTGCCAGTGGCTTGATCTTGGACTTCCCAGCCTCCAAAAGTGTGAGAAATAAATTTTGATTGCTTATAAGCTACCCACTGCATTAGATTTTTTTATAGCAGCCCAAGTGGACTAAGCCGGTGCATTTATACTACCTTCTGGAAAAAGAAAATGAATAGGAAACGAATTAAGATCAGTAGTTGCCAGTGGTCAGGTAATGGGGAGAGGAGGGACTGTCATAAAGCAGAGGAGGAAACTTTCAAGGAGATGAAAATGTTCTTATTCCAATTTTGTTTGTGGTACAGAAATGTATGCATCTGACAACATTCATAGAACTATACACATAAAATAATTAATTTTCCTGTATGTAAACTACCTATCACTAAACTTTACTTACATACACATACACACACACAAGCACGCGGTTGAGAAATGACAGTGACAGTCAAAGATACTCATTAATGTTCTGAACTCGATTTAAAGTAAAATATTTACCCTCTCACCAATCCTCTTATCATAGTTTGGGCTACAAATTGAGCACAGAAAAGAGAGGCATTGTTGAATTATTCCTTTTATTCTGCCCAGGAAATTACTTCCTCCAGACGTTTTTTTTTTTTTTTTTCTTAAGTGAAAGAAAAATATGTTAAACATTTTAACTGAACTAGTATCTTCATAATAATTCTGAGAGATAGTTCCTATAAAAATATTTTCAAAGCTTTCCAGAAATAGTTTAGGTAGGGGTTTGGGGCTTAGAAAAGTATTAATTGGACTGATATTATGATGATATTATTGATTTCTTACCATGTATTATTCACTGGGACTTTTACTACAACCATTTCTTAGAAGGAGAAACTGAAGGCATAAAGGATTATAGCTTAAATCATTTTCAAGAGTCACTCAGCTTTTCCTTGCTTTTTGAACAAAATCAAAGAGCCAGGGTTTGATCCCAGAGAATCTGACTCAGGAGTCCATGCTTTTGCTGTGCATCATACACTACAGAGCTTTAGGTTTGCTAATGCTAGCAGATGTTGGAAACTGACCTTCCTGTAGGTGTTTTTCCATTATTTTGAAGTGCCCATTTGCAGATTTCCACTTATCTGTTTCCCAGAAATCTTCCACTTATCTCTTTCCCAGAAATGACTTTTCATCTCCTAGGGCATTCCCTCTCAGTTTCTGGATGACTGACTGGTACCTCTGCCTTTCTGAGACAGGATTATATTGCTCTAGTTTTATCTTCTACACAGTCCACTCACGGTGCCTGTGAAACATGCATGCATCTCTGCTTCTCATGCTCTGAACTGCTCCTAGGGCAGTCCCCATCTCCTGCTTCCACAGTCTGTTTTAGCATTCTTAGTCAAGAGTCAGTGCTAGCTTTGGTTTTTCAAAGGAAGGAGGCATATTTAAATTCTGAATGATCCCAATAAAGCCTCCTCATAAGATTTTCAGTGAGGTGAGTAGATTTCAGCTCCTCCACCTCCACCAAGCACGTGCATTTGTGCATAGCAGGCTTGATGTAAAGAAGGTAGACCTGTCCTCTCACCCCCACACTCTTCCACCCCTGAGGTCAGCTTAATGGGCCATGGCCCGTGCAGTTGTACAGGGCACCATGTTTAGGAAGGGCTTCAACCACTGGATTTAATTCTCGTTAGTCGCCATTTGAAATGCTTGATAGTTTTGTTTTTAATATGTGTTTTGCAAATGAAATCAAATGGGACAATAGAATATGTGCTAGAAGATTGGAGGCAGATGTTGGAAACTGAGTTTTTTGTAGGTGCTTTTATCCGAGGAGGTCCCACATACCCTCCCCCACTACCTTCCTGCCTCCTTGGCATGGGTTATTCAAATGCAGCAGGGGCCTGAACAGGTACAGGGAGGGTCAGGTTGACAAAGGTATCCCAAGAACAGTGATCACCTGTTCTCACTCAGGACATTCCCATGCCTGAAAGAATACAATATTAAACAGCAGATAAAATAGTCTATGATGTGTCAAAAAGAAGTAAAAAGAGCAAAAAAAAGGACTTTTTCTTTTTTTGCTTTGCTTTTTCAACAAGACCCCTGCATTTTCACTTTGTATTAGGCCCTAAAAATTACATAGCTGACCCTGTACCCACCCACTCTATCCTTTTGGGCAGAGAAAGAAGCACACAATCTGGCTTACAGCCTTCTCCAAAAACATTTTTGTATGACTCCAAATACTTTTTTCTTTTCACCCTTTGATTTTTTTTTAAATATCCTTAATCTGTCTTGAGGTACAAGAGTTATAAAATTGCTTCTAGAAATGTATTTTGGTTTATAAACGTCACATCTATCCTATTTAATCTCTTGTTCAAATTTCCGTTTTTATATTGTTAAAAAATGTGAAAGTATTATTTTTTTTGTCTTTGACTTGTCTCATTTTTAGCTCAGCTCTAAATCCAAAGATGCTGTTATGTTTCTACTGCTGGTGAGCTGGGGGTTGAAGCCCTGTCCTGAGAAATTTATGTTAAGAAAAATCAGTGTTTGTTATTGACTTCAAATTAAATTAAACATAGTAACAACTCATGAAATCCTAATGTTGTGCATTTTCATATTTTAAGTCATTACAAAAAATGCTTTAAAGTGGCTTAGCTAAAATTCTAATTCTATTTTTCCCTTTAATTTTTAGTTGACATTTAATAATTATACATATTTATGGAATACAGAGTGATACCTGGATACATGTATATATGCATATCCATCAGACAAAATTATAGTCAGATAAGAGGAATAAATTGTAGCATTCTATTGTCCTGGAATTGTGTCAAAAGGGAAACTGTTGTATGAAGAACAATAATAAGCACCATTTTAAGTGCATTGCATACCTTAACTCATTTGAACTTCACGATGATTTGATGAGGTGAGTATGGATTAATTCCATCTTGTAGATGAATTGATAAGTCAGATAGAGGTTAATAAATTGCCATCCTACCAGATTAGCAAGTGGTCTAAACCAAAATTTAAACCCAAACACTTTAGCTCCAGAATCCATGGCTTTGTTTACCTGGTTACACTACCAGTTGAAGGTACTGAAAATGTTTGTCTTTTTAAAAAATACTTACTTATTTGATATGAGAGACTAGCCTAAGGTTTTAGGGTTCAGGGCTTGGCTGGCATGGTAACCTCCTAAATTCCTGAGGTTACAAGAAAACACACACACACACACACACACACACACTCTCTCTCTCTCTCTCTCTCTCTCTCTCTCTCTCTTTCTGAACTTCCTAACAATAGGAGCTATGGGTTTAATTTTTAACTCTAATTTACAAGCAAGACCATCAGAACAGTGTTCTATAGCACAGGAATGGTTTCTTGCAGGTTTATAAAGAGTAACAATAATACTATTTATTTATTCATGGTCATTATGCAACAAGCACTGGAAAATGCTATTCATATTTTATCTTTTAGATTTCAAAATAACTCTCGGAAGTAGTATTAGTCCCAGTTTAAAGTGAAGAAATGGAAGCTTAAAAAGGATGAAAACTTGAGCTCATTCATACAGTTACTAAATGTGGCAGCAATTTATTTGAAATCCAGTCCTGCATGAAATGCAGTGCATTTCACAGTGCTGAAAATTATCACAGCTTCATTGCTACTGTGGCTGGAACTGGCTTGCAAGCAGCTTGCATTCAACCCCTACCAGCTCTCTCCTGAGATCCCATTTAGTGCATCTATTACGTCAAGTTGATATCTTTAAAATAGCCATGGTGAGGATATTTACACTACAGCAGCCAACAAAGACTACAAATCATGGTTCCCCCACCACCTTCAGAGAGCTGGGTTACCAGCACACACACCATTGTGTACGGCAAGAGCAAATTACTTAACCATTATGCAGTCTTTCAATTTGCCACCATCTCCTGATTTACTTTTGTCATTTATACTCCCTCAGCTCTTTCCTACTTGACTACAAAATTTTTATCCATTGATTTCTTGTCTGGCTATTGATACAACTGAAGTTAGTCTTCCTCTGTTTCTGTCCATGCACCACACTTCTGCCAGAACTATTATTTTTTCTGATTCATTTTTGTTTGAAATTAAAAATTAAAATATCATGAAATGTCAAGTAAGTTAAATGTGTCAACCCCCATGTGGTTATGGTATGCACAGGAGGCAGGAAAATACTGGGTAGAAGAGCGTGGTTTCCTGGCACAGGTCCCATTCTCAAGCCTGGAAACCATGGCCCTAAATGAGAACAGTTATCCATTTTCCCACCCAAATGTTGCCTTTTTGACCTACCCCTCTCCTGTATTCTATGCCCATATAAGCCCAGACCTCAGCTGGCAGAGAGACAGGCGGTTGAATGTCGAGAGGGGAAGGAACAACTGAGTGTCTGAGACTACAGAAGGATGTGACTTAACTTCAGAAGGCATGACTTCAGAGTGGAGCCCAGCTAGAGATGGCCAGGCTTTTAGAGAAAGATCACCTTCTTCCTGTAGCATTCCCTTTCCAGCTCCCCTTCCACTGAGATTCATTTCCACTGCTTAACAAAATCCTCTGCATTCACCATCTTTCAAACCATTTGTGAGACCTGATTCTTCCTGGATGCTGAACAAGAACTCAGGTGTCAAAAGGGCAGGTGCTATCACACTAACTCTGCACTGAGGTGTTTAACACTTAAGCCATCATCTCTTTATACTGCCTTGGGCTGGAATCCAAAAGAGCTCACCCCACCCCTGGCACCCACTTGCCTGTGTGCTGCCTCCCATGAAGGGTTGAGCTTAGTGGGTTTGAGCAAGTGAAGTTTGTCCCTGCCAGTGCCAAAATGGCTGGCTAGGCCCAGAGCTGGTGCACTTCACTTCCTACCTATGAAAGGGTCAAGGGGACTCTCCCATCTCTGTTATCCCCAGTGCTGATTCCTCACTAATGCAGAATGTATCACAAAATGTCCCTGCATAAACCCTTTATTGGTTCTCAATCGCAAGAAAATGAAAAGAAGCTCAGTGAAATATAAAGCCTCATTATAATCTGGTCCCAAGTCTACCCTCAATCTGATTTCCTGGCCTATCTTTCCACCCTGACTTTCCTTGGCAGTGTTACTTAATGGTTGAGAGCTCAGGCTCTAAAGCCAGATAGAGTACTTGGGATTGAAGCACTAGATGTGTTGTGGTTTAAAAATATGCACCTCTGGATCCACGGTGTGAAAGTTTTAGTCTCACCAAGTAGCAAATGGGAATAGCACTGGTAGCTAGCTTACATGTTTTGCAAAGTTCAATCAACCCAGACAAATGGACTAGCAACAAAGCTTAGCACATACTAAGTTGTGTAAATGTAACTCATTGTTTTTAGTGTCATTACTATCATCATGAATAGCTTTTCTTATTTGGTTTCATCATTTAAAAAAGGAGGCAAGATATTGTTAAATATTTTCTGAAATTTAACCATAAGGTTCAACTGAATTGAGTGTTCGATACCACAATATTCATTTAATTGCCAAGCTTTTGGAAGGAGAATAGACCTAACTGATGGGCATAATGAAAGAGAAGACAGCAGCACAAAATGCCGGCCTCTCTCTTCATCCCTGTTAGACTCCTACCTATGATACATGGATAGTTGGGTCAGTGAGTGAAGGGGGAGAAATAGAACAAGACAAACCCAAACCAACTTTATATAAAACTATTTCATATGAAACTCTTTATTAGGAATTCCCTTGGTATCCCATAATGATACCATGTCTTTGGACATGGTTACCTGGTGAGAATAGCCTGTATTCCTCACCTTCTTTGGCTTCTATCTGACAAACTCATTTACCCTTCAAGCTCCAGTTCACTAGTAAACTCTTCTTGGAAATCACCTCTGATCCCCTTGGATGTAGTTTAGCACTCCCCCCCAGTGGGTGCTAGAGGCGTGCCACTAACCTTAATTTATTAATTTGTATTGTGAGTTATTTGTAAGTGATCCAACAGAATGTGAGATCCCTTAGGACTGGGTTGTTTTATCATAATGATCTAGTACAGTGGAAATGGATGTACTCAACCAACATTTATTAAATTGCACTGCAATATATCAAATGGCATTTAAGTGAGAAGCAATCATACCAGGTAGGGGTTTTGTGTACTGCCAATCCCTGGGGAACATTACATCTACGTAGGACACCAATAATGCATCTTCAGTGATGGAGTGGTAGAAATTTACAGAGTTAAATGCATACTGACTAGTTTTTTTCCCCCAGATACACTTATCTGGAGACGCTACCTCCATCAGCAAAATAGAATGTTAGAGGTAATTTATTTCTACTGACTAATTTTATAGAATAGAGATTGACTCAGGTAAATATATTGACAAGTTTTACAGAGCTAACTAGGAGAAGATCAAGGAGTTGAAACCAATTCTACCTGTCTCTAAAAAAGACTTTATATCGTAATCTGTTGCTTTCCCCAAACTTTAAGTTTCATCTCAAGTGGTTCACTTGTGTTGAATAGCCATTTTTTGTGCAATTCAATACTGAATTTTAGACATCATGTTTCATGCCTAGCTTCAATGAGCTGCTATGTAAAACTACTGTTATGTAATAAATAGTACGTAATATGCCCTATGTAGGTATTAAATTTTCTTGACCCAGTGTCTAAATATAATTTAGATAAGTTTTTCTAATGTAATTTTTTCTCAGTTTGGACCTTGCCTTATCAAATTATTTTCTTTTCCTTTTTTGAAGTTTTTATGTTAAGATTATGATCCTTAATTCAATACGTAGGCAACTGAAGATATATCTTCTTACAGGGCAAGCTGTTTATATCACCTTTTTTTCTCCCATAAATGAGAATTATATTTCCTCTACGAGTTTGAAATATTTGCTGAAAAATAAGAACAACAGTTAAGAGCTCAAGAAAGACTTAAAGTAGGTAACAAGATGATGCCAAGAGAATGTTAATAATGTGATTAATACCATTTCTTGTGAAACACAATTTTTTTCTGACCAATAATCTTTCATTTCCTCTAACATACACTGTGAAGAGATGAGAAAGAGATAGATATTTATCTATACCTATACACAATAGATTTATTGAGATACAATTTACATACCATAAAATACAACTATTTAAAATGTACAATTTAATGTTTTTTAGTATATATGTAGCGTAGTGCAAATCATAGCCACAATCAATTTTGGAACATTTTCATCACCCCCAAAAAAGTCTTTGTGCATTGGCAGTCACTCCCATCACCCCTCCTACCTACTGGCCCTAAGTAAGCACTAAGCTACTTACTTTTTCTATAAATCTGCCTATTCTGGATATTTCATATCAAATAAATCATATAATATGTTTTCTTTTGTGAGTTATTTCTTTAAGTTAGCATAATGTTTTCAAGTTTCATCCATTTTATACCATGAATCAGTACTTTGTTATTGCAGAATAAAATACTCAATTAAATGAATGTACCAAATTTTATTTTTCTGTTGATAGACGTTTGGGTAGTTTTTTACTTTTTGAGTATTATGAATAATGTTATGGACATTTTTGCACAAGTTTTTGGGTAGTTTGTTGCTTTTCTTGGATATGTACCTAGAAGGTGAATTGCTGTCATATGTTAACTCTGTGTTTAAACATTTGAGGAACTGCCATACTGTTTTACAAAGCAGCTGCACCACTTTACATTCTAACTAAAAATGTATGAGGGTTTCAGTTTCTCCACATCCTTTCCAATAATTGATACTCCCTGTCCCCTTTGCTACAGGGGTTCTAGTGTGAGTGCAGTAGTATCTCATGTGAATTTGCTTTGCACTTCTTCCTTGGCTAATGATGTTGAGCATATGTTAATTTGCCTAATGGCCATTTATATACCTTTTACAGAAAAATGTTTATTCCGCTTCTTTGCCTATTTTTAAATTGGGTTATTTATCTTTTCTGTTGTTGAGTTGTAAGAGTTCTTTATATATCCTGGATCTAAGTTCCTTAACAGATATATGATTTGCAAATATTGTATCTCATTCTTTCATTGTGTTTATAATTTCTCAGTGGTATTATTTATAGCATGATGGTTTTTAATTTAGACAAAGCACAATTTATTTTTATTTTCTCAATTTCACTTTTGGTATCATACATAAGAAAGCTTTGGTTAACCTGAAGTCACAAGTATTTACTATTATGGTACATTCTTATGGGTTTTTTTTTTATTGTTTAAGCTCTTACATTTAAGTCTATTACGTATTTTGAATTAATTTTTGTGCATAGTACGAGAAAGTTTTTTTTAACTTTATTCTTTCACATATGAATATGCAGTTGTCTCAGCACTGTTTGTTGAAAAGATTATTTTTTCCTTGGGGAATTGTCTTTGCACGCTTATTAAGTATCACGTAATCTTGAATAAAATAGAACTAGTTTATTTAATGAGAATATTTACAGATACATACTAAGTAAATTAAAGCTAACTGGTAAAAATATTTAAAAAGTGCCAAAATTATGTTTGTAACTTGTTAAAATGCTCAGAATTCTGAATTCTACTTTTATTAAAATATTTTAATGCATACATCATATTTAATAATTATAAATTAATGTTTATTTATCTATATATTTAGCTGATGACATTAAATAAACAAAAAAAGATTACACTTCTTAGTCATAAGTTCTAAAAAAATGCTTATGTTAAGGACATGGTTATGTTAAATTTGGAGTTATTTTAGTTAGCTGGTTCAAGCACAAAACAAATTTAATGTTAGCAATCTTCATAATATATTTAGCTTCTCTGATAATATGATAGCCATGATAGTAACTGGCCACATAGTGACCAGAAATTGTATCAGGCATCCTTGTTGTTTGCTGATTAGATCTGGCCAAGTCTCAAATTTGCTGAACACAGGAGCACTGGAAGAGCATTATGCATAACTTTCTTCTGCATTGAGATCACAAGGGATCAGGAAGTGGCAACTGCAAACATGGGAGGGAAAGTTAACATAGAGGGAAGCAGGAATAGGGAAAACAAAGATGAATCAAAGCGGGGGGGGGGGGTCGCTACTTAAAGCAGGCCTGTGTTCCAGAGCAGGCTACTCACCCACTTTACACCTCCTTTCTCCTTCTACAATCACAAGTTCAGAAGTTCAGCTGGGCACTTTGCCTCCCATAAAGTAAACCACATTTTTCAGGCTCTCTTCTAGAGAAGTGTGGCCATGAGACAGGGTTTTGGCAAAGATGTAAGCATACTTAATACATTTATTTAAGCAATTATATAAAGATACTGGGAGGTTTTTAAAGAACCCTTTATAAAGGAAATGATACATTAAAGAAGAAAACTAATCATTAATATTAGTGAGAAAGAGAGAGAGCAAGAAAATATAAATGTGACAAATTACAGGTGGTGAATCTGGACAAAGAATATGTGGGAGTTCTTTGTATTATTCCTGCAGTCTACTATAAGATTGAAATGACCTCTAAATAAAATCATGTTAACAAAAGAAGTTAAAAAAGAAAAAAAGAAGTTGTAGTGGTTACCAAAATTCTTCCTTCCCAAAGACACTAGGAAAAAAGAAAAGTAGTTTTTTTTTAAGTTTCCATTTAAAATATTTTCAAATTTACAGGAAAATTGCAAAAATAATAGACTTTATGTATATGCTTTCTCTGTTTTCTGCTCACATCTTGCATAATCATATATACTTGTCACAATTAAGGTGTTCATACTAGGACAACACTACTAACACAATGGCAGATTTTATTCAGATCAGATTTTGCTGGGCTTTCAATGAATCTATTATTATTATTATTATTATTATTATTATTATTATTTGGGAGACAGAGTCTTGCTCTGTCTCCCCAGGCTGGAGTGCAATGAGTGGTGTCATCTTGGCTTAGTGCAGCCTCGGCCTCCCAGGTTCAGGCAATTCTCCTGCTTCAACATCCCAAGTGGCTGGGATTACAGGTGTCCGCACCACACCCAGCTATGTTTTTGTTTTAGTTTAGTTTTATTTTTTTTTTTTTCATATTTTTAGTAGAGATGGGTTTTCACCATATTGGTCAGGCTGGTCTAGACCTCCTGACCTCAGGTGATCCACCCACCTTGGCCTCCCAAAGTGCTAGGATTACAGGCATGAGCCACCACACCCAGCCCCGACTAAACTACTTTTGTATCCTACATTTGTTATGCCTTCTTACTCTCCTTTAACCTATAAACATTCATTCTTTAGTTATTCTGTGTTTCCCTTGACCTCGACACTTTTGAATAGTACTGGTCGGGTCTTTTATAAAAATATCCATCAGCTTTGATTTGTTTCTCATGACTACACTGGACTCATGCAATTCTGGCAAGGAATACTCAAAGAGTGATGTGCTTTTTTCAGTGGGTCATATAAGGAGGTATGTGGTGGCAACAGAGCTTATTGCTGGTGATATTAAGCTTGATCACTTATCTAAGGTTGGGAATGTTGGTTTTCGCTGATGTAGAGTTACTATTTTTTTTCCTTTATAATAAATAAGTATCACGGGTAATTGTAGACTACAACAGGAGATGCACCTCAAAATTTCACCCACTAATTATAGACTTCATTGATGGATCCATCCCGAAATGATTATCACTGTAGTGTTCTAATGATTTTTAATCCTCCTTTTTCATTTTTAAAGGATGAAGTGATTTTTCTCACCCATTTATTTATTTACCCTATTAATATTTATTCATTTATATCAACACAAATTCTTGGACATTGATTTTAATCTATTTTAAATGCTTTTTTTTGAAGTCGAGTTTAAATAACTGCAATATGTTTTAGACAACAAAAATTGAGAGTAATTTATTTAACTCATTTTATGAGCAGGGCATGACTCAAGAGAGCCTGAAGAGACTTCCAGCTTTACTAACAGTTAGCTGTGGGCTTTTCATAGGGTGCCTGTTGCCTCAGCTGCATGAAGGAGGACACTATTTATGACACAAATCTCCTTCTTACAGGTGAATGGGAGTCACCCCAGCCCTCAAGGAACTCATGGTCTAGTCTGGTGTGAGTGAGACATAAAACCAAAACAAGTTACCCGACAGTTGGGAAAAATGTTAGTGTCAAACTCCTACAAAATCTATTTTGATTTTTTTCTGAGCACTTTTTTTTCCATAATTTTGAACATAGTGAATTATTAAATTGACTTTAAAAAATCCCTCTCATTGATTGCTTGAGCATGGTTGCAATCTCATGTCAGCAAACATGTTAAGTCATTACAGTAAGGTTTTTTTTTTTTTTTTTTAATTTTTGTGACTTATTTTCTATCACTACCCCTTTCTTTTGCCACTTCAATTTTTTATAGATTTGAGATTTTTTTGTATTTAATATACTTTGATAAGCTAACAATTATTTTCTGAAGGAGATATGTGATCAATGAATAGATATTAATATTACCATAATGATTATATTGTAATATATCAACAATAAATTAAATGTTTATAAATGATAATGCATAATAAATAGATGAAAAAGATGAATGTAATAAATCTTCCGGTGATTCTAAAGAAGACTTGACAAAGGTTTAACTCTAATTTGGACCTGGAATTGTAATTAGGAATTAAATGGTCTGACTGGGCACTGAGGATGTCTCTGATTAAGGGCAAAGCCACAGTGCAGAACAACACAGAAAAATTCCTTTAATCTGTAATGAACAGATTTTTCTTTTCCTTACCTGTCTAGCGTATTTACTCCAAGACCAAATATTAGAATGTAAACAAAGTATATTGAGAACTTTTATAAACTTTATGTAGCATTATTAGCACATCTCTTTTCTCCCCCCCAAAATATGCTTGTTTACAGGCAAACAATTTGTTGTTTGAAACACAAAATGTGACCATTTATTTCTGTAAAATTCACCTAGAAGCTTTTAGGGATGCTTTTTTATTAAAAATAAGTAAGTGACAACAGTCAGTATCTAATTTACTTTGACTCTGCTTTTGAAAAATATTAATATTCAAATAAAAAAAAAGATTTGTCAGTCCCTAAAACCTAGAATACATGCAATTGTGACTTTCTTCAAGTTTTTAACATTCAGAATAACTGAGTTATCTATGTCAACAGCTGAATGGTGATTTCTCTGGTTCTGCAAATTATTTGATTACATGCCCTTAAGACAGCAAATCAATTCATCCTCTGACACTGTTCTGACTGATACTGTCTGATTGGTCTCAACTTGTCAATGGACAGGACCTTTCTCTAAGAACAGACTTAATTTGATTTATTTGAGTTTCTTTCCAGCAGAAACACATACTCTTTCAAACTTTTATGGGGACTTAAATGTTTTTAATTTTGTTTCTTTTTAAGTTTTTTTTTTCTTCCTCTGTTTGTGTTTTGGAGCATTCAAATTTTGTTCTCTTTTGAAAGAAACTGCCATACTTAAATATCAGATTATTGTTGTAAGCAGATACATAAGGCCAGTGCTGTGGTCATCTGTGTATCTAAAGTAGTGCATTTGATATAAGGAGAAACCATTTATCATGTGATAGTGAGAACAAGGGACTTTTGTTTAGAAAATTTGTATTCCGGCTTCCCTTCTTGAAAATAGGTCGGGCGTGGTAGCTCATGTCTGTAATCACAGCACTTTGAGCGGATCACCTGAGGTCAGAAGTTCAAGACCAGCCTAGCCAACATGGTGAAACCCTGTATGTACTAAAAATACAAAAAAACAAACAAACAAAAATTAGCCAGCCATGGTGGCAAGTGCCTGTAGTCCCAGCTACTCAGGATGCTGAGGCAGGGGAATCACTTGAACCTAGGAGGTGGAGTTTGCAGTGAGCTGAGATGGCACCACCACACTCCAGCCCAGTGACAAAGGGAGACCCCATGTCAAAAGAGAGAGAGGAAAAAAAAAAAAGAAACCAATGCCATCTTTGGAAAATGACTTGCTCTACATTAGCATTGGTTTCCTTATTTATTTAATAAGATTCTACATGTAGGCCGCCTGGCTAACAGGCACATTATTAGCAGTTCTTTTTAAAATTACTATTAAATTGTGTTGTTGAATCTGGTGCCTTGAAAGGTCAAAGATATCAAGTTGATTTATATAAGCCAATTTGAAAACAAAACTAGCAGTTATTTTGTTGAGCTTTCCTTTTCCACATGGAGAAAACTGAACCCCAGAAATAGCTGTAATTGGTCAAAAAGCTCTCATCAACCTGGGGCCAAAGCTAAAACTAGAAAATCAATATGCTTACCTAGGTCAAAGCAATGTTGCTTAGATTTTGTTGTATTTCAATGTATCTTTTCAGATTGTGTGATATGGAAAAAATCACCAAATGTACAAGGTAGATATATAAGTGGTATTATGTAAGTGACAGTGAAGCACTACCAGAACTCTGAGAGTTAATGTACCAATGGAATTCATCCACAACACAGTGAATGACACCCTAGAGCTACAAAAGCCCTCTTAGAGATACACATTATCGCAATCCCAAAGCAAAAGTAGGAAAACAAAACCTTATGTATATCTTAAATCAGTTTTGAGACAACCATGCAAATAATATATCTAAAGAAGAAAGATCTTTCATCAGAGAACATTAAAAAAAAGTAGTGTTAGGCATGCTGGACTGTTCTAATGGAACAGCTCTGTTGTTACTTGTTTTCTGTGGTGGTTGGTTTTGATTGTAGGCAGAGCGGCAGCAGGTTATTTTACTGGTATGTCATTAGCCATTCATCTCTTCCATTTGACTCTTCTTGATTCATTTTTGTGATCATCCAATAACCATGTGATCATCATTTGGCATCCTGTACAGCTTTTCTACATTGTGAGGCCGATTTCAAATGGCAATTGCTCTCTCAATGAGAAGTAATAATTATCACTTAAATAAATAAATTATTAACCTGTTTGAATAGGAATCGATCTCCTTAAATTTAATTACTGAGAGAAGTAGGTATACTAGAGATGTTTGAATAGCTGAGTATGTCAGAGAACAGGAGCATTAGACCAGGTCAGAGAACACCAAGAACCTACTTAGAGGATTCTAAGATGGCCTAGGAGGGCCTGAGAATGAAGTCTAAGGCTCCTTCTCTGACCAGCAAGGACAAGAGGTGGCCTGGGTCTGGTATTCACTGAAAAATGTGCCCTTTGTCTATTGTTTAAACTTGTGGAACAGATCAGATGTGGATTTAGGAAAACAACATTCTGGGCAAATTCAAGGTCTGAATCAGGGAAATTAGTAAAAAATTACTCTCTAAAAATAAGACTAGGTTAAGAGAAGTAACCTCTGCATAAAGATAAAATCTTCAAATGCAATTGGGCAGAGGAAATTTCTAGTTTAATATATGAAAACGAAAAGTATACATAGTGTTAAGAAAATAGGTAGAAAAATAACTATGAGTTCAAAATCCAGCTCTTCCATTTTTCTACATACTGAACACTTACCCACAGAACTCTGTTATTATAGATGTATATGTATATCTGTAATAATAGTTATTATATATATATATCTCACTATTTTTAAATAGTTCTGACTCATAATAAATACTTAATAAATGCAAAATACAGAGAGATGTGTCCATGAGTTCTCTCAGCTGCTGACTTATACATGCTCAAAACTTTTAAAGAGGTCAAAGTAGAACAGATGGCAGCCTGGAAATAACTGAAAATAACAGACCACAAACAAATGAAGGTATAAAACTGGGCCAGTACATAATTAGACCAGATTGGAATGATTACAATATGACCCAAGAAGCCGGCTTCAGGCCTCAAGGCTTAGATGAAACAACCAATTATGAGTGAAGATGAAATGAATAACATATATATTTCTTTATTTTCCACAGTGTGTCCTTATCAGTTATATCTGTTAAGTTGCATGTATTAAAATTTCCATTTCATGGACAAGGAGTCCAACTAAGAAAAAATAGAGTAACTTGCCTAATATTCAGAAAATGGGCCGGGCGTGGTGGCTCACGCCTGTAATCCCAGCACTTTGGAAGGTTGAGGCAGGCTAATCACCTGAGGTTGGCAGCTTAAGACCAGCCTTACCAACATGGAGAAACCCAATCTCTACTAAAAATACAAAATTAGCCAGGCATGGTGGTGCATGCCTGTAATCCTAGCTACTTAGGAGACTGAGGCAGAAGAATCGTTTGAACCTGGGAGGCAGAGTTTGCAGTGAGCCGAGATTGTGCCAATGCACTCCAGCCTTAATATTTGTGGAATGAATATTCATTCATTTCACAAATGTTAAGAAAAGCATCTTAGTAAACAAGACAAATTAACTCCCTTCCCTTATAGATATTTCTCTAGTGTGAATATAAAAACACAGTCATTTGAATAAGAATTGCCACTTATTTGCTAGATAACATTTATTGAGCAGAGTGAGGTTGGGACAGGGGATAGTTCTGTGATTATTCCTGCTAGTTAAGCATGAATTTAAATTCATACTTAGCTAACTATTTAAAAATTCTATTGTAGAAAAGGAATCCTTGTTTTTTCTATTATGGAACTAATCAAAAGCTTGAGAACCATTTAAGGGCCTTACATTCAGGGACAATCATTAGTTAAAAATCTTATCATGTTATTTGAAGCTGCCTAGAGTTGAATGTCTACAAAATATGATGTTTGGGGGATACCATGTAGCTTTGGCAGTAGAGATTTATGGCAGAAATGCATTGTACAGGTTTTCTGAGATGGGTAACTGCTTCCGAATGTTCTGAAGACCTTGGAGAAAAAAAATGGCAAACTTGGGTGTTTAAAGTCTCAATCCATGTCATGCATAGAAAATAGACATTTTCTATGACAGCTCTGCTATGTCAACATAGGATTTCATGAAACCAAATTCAAAGTTGTACTCAAGAAGTGTCTGAATTACAATGTTAACTGAATTTATACCTCTTCAGGTCTCTTATGTTCAGATCAGAAATAAATGGAACTCTAATAATTGGTATCGAGATCTTAAATCCCAAAATCCCAGCGGTGAAGAAAGAAATATTTTCTCCCTATAGGAGATTTGCTTCCCTGAGACCAAAGATAATAATAATTCTCCCAGAGGCAGCTGCCTTGTACAGGCAAGTTGAATCTCCTTAACACTCACTGTATCCCACTCACTTTTCAAAACCTATGTTGAGACACAAATCTGAGTAGATACCAAGGAGCATAAACACAAAGTCTGAGAAGAGTTACCATGCATACAAAAATATTACAAAATTTACCAACTCACATATGTAGAAAACTGGGAAATATGTATAGAATGAACTCCAAAGACATTTGATAAAGGCAAGAAGAATGTAAGGTTGGATCAGCATCACAGTTGCCAGAGTTTTGGAATTGAAAGTTTATGGAAGCAGCGTGAATGAAATCCAGATTTAATGGCAACACTGCTTCTATTGTTTCAGTCACACCCTCCCACTCCTGCCACTGGATTGCTTTAGCCATATTCTGCTGTTTTTGCATGTTTTGTTGAGTCTTGGAAATTCTTGTTCTAGTCTCAGGATTACTGAACCAAATTTCCTGTTGGAGGCATTTTGGCTACATCCATATTCTATTGGAGGTCTGAGAATTGCAGGTTGTTTCTCAGCAGGCTTTCTCATGTAGAAATCATTACAAGAATATGCAGGTGTTACTCATGATTTGTGGAATGTCTTTAAGAAATGTTCTTTTAAATGATTCTATTTTTTCTCTAGTTCTGTTTTCTGTGTGTTTTAACTATAAAGAGTAAAAGTGGATTTATTCTGCTATCTTTAATACACAATATTTTAAATAAGACAACAGAGGCTTAGTGAGATTAAATATTTTAACCAAATGCACACAGCAGCTGAGAATTAAAATCTTGTCTGTCTGGATCCACATTTTTATTAAAAAGAAAATAACTCTGCCTTAAGCCAAGGGATGGAAGCTTATATACCACCACGTGACAAGAGTAGAGATCTTACTACACTTTTTGGCATGAGCGTTGGCAATGAGAAATGTCCTAACCTCACAAATAATGCCGTCTAGCCCAGCATCTCTAAAATTGCATTCATGCAGGGACTTAACGTTCATGCTTAATAAGATTAAGAAGAAGGTATTTGGAATTAAAGTAATGCCAGTGACACAGTGACATCAAAGTTAGAATTTCTTATTTTCAACTCTAGCTTATCTACTTATTTATTTTATAATACTCTTCTCTGCTTCCTACTATATCTTAGTAGCAGCCAAATATAAACATCATAAATTATATGGGCAAATCCACCTTTATCTGTAACTGTTATCCACCCTACACGAAGCAGCACGGATTTGAAGAAAAATGATGCAAATGGGGAAAACACCTCACTGCTTTTTAGCTTTGCTTACCTCACGCTCAACATCTTTAAGCTCCTGTTTTAATGTCTGTAAAATGAGAATAACATTCTGCAGGGTTGTGGAAGATTAAACATGCTTGGTGTAAAGCATTCACACAACATTAATATTAACACTGAACTACATATATAATCTTGGGCACCTTGACCTTTTGGAATTTGTTTCCTCAACTTCTAAACATAAACAGTCACACTTACGCATAGAGTGTTGTGAAAATTAGATGCAATACAACCAGCACTCTCATGAACTAAGTGTAAAACTGATAAAAATGCCCATCACTGTCTCTATCTAACTCACAAATCTTTCAAAAGGAAGTGAAAAAGTAGAGCAAAATATTAATTTAACCCAGAGGGGATTATTTTTATTAAGTGTTGCCTCCAAATGATGAGGTTTAAATGTCATTCCTGAAACAGATGTAGTTAGAGGTCTTGTTGATGATAAAAGCAAAACATACAGTAGATGCAGTAGACAATAGAGTACTTCATAAGCAGTGCCCCTACAATGGAAAAAACTCTGCAATATATCTGTTAGGGGATACAGAAAGAGTAGGTACTTTCCTTGCCCTTTATGAAGTAGTTAGGAGGCAAAGTAAAGCGGACATTTTTATAACATTTATGACAGGCAATATGGCAAATTGTATCACAAGCCTTCAAGGATGTATTACCTTTAACCCAAGAAACGTTTATCAGTCACTGAAAAAAAAAATCAAGGTTTTATGCACAGATTCACCTCAAGGTAACTAAATACAATTATTAAAAAATTTAAAATATTATAAATGTTAGAACCTAGAGTGTAACATAAATATCCATACTTTGAACTGAAATAAATCAATAATTGACTAAACATATAAGTAGGAGAGAATAAATAAATTTCCCATGTGGAATAATTCCAAATAATTTGTTACCTCAGAAACTAGCTTGAGCAATGATCAAGGTTCACATCGCTGGCGACGAGTTATAGTAATAGTATAGACTTTTCATATGAAGTGATGGGATGACATTTTACCTCTGTGGTCTTCCTCCCAAAAGTCCATTACTCTAGTCTAATCATAAGAAAATCATCAGACTCATTTCAATTCAGGGACATTTTACAAAATAACTGACTAGTGCTGCTCCACATTGTCAAGTTCATCAAAAACATGCAAACTCTGAGAAACCGTAACAATTATTAGTCCTGTCTGTTTAGGCTCTGAGTAAGAGCCTAAATACTAAATACCACATACTTTTAATAGTACATAAAACATTACATACTAAATGCAATGTTGCATCCAGATGGGGGTCATGGAACAATAAAAAGATATTAGGTAAGGCTTAAGAAAGTTAGGATAAAAATGGACTTCGGTTAACAGTAATAATAATTCAATATTGGTTAACTAAATACAATAAATATACCTTAATAGTATCAGAAGTTACTAATAGGAGAAACCATGTATGTGGAAATTCTGTACTATCTTCACAAGAATTCTGTGAATCTAAAACTGTGCTAAAAGAATAAAGGTTATGGCCGGGCATGGTGGCTCACGCCTGTGATCCCAGCACTTTGGAAGGCTGAGGCAGGTGAATCATGAGGTCAGGAGATCAAGACCACCCTGGCTAACACAGTGAAACCCTGTCTCTACTAAAATTGCAAAAAAATTGGCTGGGCATGGTGGCATGAGCCTGTAGTCCCAGCTACTTGGGAGGCTGAAGCGGGAGAATCGCTTGAACCCAGTAGGTGGAGGTTGCAGTGTGTGGAGATCCTGCCACTGCACTCCATCCTGAGGGACAAGAGTGAGACTCCCTCTCCAAAAAAAAAAAAAAAAAGATTATTAAATAAAAAGAGAAAAATTGAATTATAAAGAATAGTCTGTTCACTAGTAGAAAAAATATTTGTTTTCCAAATGTTTGAGTGATAAATCTGTACTGTAGCATTATGAATAATTTTAAATTATAACATATATATATATAAATGCAGAAACGGAATTTTAGTTAAGAAAAATCTATACTATAAGATTATGAATAACTGTAAATTTTCATATATATAAACATATTAATAGGATTTTGTTAGTCAAGAAACTTAATAGCATCACTAACTTTGACCTGTCAAGTCAGTTTACAGGAATTTATTCTAAGGAAAAATAAAATATAAGTATAAAGAACATGCTCCTATACATTTTCTATAACCTTAATAATCAGAAATAATATAATGTCACAAAATTTTGACTTTTTAAGGTAATACATTGAGGAAAGACAGTCATTAAATATTTGTTTTCAAAAAAATACACAAATTATGATAGAGAAGAATGCTTTCAACAATTTTAAGATGCAAAGAGCATTCAAGTATATATACTAAATGCATACAGTGAAAAATGTGTACATATTCATATTAAGAAAAGAGCATAGAAGAAAAGATAATGTTTTGCCCACGTAGCAGCTTGTCAACCTTTCCTGGTTTGTTTATATCTCAGTGTCCTGAGGAAGGGAATCTGACATTACAGATTACTTTTTTTTTTTCCCATTTATTTATTTTATTGCATTTTAGGTTTTGGGGTACATGTGAAGAACATGCAGAATTGTTGCATAGGAACACACATGGCAGTGTGATTTGCTGCCTTCCTCCCCA
>NW_016107316.1:5725893-5754092 GCF_001604975.1 Cebus imitator
CGATGAGTTAGGGTCCTTTGTAGGGACATGGATGAACCTGGAAACCATCATTCTCAGCAAACTGACAGGAGAGCAGAAGATCAAACACCGCATGTACAGATTACTTTTAAAGGCTTCCAGAGGGTTTGGCCAATGGGATGTGCTGGTGGGAAACTGGAAGGTCAGAAGGGAGGTAAGGCCAAAGTTATCTCTTCCCTTCCTTTTCTGCCTTGCACAACATCTCAAGATGTCAGTAGATCTCCTTTAAATTCTGGTTATGCCAGGGCCCTGGGCTCCAATAAAACCTCCCCCTTCCCTATTTCCCTCCAATCTAAGGGTAATATCTTTTGCTATTTTTAATCTTATGTTAGCTTAAGATCTGCTGTTTGAAGCTCTTTAATCTTCTGTGTAATTCATTCCTTCTTTTTAAATACTCAGGGTTAATTATATTTGTTTGATTGTGCCCCTACTTATATAAAAGCAAAAACACACTTGTTAATTTGGAGTGATCTGTTGGTTGATGTAAGCTCAAAAATAGCATCATTGAAGACCCTATCATATTTAACAATCCATTGTTTCTCAATAAGATTTTGGAGTATTTCTTCTGTCAGAACTGCATGTTGTTCTCATCTGTAAGTATGCATAGTTATTGTAGATGGTTCTTTTCTCATTAGCTGTTATAACTAGATATTATATTCACACACACACATATACACACATCCATATGTATATATAAATATATGTTAAGAATTCTCAGGGTAGACTTATTTTTCTTCCTTTTGATAGACTATTGAGACAGGTGCAAATCTCCTCTGTCTGTATCTGAAGTATAGAAATTTTTTAAAGCTATTTTCCTTATTGTTGTATATCCTTATAGATATATAAGAAAAATGGATATATTATGATTATTTATATCAAACAACTTATTCTTCTGCAATAAAATTTTATTTTATACTCTAGGATTCTGAAAAATGCTGTCCTGCCCCGCACCTGCCAATCAATTTTCAACATAAATTGTAGTTTAAGAATATAGGTTTGGAGTCGAAGATATATAAATTTGAGTATAAGTTTGGGCACTTTGTTTATGAAGCACTTGGTAAACAAAAAGATACCATCTTCATGTTTGACTTCTACGTATATAACATGATAAATTCTATTAGTAGATATCCTAATATTGATCAATTTTTATACCTCAGAAAGATTGAACTAGATACATTAATTTCTTCTAGTTAAAATGCATATATATATTTTTTATTTATAATAGCTTTTCTGTGTCAGCATATATTCTGTAAAAGTCATTCACATGTGTTTAAAATGGTAAAAAGCCTGTAAGTTATTTGATGCCTGTGAAACTGGCTTCATAGATGTTTCCTGAGGCCTCTGTGTCCCTTGCATCAGTACCTTTTTCTGCAGGGACATCACGACATGATTTCTTTACATCAATTGTAACTACTCAATATTAAACATTCATTCTTTAAGTACTTATTGAATACTTAATCAATGTCAAATATTGTTTTAGGCATTGGGAATACATCAATTAAAAATATCTTAAAATTTTTTAGACTTCAGACATAGAGGAGATGTGCACAGGTCTCTAAGTCCATCAAGAGGAAGAAAAAAAAGTCTACCCTGAGAATTCTTAAACACATACTCAAGTTTGGTTGATGACTGAATTCACATTACCAACATGCTCTTACTCTCATATATAAAAATGGAAAATTGAGTTTAGAAAAAGTCTTAAAGTAATGTCAAAGTAATCAAGTGCATTTTTTATCTAAAGACAAACATTGATTACTGGATCTAAAAATAAAGTTCCATTAAATATAAACTCATAGTTTCATAATTTTAAAAAATGGTAGGTAGGCTGTTAAGGTAGAAGCCCCTTACCCCCATGAATTATAGTAACAAATAAACTGCAAACCAAATCTCAAAAGACTGTACTTTTCAGACTTCTCAGACATAAAATATTAATATTTGAAATTATGTTCTAAATTACATAAGCAATGAAACAGATAGAACAGAAAAGTATCAGAAGAGTTCAGGTATATTTTAAAATTTAAAAAGAACTTCTAGAAATTAAAAATTTAATATATGACAAATACACTCATTGGATTAATTAAATGAGCAAATAAAAAAATAAATTAGAGCAGAAAAAGTATTTTAGAATGTAGCAAAAAAAGGCAAAAATAAAAACTTTTGAAAAAAATCAAACAAATGGACAATTAAGTAAGAGTCTTTAGGGTATTATTAAGTAGAATCCAGAGGGAAAGCAAATACAGAGGCAATAAACAAATAGAGATTTACTATATTCCAGAATTGATAATAATAAGCAACCCTGAAATTCATAAAGTTTAGTTACATTTAAGCAAGATAAATAGAAAGCAATTCATAAATAAGAAGTTTACTGCAGATTATAAGAAAATAACCTTGGAGGAATAGCAACTAAAATTATATCAATATAGATATTGAATATGCATGAGTTTTAGAGCTATTTTAAAATGTGCAGTGCACACGACTATATGATAATTTGAACATGGAGTGTTAGAAGGAGTGCGGTACCAAAGGCAGAAGTTAGGTTTGCAACTTGCTTTACTGACTGGATGTGGAAACTATGCTCTGATATAACAAACAATGGGAAGGAATTGAATCTGGTGTGTAAAGCAGGAAAACAAAGCAAATAAATAGGGGTCTAGGAATATTATCTTTGAGGTACTTATATTTATTCAAATTGAGAAATCAAGCAGTCAGGTAGCTAGACAGGTAAGGGATAACAAAAGGAAGCTCTCAAGTGTGGATCTGTATTTGAGAGCAATCAGCATCAAGGTGGTGATTTAAGTGTTGGGAAAGCATAAGATTGTGTGGAAACAGATTTTAGAGGAGAGTTGAAGGTCTGGGGAAAAATGTTAAGGGACTCTAAAACTGAATGGCTAAATGTAGGAGAAGCCTATAAAAATAATCATAAAAAGAGAACAAACAGAGATGGATAAAACAGTGACATTTCATTCTGGTTAAACCTGGAGTGCATGGTGTAATTGAATCCAGGTGTGTTTCGAGAACGAAGAAATAGAAAAATCAATATAAGGAATGAAAAAGATGTCCTTTGGATTTAGCCAGCTGGAGGTATTTCATGAATTTATCAACAGGTGTTTCAGCTGGTGGATCAGGGAAATAGTCACATTGGGAAAGAGATGAGGGGTTAGAAGGAAATGAATAGATGTGGACAATACACTGAAACATTATTTCAAAAAATTATTTGTCAAATGGAGATTTATGAAGGGTATTGGTTCACAGAAAAGTTTACTTCAAATGTCCATATATACATATGTTTATGGGGTTGGAAAAAATAAGACTAATAAATATCCCGATAATCCTAATAATGGGAAGGGGTTGGAGCGCAGGGCACAGGTGGAGGGATCTTTACTACACCAATGCATAATACGTTGTCTTATCACAGTAGTTCTCAAAGTACAGTTATCAGTCCAGCAACATGAGCATCATTTTGGAATGAGGATAGGGACCAGTGATCAATAATTTAACAAACTCTCCACGTAATTCTGATGCATGCTAAAATTTCACACTTACCGATCTATCGCAACAAAACAGAAAAATGAAAGGAGGGGTGTGATGTAAACAACGTTTATGTGTTTGCTGAATGAAAGTAAAGAGATTTCCCATCTAGTAGCTTATTTGTTCTTAGTTAAGAAGGAGGTATCAGTAATATTGAAAGATGAAATGAGTTGGTCACAGTTTCAGGGAGGAAAAACGTGTTTCATTCAGAGAATGAGTTGACTAAACTATTATAGTTTCCTGGGAAAAATGAGGTCCTATTTTAGGTTTGCAATTATTAAATAATAGTGATACTCACATGCCCTGTTGTGTGAACTTTTCTAGTACTGTTAAGAAGTTCACTTGAAAATCAGAAAAAAAGATACTATTATCTGTTGATGTTAAATTTGAATGTCAGTGATGAAGGTATGTCCAAGAGTAATTAATAGTGGAATGATAGACTCTAAAATTTAAGTTGAATAAGAAAATAATTAAAAGTAAATAGTGCTTGAAATTGAGCAAATGTACATTTCTTAAAATGAGGAGTTGACAAGTAAAATTTAAGAAGAGCTGGTTGAATTTTACAGCTGATTAACTGAGTTAGTGATCTTATAGTTGGAGTTTTTTCAAGTTTTTGGAGTGTAACCTGGGGGTGGGTGGCTAAGATGAAGGGAAGAAATCCACTGAAGATGGCCAGGAAATTGGAAGAATTGTTTGTGGTAGATAACCAGCCAGGACAATAGATCCTAATGATTCTTGATTTCTGGTTTTTACAGCCTTGTATACTTTCCTCCTGATATAGTTTGGCTGTGTTACCACTCAAATCTCTCTCCTCTCTCATGTTTTGTTTATTATACTTTAAGTTTTGGGGTCATGTGCAGATGCGCTGGTTTGTTACATAAGTACGCACATGCCATGTGGTTTGCTGCACCCATCAACCTCTCATCTACATTAGGTATTTCTCCTAATGCTATCTCTCACTTAGCTCCCCACACCACAACAGGCCTTGGTGTGTGATGTTCCCCTCCTTGTGTCCATGTGTTCTCATTATTCAACTCCTGTTCTCCTCCCTGTGTCCATGTGTTCTCATTGTTCAGCTCCCACTTATGAGTGAGAACATGCAGTGTTTGTTTTTCTGTTCCTGTGTTAGTTTGCTGTGAATGAGAATTTCCTGCTTCATCCATGTCCCTGCAAAGGACATGAACTCATCATTTTTTATGGCTGTATAGTATTCCATGGTGTATATGTGCCACATTTTCTTTATCCGGTCTATCACTGATGGCCATTTGGGTTGGTTCCAAGTCTTTACTGTTGTAAATAGTGCTGCAGTAAAAATACATGTGCATGTGTCTTTATAGTAGAATGATATGTAATTCTATGGGTATATAACCAGTAATGGAATTGCTGGGTCAAATGATATTTCTGGTCCTAGATCCTTGAGAAATCACCACACTGTCTTCCAAAATGGTTGAACTCATTTACCCTCCCACCCACAGTGTAAAATCATTCCTATTTCTCCACATCTGTTGTTGTTTCCTGACTTTTAAATGATGGCCATTCTAACTGGTGGGAGATGGTATCTCATTGTGGTTTTGATTTGCAATTCTCGAATGACCAGTGATGATGAGCTTTTTTTCATATGTTTGTTGGCCGCATAAATGTCTTCTTTTGAGGAATGTCTGTGCATATCCTTTGCCCACTTTTTGATGGGTTTGTTTTTTTTTCTTGTAAATCATCAGAGTGAACAGGGAACCTACAGAATCAGAGAAAAAATCTGCAATCTATCCATCTGACAAAGGGCTGATATCCAGAATCTACAAAGAACTTAAACACATTTACATGAAATCAAATCTCATCTTGAATTCTTGTGTGCTGTGGGAGAGACCTGTAGGAGGTAATTGAATCATGGAGGCAGGTCTTTTCTGTGCTGTTCTCTTAATAGTGAACAAGTCTCACAATATCTGATGGTTATAAAAAGGGGAGTTTCCCTGCACAAGTGCTCCTCTTTTGTCCTGCCACCATCCACGTAAGATACGACTTGCTCTCTTTGCCTTCTGCCATGATTGTGAGGCTTCCCCAAATATGTGGAAATGCAAGTCCAATTAAACCTCTTTCTTTTGTAAATTGTCCAGTCTCAGGTATGTCTTTATCAGCAGCATGAAAATGGACTAATACAATAAATTGGTACCAGCATTGTGAGGTGTTGCTGAAAAGATACCCAAAAATGTGGAAGCAGCTTTGGAACTGGGTAATAGGCAGAGGTTGGAACAGTTTGGAGCCCTCAGAAGAAGACAATTGTGAAAAAGGACTAAAACACATCCCATATTGAATCATGGCCAACCTGCATACCAAGTGAATATTGAGGAGGTGATAGTGTGTGATTTTTGAGGTGTCATTTCATTTATTATTTTGCCCAGCTAAAATTACTCACCATAAGGAGCTAGCCAATTGCCATGTAAACCATCCAGCAGCTTTCTGGAGAGGTCTATATGGTGAGAAACTGACATCTCCTGACAAATATAAGAAGGAACTTAGCAATAATATGACAGAGACCCTTTGGAAGTGGATCCTCCATCCCCTGTCAAGCCTTCAAATGACTGCAGCCCCAGTTGACATCTGATTGAAATTCCTGAGAGCCCCCAAGCCAGAACCATCCAAGTCATTCCCTAATTTCTGACCCACAGGGAATATAAGAGATAGTATATGTTTATTGTTATATTATGCCATAAAATTTTGGAACAATTTGTTATACAACAATAGATAACTAATGTAGCATTCATGTAAATATTATGGTCATGTATTATGATTACAAGAAAAAAATGGAATAAAAGGAATTAACCAGTTTTTAAAATCCTTGAAAAATATTATATCTTGCCTAGATTATGAAAAACCAGAAAAGTGAAGGGGGAGGGAATGGTATTGTTCAAGAAGATAAGTTAATTTTATAAAGTGGGTGATGAGAATTCTTTAGATTTCTGTTTTCTTATCCTAGGTTAAATGCAGTTGACAAAATCTACAAACTGAAGTAATCTTATAGTCAGCTTTGGATGAGCAGATCAAGACAATTATATTTACTTTTTTTTAAGAATAGTTACTGACAATAAACAAATTTGTTGTTCCCTTAATTTCCTTTCATAACCAAAGGCAAGATGATACCAAATATTGCGATATATTAAGTAATCATAGTAAGCTCTTCCAGATCATAGTAGTTTAATCTGTGCTATGAAAAGAATATATTTTTCAGGCTGGAGTCAGAAAGAATATTAGAGAAATAGTAGCATTTTTATCTGATCTGCACTTTTGCCTGTAAGACCAGCTTTCTGCAAAAGAATTTGGGAATTAGAGTGGAACATCCTGGAGAGGGAAAGAAGTAGAGTTCTAGGAGATTGTGGAATGGAAGCCACTGACCATGCCACATCTCTTCACAGGGATGTGATTGCCAGTGAACCCATACTTTAGCTCCTGAGCTTTATTTAATTTTTTAAATGCCCCTTTTATTTTTTTAACAATGTAAGATATATTATAATTTGACTTTATTTGTAAGCCCCTTTATCTTTTCTTGCCAGTTGGGTTTAATAAAATGCCCCTTTATTCTTGCACAGTAAGTATTTTTCACAGACTTTTGAAGATAACTCTGAACATCAAAAAAGCTTGGTAAATTAATACTCCCCAAATTCTAAACCTTAATTAAAACAACTGCTATGTAAATTAAAATGGAAGTGAAGGGCAAACAAGAGTTTTATGCATACATGTTTTTGTAAATTCTAAAAAAAATTCTGATAATTCTTGCTTTCCAAAAATGAACACTTATTGAAAAGTTGAAAATCAAAGTGTTTATATGTACTAAAATTGTAGCACTGAGCAAAAGACGGTGAGAAATTTGTTTTATAAACAATGTAATGACATTATAAGGTATGGGGTGAAAGGAATGATACTGATCCTTGTAATTAATATTTATGATGCAGTTATATTTGTTGCCAATGTGGGAATAATGAATTAATCTTGAAAATCTTAAGCATATGGGTATGAGAAATGGGGAATCTCCTGGGCATTTATGAAGGAGACCTTGCTAGAATTGATAGAATATTGTTATTTCATTATTATGTCAGAGAAATATTTATGAGGATATGCAAACACTGAACATGCTAATTTAACAATGGAATTTGGAAAAGAGTGTCTATCAAACAAAGTTTAAAACCAAAAAGAGAGGTAAAATTTTGTGAATGTCGCAGGAACAAAATAAATATTTTTAAAATTTGTGTTGACAAGAAAATACCCAAATGTATTGATGATGCGATATCTTTTCAAAGGTGCTCAATAGGAAGTTAACATGTGTTCAACAGATGCCTGTTGATAATATCCTTTATATACAATATGAGGAAACAGAGCTATAGATATGAAATTGATTATCCAGTCCCCAAGGTGCCTATAATCCAGTTAGAGACAGACATGAAAAGAATTAAGGATAAGACCAAATGGAATAAGAGCTACCTAAAGGAATAAGCAACAAGCTACAGAATGCAGGAATAGTGTACATCAATAGTCAAGTGAAATTGCACAGAAAAATATACATATAAACTTAAATTACAGAAAGTAGAAAATAGTTGTTTCTGTTTTGTGAATTGCTTCTTTTAGAGCCTATACTTGAAAGCAGGCTTCTCCATTCATGTCTCATGTCCAGCTCCATCTTAGCATCACCAATGTGTGAAATTATCTCAACCCTGACACTGAAATTCTCATCCTATTTAAAATCTGTGTCTATTTATGCATACATGCTTTATTATGAATGAAATTTTGTATTCACTAGAACTTCTTTTCTACTCCTTTTATTCAAGGCTGAGGTTATGCTTATTTCTATGCAGAAAATTACTCTTTAATAGTCTTTATACAGTAGCATGCCTTTCCCACTTAAACCTGATTAGAGAAACTGTAGTTTCTGTTGAGAGAGGGAATCTAGATTTCCCAAAGGAAGATGAGTTTAGGGATTAGTGAACAGAACAGACTAATTTGAGACAGGAGTTTCAGTGCTTTAAAATGCACTGAGCTACGGAAAGTGGCCTACAGATTCAATGCAATCCCTTTCAAAGTTCCAGTGCCATTTTTTTCAGAAATTGAAGAAAACAATTCTAAAATTCATATGGAACTACAAAGGACCCTGAATAGCAACACCAATCTTATGTTCTCTGCCTCAGTTTCCATATTTATGCAGGGCATGTATACCTTACATAATTAAGTGAACATATCAGAGCTGATTTAACATCCTTGTTTGTCAATTGTAACAGCTGAGTCATCTGGATTGGTCTCAGTTCCTTATCTTTTATTTTGAGGGGTTCATGTTTTCCTTTTACTTCACATATCAGATAATTTTGGATTGCATCCTGGAAATCAGAAATGTGGATTTTGTTGTTTTTTTCTGTTGTGCTTCTTTTGTTTCATACATAGTTGGCTTGGTTGGACCCAAACTACAAACTATTTCCTGGGCGACAGTTCAATCTTTTGTCTGTAACTGAGCAGCTGCATCTGCTTTATATATACCTTATTCTGAGGTCAGTCAGGAATGTGGAAGACAGAATTTGGGGATTCCCTCTCTGGCTAATTTATTTCTGAAACCCCCTCATCTCTTTCAAAACTTCTGTAACTTCCCTGAAGAATATATTCTCCATGAGGAAACCCCATGTTTCCATGAGTTGTAACTTACTCTGTCTCCCAACCGGAAGAGACAAAAACAGACAGCTTAGTCCTGAAAATATTTCTACTCACAAGAGGACTCTGTGCCAGATTATAACTGCTTCTCTTTACGCTTCAGGTAGCTTCTTCCTTTTTGTATATCAAGATTGTTGACTTTTCTGCAGAGGAGTCATTTTAGCAGACTCCTAGTCATTCCCTAAAGACATTTTAAAACACTTCTGAACTTAAATTTGATATATTTTTTTCTTGGTCTTGCTCTATAGGAAAAATGATGTCTGTCAAAATATATCTGTTAATATTTTGTTAGGAAAATACAGTCTTAGGGAATGACACATTTTTCTATTTTGATTGTTAGAAAAGACTTCATATGTATCTAATATTTTAGTAAATGTGAAATGAAGCCTAGTATTGATTAGATATTTTTCTAAGTTCATGTAGATATGATTGGAATAGTTGAGAGTGAAAAAAACAAATTATATATACATTTTGTTTTCAAATAATTTTCAGTTTAATACACAGAAAAGATATATGCTTTGATATAGATAGATGATAGGCAGGTAGGTAAGTATGTAGATAGGTAGGTAGATAGACAGATAGATTTAAGTGAATAAAGAATGGTTCAGATGAGTGGAGCTCAATGGCCACATGCCTGTGGTCCCAGCTACTCAGGAGGCTACGGCAGAAGAATCGTTTGAGGCTAGCCTGAGCAACGTAGCAAGACTCTGTCTCACACAAACAGAATAGTTCAGATTAAGTGTTGTAGGAAAGCAGAGAAAAATGTGATAAGCAGAATAGAATCATCTCTTCCTGTGCCAAGATGTCTAGGCTCTAATCGCTGGAATCTGTGGCATTACCTTAAATGACATAAGGAAACTTTCAGATATAAGTATGATATATAGCTCTCAAAACGGGAAGATTTCACTGGATTTTACATGATCCCAATGCCCACTGTAATTACAAAAGTGCTAAAATGCACAGAGCTTTTCTTGGTTGCAATCGGAGAGACATTTAAAGGCAGAGACAGGGTCAAAGAGATGCAACATTGTTGGCTCTGAATATCACTCTGAGATCTTAACAGTTGAGCTGAGGTTTGCAGTAGGCAAATTGAGAAGGAATAGCATTGCAGGCGGAAAGAGGATGTAGAAACATTCTGATGCAGAAGAGTACACTGAATTTTCCAATAAATTAAATTCCAGAAAAACTAGAGATCTGAAACAAAATAGTAAGAATTACTATGGGGCCGGGCGCGGTGGCTCAAGCCTATAATCCCAGCACTTTGGGAGGCCGAGGCGGGTGGATCACGAGGTCAAGAGATCGAGACCATCCTGGTCAATATGGTGAAACCCCATCTCTACTAAAAATACAAAAAATTAGCTGGGCATGGTGGCGCGTGTCTGTAGTCCCAGCTACTCAGGAGGCTGAGGCAGGAGAATTGCCTGAACCCAGGAGGCGGAGGTTGCGGTGAGCGAGATTGCGCCATTGCACTCCAGCCTGGGTAACAAGAGCGAAACTCCGTCTCAAAAAAAAAAAAAAAAAAAAAAAAAAAAAAAAAAGAATTACTATGGAAGGAGGCAAGGGTCTACCACACAAATCCTTTTGTTTACTTTAAAAATTATGTCCCTTACTCTTAGAATAATGAGTTTTGTTTGTTTGTTTGTTTTCTTAAATCGAGATATAGGTAGTCAAAACTGGAGAATAGGGTCAGTGCAAGAATGATCCTCATATTCAGACTAAAAACACTGGGTCCAAAGGAAAACACTGGCTTCTTATGGGTCACCATAATGTTCCTTTTATTAAATCTATTCCTCTAATTATTTTTATTGAGAGATAAAGGCAGGCTGTAGTAGTCAAAACTGTATTTTTGTTATGGATGGATTTCTTTACCTACAGTGAAAGAAACAGACTGGAAGAAAGAAACCCTAGAATCTGGGAGAACAATCAGAATGAGGTTGCACTAATAGAAAAGAAAAACAGAAATAATGAAAGTGAACATGGAGAAAGTGGATACATTTTAGATTGATTTAGCAGACAAAGCTATAGGACAGTTCATTTGATTGGATATGGTACACAAGAAAAACATGAAAGGGTTATTTGTAGGTAAAAATACAGTTCAGAGGCTGGGCACAGTGGCTCACACTTGTAATTCCAGCACTTCAGAAGGCCGAGGCAGGTGGATCACTTGAGGTTAGGAGTTCGAGACCAGCCTGGTCAATATGGTGGAACCCCATCTCTACTAAACATACAAAAATTAGCCAGTTGTGGTGGCAGGTACCTGTAATCCCAGCTA
The DNA here is from genome assembly GCF_001604975.1 of Cebus imitator. Classification (NCBI taxonomy): domain Eukaryota; kingdom Metazoa; phylum Chordata; class Mammalia; order Primates; family Cebidae; genus Cebus; species Cebus imitator. The sequence goes on from NW_016107316.1 coordinate 5,737,394, forward strand.
CTCGGGACAGGGGAATCTCTTGAACCCTGAAGGCAGAGGTTGTGGCCAGCAACCTTAACAAGAATAATGGGAGGAATCACAATTATTAGGCATTGGATGTTCACATCCACACAGCCGTTGAAAGATTTAAAAGAAGTAGATAAGGTTTCCAAAGCTAGAAACAATCCAGGAATGTGCTCAGTATCACACTTGATTATAGATTATCCTTGTATAATGTGATACTCTTAAAACAGAAATGCTTGAAGTATACCAATAGAAGCAGTGTTTCTCAGAGTAATAGCAAAAACCAAAGGGTAGGGTGGAAGTTCCACAGCTATCTGAAACCCAAGCCTAGCCTTCTACACTCCGCAGGAAATTTTTAACTCTTATTACTACTTGCCGATTAGTGAGTGATTTGGCAAAAGCAAAGTGCAAAGAGCTCAGAAATGTAACTTCTTTAACTATAAAGGTGCCCTTTTGCCTAGAGTCAGGAGTAAATTGCCACAGGAAGATGCCTGGCTAACAACCTCAAGACAGTTGTTTTCTAACCTGAACTGGCCCAGCTTCACCAGAGTCAGGCCCAGTCTGAAATCAGTTACAGATACTGTTATGAGAGAGGCACTCAGAGAGTTTCAAGGCCTGAAGAAAAGAAGGTTAAAGATGAGCTGGCACTTAGTGCAAGTGACAGGGCTGAGATCTTTCTTTAAAGGGGGAAAGTGGCAGATATTAAGAAGCCAGAGAGCTTCAAGCATCAAAGGAAAAGAGTGGTTAATAAGGGAGCAGAGGTCTTGAGACCAGGAGCAAATGGCATCTGAGAAAATTGACAGTATTCATTTTAAAAGACAGAAAGATTTCTCAATTGCTAGTGGAGAGGTAGGGATGGGACCAAACAGGCAGAAATGGCACAGCTCAGAGGAGGCGTTGCAGGTGGAAAACACTAGAAGGAAAATTCCAGTCACTCCCGTTTGACAGGCACAGTGTAATGTAAAAATAATCCCAGGTTGGAGGACAGCTGCTACCTCTGGTTCAGGGTTAGAGAGAAATACCTCTATTAAGGATCTTTAGCAGGGTATGCCTTTGCCTAGATGTGTGCAAGCTCCAAAATTGATATGCATGAATTATGCTGAGATTTTTAAAGACAGATTCACCTATGTATTCATTTATTTATATATTCATCCATTCATTCATAAACATATGCTGTTATATTGTTATGGAAGACAGACAAATACTGTACATCTCTGTAAGAATAGATAAGCTGTTGTGGGAAAGCATATGAGTTGTAGCCTAGGGGTGGGTGTCAGAAAAAGTTTTCAGGAGGAAATTTGCCTGAACTGGGTGTTGAGAAATGTGCAGAAGTGAGAGAAACAACAACAAATGCCAAGACCCAGACAGGTAAAAAGAAAGATTGACTAAGATATCTACATAAAGTAACATTCTGGTGACATATTTCTGAAAAGCAGTATTTCAGTAGTGGAAAGTCCACGGTGTATGTAGTCAGATGAACATGAATTTCAATTCTTGCCCTATCACTTACTAGCTTGTGAACTTTGGTCTTATTAGATAAAACAATTGAGTCAATTATCTTATCTATAAATAAGAATGTTACCATTTTCCTCACTAGATTGTATGAGGAAAAATGAGATTCTGTAAATATAAACTCTTGGACACTACTTGCAGATAACCACTGTGACCCTAGGATGCATAGTTTTGATGATGGTAGAAGATGCTTAGGGAGTATTTCCCATAAGACCACTCTTTGCTTCCAAATGACAAAGGTGGAAATTGATGGTTGCAGCTTTCAGTGCTGCCCTCCGTCCAAGGACATGAGTTAGATGGATTGAAAACAGGAAAACTTAGCTAGGTAAAATGCAGATCACCATTCCAGCGGCTGTCAGAAAGGAGCAAAAGGTGTCCAGAGGAACAGTAGGATTAAGATATTGGGCTGAAGGGCTAAAAGAACAAAGGGGACTGTGTTGGCAATGTGTTTTTGACAACCACACATTGGAGTAGTTGTCAGATTAAGCAACTTTCTGGTATTTAGAAAAAAAAATGGGGTGATATTTAACACAGACAGAAACGAGGACTCAATATTTTGACTTTTGAAATTTGTTCTTGTTTCCATTGAAACTACCTGGCCCCCAAAAATTCTAGCAGTGAGTTGATGGAAGACATAAAAGTTCCCTCTATTTTATATCATTACAACTTGGAAATATTTCCAAATTACAAGAGTAGATCGGAGCCACAATTCCACAGAAAGCTTTTACTAAAGAAAATGCGAGACTCAATACTTGTGGAGGTTGCTCCTGAGCAACTGAGCTCTGTACAAGATCTTACTTAGGTCCTCACAAAGAATTTATGGCAGTGGCCTCTGAGGACCACCAAGCTAAACTTGTGAGGGCTCCAGAGCCCACTTAGTGTCTGGAGTAGGAGGACAAGCTCTTCAGAGCTGGAACAGGTCAGTGGCAGGCTGAGTGGGATACAACCTGTGCACTCTAAACTGGAGAGCTTTGAATGAGAGGAAATCTACTATTGCACAGATACTCCTACCATCAGTAAGGAAAATAGAAATCCTCCTGAAGCATAAGTCTTTTCACATTTTACGGGAGGCATTGTCTCCAGGTATTGGTTCCACTTCCTTACTCCCATTCTTTTTCAATATGCTGTAATTGGGCTTCTATTCTATCACTGTAATGTTTGCTGGCAAGATCACTCATCATGCCAGCTTTCCAAATTTAATAATAACTTCTCTGTCCTCATAAAGCTCTTGCAGCATTCACAATGAAGACCAATTTCTTCTGAATTTTGTTTTATTTTCCCAGCTTGTATGATGCTACCCTCTTTTAATTGTATTACAATCTCTTTAAGCTGCTCCATCCATCTTCAAAAATTCTGCAAAGGAATAATCCCTTCCCCCTTCCCCATCTCTTACTATATATACTCTCACTAGGTCAGCTAATTAAGACCTGTGACTTTAAAACTCCCATCTCTATGCTTATGACACACAAATTATATCTCAAGCTTTAAATTTTCCCTTTTCTCCTGTTGACCTGTCACACTGCATACTTAGATATCTCAGAAACCTCTCAGTTAACATGTCTAAACCAGAGCTCTCCATTCCCTCCACCTAAGCTGTGTTCATTTTCCAACCTTTTCAATGCCACCAGCATCTTTCCCTTTGCTCAAGCCCCAGGCTTAAGACTCTCCATTGATTGTTCTTTTCCTAATATTCCATAGCCATTCTATTTTAAAATATTATTTTTCCATCTCTAAAATATGTCACAAACACCATGGTCACACTCTATCTTCATTGATATAATAAAGTAATTTTCCCTCATTCCAATGACTTCTTAATATCACTTAAAGTAGAATTCCTATTCTTTGTCATGCTTCCAAAGCCACTCTAACCCATACCATTTTCTTTCTTAGTCACTCTAAAATAAAGCATTTTCATGTATTTAGCAACCTAACCTCTAGTGATTTTTCAAGATTTTATTAAAATGTCCCTAACCGAGACACATTTCTTGGACACATAGGTTCTGTTAATTTTTATTGCTGAGTAGTATGATAGAGATAGAGTATACCACAGTTTGTTTTCCATCCATTACATAATAGAAGTTTGGGTTGATTCAAGTTTTTCAGTTTTATTAAAAATAATTTCTATGCAAATTCAAATACACATCTTTACGAATATATGTATCTTTAGTTCTTTTGGCAGAAACCTAGAAGTAATATTTCTGGGAACAGTGATGATATGCTTAATTTCTCAAAATGGCCCAACTGTTTTTCAAAGGGATGGTACAATTTTTGCATGACAGTTTCAGTTGCTACTTATTCTTGTCAGTAGTTGATATTGGCAGTCTTTAATTTTCGAATTCCTGTGGATGTGTATTTGTATGTCATTTTGGTGTTAATTTGTGTCTAATGATGAATAATATTAAGCATATATTTTATGTGAATATTTTCATTTATATATTTTCTTTGGTGAAATAAATGTTCAGATATTTTGCTCCTCCTATTATGTATTCATTTATTTAGCTTTTACTTCTTGATTTTGAAATTACTAAAGTGTTTTAAGTAATCTGGATATGCCTTTTGTCAGAAAAATATTTTGAAAATATTTTCTCACTGTTGTTTGCCTTTTAATTTTTTTAATATTAATTTTGATGGTCTTTTAAAAAATTTGGTGAAGTTCAATGTGTCTAATTTTTTTATACTTTATGATATTTGTGTATTTTAGCAAACTATTGCTGAACACAGTGTCACAAAGCTTTATTCCTAGATTTTCTTCTAGAAATGCTTTGGTTTTAGCTCTTAGATTTAAGCCTTTGAATTAGTATTAGAACATATCTTAAAATCAAATAATGTAAGTCCTCATGGTTCTTCTTTTTTAAAGATTGTTTTGGCTACTTTAGATATGTTTCCATTCTATTTAAGTTTGAAACCAGCTTGCTATTTTTTTTTATTTTTTAGATGGAATCTCCCTCTGTCGCCCAGGCTGGAGTGCACTGGCACCATCTTGGCTCACTGCAACCTCTGCCTCCCAGGTTCAAGTGATTCTCATGTATACAATACACACAATTAAAAGAGATGGCATCCAATAAATGATCAGATATCCAAAGTAACAGAAGAATGTGCCCCATATCCAGAACAAAAAACAACCAACAGAAAAGACACTGCAATAACAGAGATGGTAGAACTAGTAGATAGGAACTTTAAAAGCAGTCATTATGAAGACACTTCATGTGTTTAAGACCATAGGAAGAATTAAGTACATTGAAGAAAGAAAGTAGAGACATTAACAATAAAACAGAACTTTGAGAGATAAAAGTACAGTATCCAAGATGAAAAATACACTGGATGAAATTAGTAGCTAGTTGCACATTGCAGAAGAAAATATTCAGCACACATGAAGACAAAAATAGTAACTATTAAAAAATTAAACTTAGAGAGACAAATGACTTGAAATAAATGAACATAACATCAGTGAGCTTTGAGACAGTAGCTAACAATATAAGCTGTGAAATTGTAGTCTGAGAATGAATGAAGAGATGAAGATAAGACAATAAAAACAATTAAAGAAATAATAGTTGAGACTTTTCCAAATTTGATAGAAAACATAAACCAACATATCCAAGAAGTTCCATAAAATATGAGTACAATTAAATTAAAGAAAATCATACTGAGGCACATTAAAATCAAATTGCTAAAACCAGTGATTTAAAAAAAGGGTAAAAGCGGCTAGCGATGGAAGGAATCATTACACAGAATGGAACAAGATGCGAGTTACAGCAGTATTTAAGTTGGAAATGATGAAAGCCAGAAGAAAATGGAGTACTAAAAAGCGTTGGACTGGGGAGCGAGGTAGAAACTATCAACCTAAACACAAATAGGATAAAAGTAAAGAAGGATGGAGAAAGCTCTGCTCTGCAAACACTACTGAAATAAGGAGTAGACTGGCTATATTGACATAAGAGAAAGTGCATTTTAGAACCAGAGATAAAATTTCATAATAAAAAGACATGAGTTCATCGAGAGAACATAGCAACATTAGATGTGAAAGAATAAATGTTTTTTCTAAGATATAAAACAGGACAAAAATGTTCACACTAACAAGTTTTGTGCAATATTTTTCTGGAGGTTCAACTCAATAAGGTAATTTTAAAAAACATACACTTGTGAAAACAAGGCATAAAAGTTAATTTATTTGCAGATGACATGGGTATGTTTCCAGAAAATCTGAAACTATCATCTAATAAATGATGTAGTACTATTGCATAATACAAGGTTAATACACAAAAATCTGTTATGCTACTACACATAACAACAAACAGTTGGAAATTGAAATTAAAATAAAATAATGCCATTTTCAATAGTATCCAAATATTTGGAGTAAAACTTATGGCATGCTAACTAAAGAGTAATTCCTAACTAGATATCAATCCTATAAAATTCAAACATTCTACAAAAGGTAACTAAGTCACTTGGAGTAAACAAATGGTGTCAGATTCCAGTGGGATGAGGGATGTGGGGGTGGCATAAAATAGTCGCCCTGCTGCACAGATTTAGGCCTGAGGATAAGTGCTAGCCACAAGCCCTGCCCAAAAATGAGGAGGTATCAGTGTAAAAAGGCACAATCTTTTGGATGAGAAGATTTAGAAGCCAGGAGGAACCATCAATAAATTAACAGAGGAATCTTAAAAAGGAAAGAGCCAATGAAAATTCTTCGATTCTCTCTACTGATATTTCTGACTAATCTCTGAAACGTGTTTGCAGAATACACTTAAGAAAATTCTGCTAAAGAACACATATCAAAAATGAGAGTTGCTGCCTATGCTATAAGGTTTGCATTTTAAATACAGCAAGAAAATTACCTGCTTAAAAATACTCATCAGAGAAAAAAAAGTAACAACATTCAAAATATTTACAATATAACCTATATACTGTCAAGCATAAAAACAAAGTTAATCAACACACAAAGCATTAAAAAAATTTCAAGGTGAAATAAAATCAAGTGACATGGTCCTGAGATGGACCAAACATGAAAACTACCAGTCAAGAATTTTTAAATGGTTGTCAAAATTACCTTTAAAAAAGAACAGCAAAATAAGTTTTTAATGTAATAAAAGTTAAAAAAAAATATCAGCATATAAATAGAAAATGAGACAAAATAGAAATTCTAGAATTGGAAAAGACTATGGCTAAAATTCAAACAATAATAATTAATGGATTTTTCATTTTACTGGGGATGCTGAAAAAAAGCAGGTAATTTTCTTGCATGTATTATATTGTTTTCACTGATGGCTGATAAGTTTTGTTGTGTTTTTAAAAAAAAAAAAAGTTTTAATTTTGTTTGGATTGAACAAATAAGTTACTTTTAGCCAATTGGCTCCTTTTGAAGTCTACTTTTAAGCTTTCTTTTGGTGGGTCCAGAACAACATTTAGTGTTGATATAACCTTACTAACGTAGGCAGTCTCTGATGATTCCACTCAATGTTTTCAGGATTTCAATATCTTTCTACCCTGGCTGATAGTGAGCATTTTCTTCCCTCTGTAAAATATTCCATCCTAGCTTAAGTTCCAGGAATTTTAATTTTTTTTACCTATTCCTCTGCCATGGTTCATCTTCTGGCCCTGGATAGTTTCTTCTCACATATGTACATATACATAAACACAAAAGAGGAATCTTCAAAATGAGAAACACATATTATCACAAAATCTATGCATGGATTTTACTATGTTTGCACCATTATAAACTTATACTGACTTGTTAAAACATGTCTGGAGGATCTAGTTTGAGGCATTAAGAAGGATAAGGGATAAGTTTGAAAAGAGCCCCTATCAAAGCAACATGAATTCTGCTAACATTGACACAAGCACAAATATCAAATTCATGGGCAGGCATGGATGGAAGAGTGTTAAAATTACTGATGCTTTATGAAAAGTTTAGAAGCTGATGCCCCAAATAAACCAGTATTTTGTTACATGGATAACTTACTATAATAAGGAACAAGACAGTTTTAAAGATAAAGCCTGAAATGACAGACGATTCACATCAATTTGCAAAGAAAAAATTAACATCATTTGTGCCTCAGTTGAAGAGGATTGACAATATCAGAAACAATGGCAAACACTGTAGACATCTAAATTGGTTCAGCTTACACAAATCTTAACTAAAAAATTGAAGTGACGCACATTGCTCACTCAATGGGTTCCAAAACCATTGCGTCCAGATCAGCTTCAGATGAGAGCAGAGCTTTCAGTGAAAATTTTAGATAAGTGAAATCAAGATCCTGAAGCATTTTTTTTTTTAATTTTCAACTTAATTTTAGGTTGAAGGGATACATGTGCAGGTTTGCTACGTGGGTAAATTTCATGTTGTGGGGTTTGGTGTACAGATTATTTTGTCAGCCAGGTAATAAGCTTGGTACCAGAGAGGTGGCTTTTCATCTTCACCCTCCTCCCACCTTCTGTTCTCAAGGCCCCTGTGCCTATTCTTCCCTTCCTTGTGTCCTGAAGCATGTCTTCAAAGAATTGTAACAGGGGTGAAACCTTGTCTCTACTAAAAAGGCAAAAATTAGCCAGGCATGGTGGTGCATGCTTGTCCCCAGCAACTTGGGAAGCTGAAGCAGGAGAATCACTTGAACCTGGGAGGCAGAGGTTGCAGTCAGCCGAAATTGCACCACTGCACTCCCGCCTGAGCGACAGAGCAAGGCTATCTCAAAATCAATTCATTAATTAAAAATAAAAAGACAAAACATGATGTATTTTAGAATTTTTCACATGAAGTTTTACTGTTTCATGTAATTCAGGTGAGTTAATACTTCGTGATACTATCACTTATGCTTATTTGTGGTATATTTCAGTTGTTTATTAAAAAATAGCGCTATTCAGATTATAGATTTCAGAGTTATTACAGTTTCAGAGGTTACTGTTTTACATCATTTTGTATACAATATTCTCCCGTCTTCTAGGCCATTATGTCTCAATCATGGCTGTGAAGTGCAGTCACCTGGAGAAGCAACAAGTTCTCCAACCTATACCAATCTTTGAGCACCTCCATTCAATACATGCAAAAGCATCTAGCGTGTTAAAATGAGTCAGAAAAGAAATACAGAAGGTAAAAACATATATATTAATGAAGGTGACATGACAGCAGGTGGGAGTTTCCAATCATTCTTAAGAGAATGTAAAAAGCTTATTATCTGGACAAGCCCCGAGAAAGGCAGTACAAATGAAATTAACAGAACGCTCTGTCCTTATTCTATGAGAAATATGCAGGATAGCACAGGGGTAGAAAGTGAAAGTTCTGAAGCTCTGCCTCCTGGGATTGAATTTAGTTTCTAATAGTTAATAACAATATGTTGAACAAATTACTTAATCTCATGTTTTTATGTTTTTTATCTGTGAAATGGTTGGAGTAGTAATAGCACAGATATCATATTGTTGCTGTAAGATAGGTTTTGAAATGACCAGTAAACAAAAACCTTCGATACACATCAGTCATGTTTGAAATGCAGAGAGTAATATTAACATATTTTATCTTTTTGTTGAAAAGATACCATTGTATTATTTGTTGCCATTACATTCAATAACATTGGTGCTCCAGAGCAGCTTTTTATGTTAAAAAAAAATGCCTTATTTACCATATGAGTCAACCCTCCTCACTATGATATCTGTCATGTATCTGTCAAATATAATATGCCTTAAGATGTGTTTTTGTTTAAATAAAAATATTGCAAAATGTTTTTAATATCTCACATAATTGGAATATTAATATAGTTACTTTGCAGAAATAGATTACAATATGCATGATAAAATGATGTAAAATTGCCATGAAAAAATTGATGTTTTTCTTTTGATTTTTTGTATGCAGTAGTTGCATCAAGTGTTTGGATTCAGTGTTTACATATCTAGCATGTAAATTAAAAGTTTAATTGACTTTATCTGAATTTATTTGTGGCATTTTAAGATTGGTGCATGTTATTCCATTCAAATGTTCTATTTAAATAGTGATAACAGTAAAACTTTATGCTATATCTAAGATAGAGGAAAAAATGGGTATCTATTACAAGATGGAAATAAACCAAAAGCAAAAGAATTTTCATTGCACAATTAAGCATTAATAATCCACTTATTAATTATTTAGAATTATGCCAGATTCTTTCATGAAAGTATGCACATGCACATACTAACAGGAAGATAGCCTAATTTCAAAATGGGTAAAGCATTTGTACTGACATTTTTCAAAGAAATAAAAAAAGTCCAATAGATACTTGGTAGGGTTGTCAACATCATTAGTCATTAGGGGTCTGCAAATAAAACCACAATTAGATAACCATTCACATCACTAGCATGGCTATAATAAAAAAGAGACATAAAAATTAAGGGTTATTGATAATGTTAAAAACTGGAAGTTTCACATATGTATATTTTTGGTTGCAATGTAAAACAGCATATCAATTATTCAAAGATTTACACACGGAATTAACATATAACCCAGCAGGTATATAACCAAGAGAAACCTATGTACCCATGAAGACATACACAATAATGTTCCTAGCAGCATTACTTATAACAGCCAAAAACACAACAGTGATTCATCACCTGATAGGTTGACAAATAAAATCTGGTACATCCAAATGATCATATATTATTCATCAATGAAAATGAATGAAGTACTAATACATGCTACAACATGCATAAGCCTCATAAACATTAGGCTAATGAAAGGGACGACTTGCAGAAAAGTACATATTGTATAATTTCACTTATGTAAAATGCTCAGAATGGAAAAACTGACAGAAACAGATTATTGGCTGCATAAGATTGATGTGTGTAATTAGGAAGTGATTACAAATGGTACAGGGTTCCTTCTGGGGGTGAAGAAAATGTTATTAACTTTGATTATGGTGATAGTTGCAAAACTGTGAATATAGTAGAAAAACAGTATGGTACAATTTAAATGAATGAAATTCATGTGAAATGAAGTGCATTTCAACAAAGCTCTTTGGAAAGTATAGTTTTGATAATTAAATGCTTTTAATTTTACATCTCAGTTAATACAATTACCATTCATTTAATCATGTGAAATCAGTGAGTTATTGCATTTTCCCATTTTTGTCACCTTATTGTTGATTTTATTTTCTACACTTCTCTTAATCCTGCCTTTTTTTTCTCTACATTTACACCTCTCCAGGGAACTAATCCCTTTGTCTCTGAGTTTCTGGTTCAGAAACCTATGCTGTGTAATAAACCCCTACAAAGCTTAGAGATATAAAATAATAACCACTTATTTACTCATCATAGCATATTGGGCCAGGCTTAAAGGGGAAAAATGGTCTCTGGAATATGTTGTGTTGCTTGGGGAGGTTTGGCTATAACCAAAGGATGCAACATGTCTTTACTCCCTTCATTGGTACTTCAGCTTGGGTGAGGTAAATGACTCAGAGTGGCCAGACCTGTCTCTCCATGTAGTTGGGGGTTCTTTGGTGATTCAGGTAAGAAAAAAACATGGAAGCCTCCAGGATTCTGCCAGGTTAGGCCTAAAACTTGCATTATGTCAAGTCTTCCTTATTCTATTGGTCACATATTATAAGACAAGATCAAAGTAGTGGAGGAATAGATTCAACTTTTTAGGAGAAGAGTTAAAGGGATGAGTGGAACTGTTAGCATTCATCTTTGCAAACAATAAACCATAGCTCACATCACAACTCTACTCAGTTTAACTGAATTTTCCAAGAATTATTATGATAATACGCTCAAGAGTCTATTTTTAAAAACATCAAATACTCACACACACCTTTCTGTCACATCCTTAGGAGGATGTTTTATTGGATTTTGTTTCCACAATGACTACGAAAATGACTAATGTAGAGCAAGCATTCAATAACGCTTCAATAAAAATCTGTTGACTACAATGCATTAAAATCTGTTGACTACAATGCATTAAGAAATGCTCTCTAGGTGGCAAACACTAATCTATCTTTGGAAAATGCATTGGCCACACCTCACAGATATAATATTCAAAAGAAAATATTTAAAAATATCAAAAAATATAATATGATAAATGTGAATAAATGCAGAAAGCCAGCATAGTATCTTACTTTCTGGAGTGTTGCTATAACAGAATACCTGAGATTGGGTGGTTTATAAAGAAAAGAGGTCTACAAAGTTCAAAATTTCGGTGCTGAAAAATTAAAAACTGTGCATCTCCATCTGATAAGGACCTCAGGGTGCTTCACCTGATGGTGGAAAGTAGAAAAAGAGGCAGCAGCGTGTGCAGAGATTACACTTGAGGGTGTGGGGTATCAAACAAATAGAGTGAGAACTCTTCCCTGAGAAAAGGCATTCATCTATTTATGAGGGATCTGCTCCCAGGACCGAAATACCTCCCACCAGGCTCCACTTTCCACTGCTACGCTAGAGAGTGAATTTCGACATAAGGTTTGGAGAGGACAATCAACCAAACCACAGCACATAGTAAGAGTATAAATCAAGCTAGTCTAGAAGTGTTCGGTAAGATTTCTCAGAGGAATTGATGATAAAGCAGAAATTAAAAAGATGAGTAGAATAAGCATTATATTGTATGCTTGTTCACACTGGTTGAACGTATGACCGCTAATTTACATTTTATAATCTGCCTGAATTCCACAAATCTGTATCAAACTTAGTTTATTGTCTTCTGTATGGTCTAGCCTGACATAATTTTATCTTCAACTTCAGAATTTATTTCCAGCTACTCTGGAGAAATTCCCTGACAGGAAATCTAGCTTATGGCAACTGTTACCCAGCTTGACTTGAGTGATAAGAATTTTGGTCACTAGAAATGCAGAAAATATTAGAGACTAGAAAAAAGAAAGTTGATAAAAAGAGATTTATAAATCATACTTAAATTATATATCTGAAAAAATGCATATTTTTATATTCAACTAGTATATGTATGAAACAAAAGAGATAATTATTTCACTTGTGCAAAAAAAAAAAAAAACCCAGTAATTATTTATGATAAATTTCCTAGAGACAAGGTGAATAAAATTCACTTTTTCTGTCCTACAAAGTTGCTATTTTAATGCATAGTCTAAAATGTCAGGCCTAATTCATATTTCATTTATTTCAGAAGTGTCTAGCAGTCTCATTAAAATGTAATAGGAGTATCAGTTATTTAATCATGTTTTCAAAGGGCTATGTGTGTTTGTGTGTGTATATTCATGTCTGTACACATACTCATTTGTATATCTTATGTGGGACACTGAAAAAAATGGAAACAAGCGATAATCTTTTGAGTCCTTAGGAAAATATGAAGTTGAGCAGCTTATAGTTTGTCATTATTAGGAAGTTAAGTATTTACATCTTTAACAGTACATTATTTATATTTAGAATATTTTTATGATTGTTTTAATTACGTAAATAATTGTAAAAGATTTAAATTTAAAGCATGTTTAAAAACTAATAAAACACCATGTACTACCACCAAACTTTAACAACTGATAACATTTTGCTGACTTGCCTAATATTATTTTTAACTAAATGGTTGCAGATAAAGTTGAAATAACACTCTACATTTTCTCCTTAATTTACCAAGATTAACTGCTATTATATACATGGTAATTCTGAAGACTGTGCTATTTTAGATGATACCATACAAGGTAATTATCAAAAACTGATATTGAAATATTATTAGATTATGTAAAATTTTCACAAATCTTATGTAGAACAAAACTACAGCCACATATTAAAAATGCACATGAAATATTTCAACATAATGTTGACCAAAGAAAACAAGATACATAATGACCATATACTGAATTATGATTAAAGAGTATTGTCTAAAAAATGTCTCTTTGGGACTGGAGTTTATGGAATGGTGTGATAAAGAGCACAGCAAGTTTCCTATGTAACAATATTAAAACTTCAGATTATTTAAAACAATCATGTATCAATTTGATAATTGAACAAAAGAATAGACAAATGGAGAAGCATTTATGCAAGCAAAACTCTTACAGCCTGGATAAAAATGTCACTAGAAAATAAAAGGAAATGGAGTGAAGCAAGGAAGTGATGGTAACTCAAACTAACAGATGAATGAAGATAACCAGAAATATAAGTGTAATTAACATAACAAACTTTATAAATAGGAAATATATAAATGATTTTCTCTCAGCTTCTTTGAAAGATATAAAACTATATAAATTATTTATTATAAAGTATTATATTTAATATACATAAAGTATATTTTTAAATTACAGCAAAAAGGAGGAAGAGGTCATAACTATATAGAAATAGGTGTTTATATCTCACTGGAAATAAATCTGTACTTAATTTAAATCACATTATGGATAAGTGAATATGTACATGGTAAGCCCTAGAACAACTGTTAAAAAACAAACTGAGCAATTCTGTGAAAAAATAAAAAAATTGTGTTACCTTAGAAAATAATTACTTATTGTACAAGAAATCAGTGAAAGAAGAATAGAGGAGCAAAAAGACATGAGACATATAGAAAACAAATATTAAATATATATATATACACACACACACACACACACAAACACACACACACACACATCCAACAATATGGACAACAGCATGAAATATGACTTGATTTAACAATAAAAAAATAGATTCTCACACTGAAGTAATAAACAAAAGCCAACTACAATGCAGTTCACAGTAGAAAAACCATAAATTTAAAGATACAAAAAAGATTGATAGCAAAAGGGTTCACAGAGCTGAAGTGACTCTACTAATATAAGACAAAAGGAGAAGAAAACAAAAAGATATTAGTGTTAAAGAGGGAAATTTTATAATGATAAAAAGTCAGTTCTTCAGCAAAAATAAACAATTATAAACATGTATGTATCTAACGAAAAAGCTACAAATACATAAAGCATAAAATGACAAAGTCAAAGGGAGAAATAGGCAATTTAACAATAAATGGAACGTAAATATTTCACTTTCAAAATGCATGAAACAATTAGACAAATGATCACAAAATAAAGATGTAAAAATAATAGACATGAACAACTCTATAAAAAAACCCTAATAAACATCTAGAGAACACTGTACCATAAAACAGCGGAATAAATATTCTTCTCAAGTGCACGTGAAATAAACACCCTACAAGGTAGATAATGTCTTAGGGCAATAAACAAACCTTGAAAACTTTAAAAGGATTGAAATCACATAAAGAAAGTTCTTGGACCACAATGGAATAAAATTCCAAATTAATAACTAGTAGAAATTTGGGATGGTCTCAACACACGCTTAAATAACTAATATGTAAAAGGAGAAATTATAAGATAAATCTGAAGATATTTGACATGAATGAAAAGAAAAACACAATATACTAAAACTCACGGAATGAAGCACAACTTAGAAGGAACTTTATAGCTATAAATGTCTATATTTAAAAGTTTGATAAATCTCAAATAACTAGAGTACTCCTTCTTCTTATGAGACTAACTGAAAAAAGAAAACTAAAACTAAGAAAATAGAAAAATAAATAACATTTAAAATGGATATTAATGAAATAGAGAATAGAAAAAATTGAGAATATCCAAGAAACCAAAGAATGGTTCTTTGAAAAGATCAATGAAATTGACAAAGTTTTAGCTCAGTTGATGGAGGAAAAACCAAAGAAAATTCAAATTAATTAAATCAAAATTAAAGAAGGAATATTAATATTAATAGCAAACAAAAACAAAAATTCTTTGAAAATATTATCCTATAAAAAAATCATGGCCGGGCACAGTGGCTTATGGCTGTAATTCCAGCACTTTGGGAGGCCGAGGGGTGTGGATCATGAGGTCAGGAGTTCAAGACCAGCTTGGCCAACAAGGTAAAACCCCATCTCTACTAAAAATACAAAAATTAACCAGGTGTGGTGGTAGGAGCCTGTTGTCCCAGCTACTCAGGAGGCTGAGGCAGGAGAATCGCTTGAACCTGGGAGGCAGAGGTTGCAGTGAGCTGAGATCATGCCACTACACTCTACACTGGGTGACAGAGCAAGACTACTATAATAACCAAGCAAGTTAGAAGGAAACATGCCATGCTCTGAGTTCCAAATTAAGAGTCTTTTATTAATTAGCTAGCAAACGAGAGTCAGCTCCTGCTCAAAATCTCTGGGCCCCAAGGAAGGCGCTCGATTTCCCTTTATACCTTGATTTAGGTAGAGGAGGGGGACCTAGCTGAAGTGGAATTTTACAGAAGCAGAACAAGCAAGTTAGTAGGAGGAGGCTGGTAACCAGGATGCAGGAGGTTTCCATAGTTGCTGGTTACTAAGAGTATTTTCATATAGTCATCAAGGTGAGTAGCCAGGGGATCTTTCCATACAATCAATCACCAAGGAAGGTATTCACAATAGCAGATAGACTTGCCAAACAGGATGCGCTTACAATGGTTACAGGCGCTGTGAACAATGTGAACCACTCTTAAGGGTTCAAAGCTTTGAGTGCAGCATGACCCAGTAATGTACCAGAGGGGCGGCAGCAGGGAGGAGAGGCTAGGGAGAGCTCATCAGGTTTTGCAGCTAAGATGGAGTTAGTTAGGCTAACCCAAGTTATTACACTACGTCTCCAAAAAAAAAAAAAAATCATAAGTAAATAAATTCATTAACTTAAATGAAATGATTAAGTTCCTGGTAATATACAAACTACTGAGAATAACTCAAGACACAAAAGAAAAGAATCAACACATTTAAAACAAGCAAAACAACCGAATTTGTGATCTTAAAACTTCCAGCAAAGCAAAGCTTAGGATGACTTGGCTTCATTCATGAGTTCTACCAAGTATTTAAGGAAGAAATAACACTAATCTTTCACAAAATCTTCATAGAAATAGAGAAGGAAGGTACACTTCAAAGAATCCCTACAAAGCTATTATTATCCTGATAAAAAAACAGACAACAATATCACAAAAAAAGAAAACTACAGACCAATGTCTTGTGAAGATATTTTAGGCCCTCCAAATCCACAGGTAGTATTTGCAAACTGAATACAGCAACATATAAAAAGTATTGTACAATAAGACTAAATGATATTAATCTCTGGAATTCAAGGTTCATTAAACATCTGAAAATGAATAAATATAATACCAAAAAAAAAGAAAGAATGAATAAGACCTACAATTTGATGGCACAACAGGGTGACTATAGTTAATAATAACATAATTGTCATTTAAAAATAATTTAAAGAGTGTAATTACATTGTTTTTTTTTTTTTTT
>NW_016107316.1:5754207-5760459 GCF_001604975.1 Cebus imitator
AGAGACGGGATTTCACCATGTTGACCAGGATGGTCTCGATCTCTTGACCTCGTGATCCACCCGCCTCGGCCTCCCAAAGTGCTGGGATTACAGGCTTGAGCCACCGCGCCCGGCCTAATTACATTGTTTTTAACGCAAAGAATAAATACTTAAGGGAATGTACATCTCATTCTCCATGATATGCTTATTTCACATTGCATACCTGTATCAAAACATCTCATGCACCTCATAAATATATATACCTACTATATATTCACAGAAATTAAAAATAAATGAAAAATTAAATTTATAATATATAATATCAATATAGTAAATAAAAAGATTATCTCAATACATCCATAAAAAGCATTTGACAAAATCCAACACTGCCTTATAATAACATTAAATAATGTAGGTATGAAAAGGAAAAGGAACTTTTTTTTAACCTAATGAAACCATCTTTGAAAGACTCCGAGCTAAAATTATAATTAATTTTGAAAGCCAGGACCTTTTTTTAGGCATCAGAAACAATACGAGAATCTTTTTGTCTTTAATTGTTTTAAACATTTTAGCAAAGAAAAATAAACCAGGGGAAAAAAAGCTCTTCCTGGGGAAAAAAAAAAAAAAAGTTAAAACACCTCTATTTGCAGAGGGCATGATATTATATATACAAAATTATTATGATTCCACAAAAAACTATTAGTACTAATAAACATGAGTGAAGTTGCAGGATGCAAGATCAATACCCAAA
Source organism: Cebus imitator (assembly GCF_001604975.1). NCBI lineage: Eukaryota > Metazoa > Chordata > Mammalia > Primates > Cebidae > Cebus > Cebus imitator. Next base: position 5,754,938 of record NW_016107316.1, read on the forward strand.
AATTGAGTGTATTTTTATACAGTTGCAAAAAACAATTCAAAATAAAATGAAGAAAATATTTGCATTTTTAATAACAAAAATAAAATATTTAGAAATAAAACTGTAATAAAAAAGAATTACAACACTTATATATGCTAAAATCTCAAAAACAATTTAAGAAAACATAGGTTGAAAGACATCCATGATCATCAGTTAGAAGACTTAATTTATTAAAATGGCAATACTCCTAAAATGGATCTATGGGTTTGATAAAATCTCTATCAAAATCCTAAATCAATTACTGCAGAAATTAACATACTCATCTTATAATTCATATGGAAACTCAGGGACTCAGGGTAGACAAAACTATCTTTAAAGAGAACAGTTGGAGGACCCATATTGCCCCATTCTAAAAACTTGCTACAAATATACAGTAATAAAGACAAAGCAGTAGTTACATAATGATAATATAGATCAATGGGATAAAGTTGATAGTACAGAAATAGTTCCATACATTGGTAGCCAACTCACTCAACAAATGTGCCAAGAAAATTCAGTAGGGAAACAAAACTCTCCTCAAAAAATTGTTCTCTGGCAGTTTGATATCTACATGCAAAGAGTAAAGTGGAATGCCTACCTTACACCATGTTCAAAAATTAGCTCAAATGGATCGAATACCTCATTGGAGCTAAAACTACATGATTCTTAGTAATAAATATGTATGATCTTGGAATTGGCTGATATATATATAAATATATATTTATTACTATACTTTTTATACTGTATACTATGCTATATATACACTATATATATGTATATACTATATATAATTTTATATATGGTTTATATATAAAAACAAGCAATATATATATATATATATATATATATATGGTTTATATAAGTCCAATTAACCTTTACATATATATTTGTATAAAGCTATATATATATGGCTTATATTTTTGATCATATACACACATATATACAAAAAAGATTAATTGGACTTTATCAACATTAAAAGATTTCCTGCTTCAAAAAACACAATCAAGACAGTGAAGAAGGAAGTCATTGAAAGGAAGCAACTGTTTTCAAATCATATGTTTCATAAAAGACTTGTCCAGGACATTAATAACACCTCTTATGACTCAATAACAGAAGTCAGATAACACAATTAAAAATTGGGCAAAAGATCTGAATAGACAACGATCCCAACAAGATATGCAAATAACCAATAAGCAAATGAAAAGATAATCATTATCCATTAGGGAATGTAAGTCAAAACCACACTGAGATTCTATTTTACGCCTATAGGATGACTATGATAAAAATGACAGATAATAACATGTATTTGCAATGATTCAGAGAAATTAGAACCCTCATACATTGCCGGCGTAAAGGTAAAATGGTACAGCTACATTGAGAAAATGTCTGAAAATCCCTCAATAGGTTAAGCTAACGGTTACCATATGATCCTGCAATTCCACTCCTAAACTTATATTCAAGATAAATGAAAACATTTGCACACACAAAAACTTGTACATGAATATTCAGAGTAGCATTATTTATCACATTACAACATTTAAAACAGAGCCAGATGTGGTGGCTCACACCTGTAATCCCAGCACTTAGGGTGGCAAAGACTGGTAGATCACTTGAGCTCAAGAATTCAAAACCAGCAAAACCAGAACATGGCAAAACCCCATCTCTACTAAAGACAGAAAAATTACCAGGGCATGGTGGCTCAAGCCTGTGGTCCCAGCTACTTGGTGGGGGTGAGACAGGAAGATCACTTGTACCTGGAGGTGGAGGCTGCAGTGAGCTGTGATCCAGCCACTGCATTTCAGCCTGGGTGACAAAGCAAGACCCTGTCTCAAAGAAAAAAAAAAGTGAAATGACCCAAATATTCATCAACTGAAGAACAGAAGTGAAGTGTGGTATATCAGCATAATGCAATATCATTCTGAAATAAAAAGAATAAGATACTGATACATGTGACAGTATGGATGAACGTTGAAAACATGCTATGTGCAAATTAACTGTCACAAAGGATCACATATAATATTAGTCTACTCACATGAAATGTCCAAAGTTGCCACATCTATTGACACAGAAAATATATTAATTGTTATCCAGAGCTTGCTTGGCAGGGAGGGAGGTATTGAGAGGTAGAGTGTGACTTCTAAAGTGTACAGAGTTCCTTTTGGGGGTAGTAAAAATGTTCTAAAATTTTTTGTGGTGGTGGTTGCATAACTCTGTGAATATAGTATCATTGAATAGTGTACTTCAAATAGGGGAGTTGTGTTGTTTTATATGAATATTTTTATAATAGTTATATTGAAATATAGATATCTATTATAAAATATATTCCATGAACACTCATGTAAAGGTTGTTGTGCAGGTATTTGTTTTCATTTCTCCTATATAAATATCTGAGTTAGATATCTGGGTTGTATAGACAGTGTTGGTTAACTTTATAAGAACCTAGGCTGTTTATTCACGAAACTTTACCATTTGTGTTTCACACAGCAATGTATACGGTTTTCATTTGCAAACTTAACTTCACCTTAATTTATTTTAGTTTTCTTTTCTTTTTTTTTTGCATTTGTTTTCCTTTTTTGAATGATAGAAATCATCTCCAAAAATGAGTAATATGTTAATCAAGTTCTCATGTATTTATTTGAGTTAGCAGTTATATTGATTCAGCAAGTATTTTTAAAGCATCTGTTGTATCCTGGGAACTTTGCTAGCCTTTTGATACATAAAAAAAATAACAGATAGTTCCTGTTTCCAAAGAACATATCGTTTTCTAAAACAACAGACAACAAAGCAAAAGGAACAAAATAAACTGTGTTCAACAACTGATGTGAAAAGAATTAACAAATAGCTCAGAAGAAAGAACAATAATTTCTAATAGCATTGAATGGGAAAATTTTAAGAGACTGTTGTGTTGGAAAATAACTAGAGAGAAATAAGTATACAAAAAGCAAAAGGTATGAAGAAAGTAACACAGACAAATAATAATGTTTAAAAATCAGTGTGGCCAGCTTATACACAGGAAAAGATAAATTATTACCTAATGGAAGCATGTTTATGCAGAGGAGCTTCATTAAATTCATTGTATATCACGATTCCAGACTATTCAATCTATCTTCTTGAGATAAAGGACCACTTATTTCTCTGCTCTAGTTTGCTAGGTTTCCTATATGGGGGAAGGAAACTTAATGGTAGAAGAAACATCATTAGGTTAGCTTTTAGTCATGGGTCCAAGTGGATAGAGCATTAACATGTCCTTTTCTTAGCAGCGAAATAGGTTGGCAGAGGCTCACTGAAACCTCAGTCTTTCATAGGAAGATAGAACTATATAGAAGACACCATAACCTAAAGTAGCGCATTCTGAAATATTTTCCATTTGCAAATGCTAAAAATGTACATTTGTTTTCTAGTTTATTCCATTCCCTATGGAATTTATTAATACATACAATAAATCCCCTTATATGCAAAGAATTTTTGAAATAGTTGGTTACACTAATTGCCAATTAATGGTGAAACTGGGTCATGGAGAAACCCCAAAAGTTACAGTGGTGTGTATAAAGATAAAAGTATTATAAATTCTGGGGAGTATAGGGTTCAAATGAAAAGAAAATTTTTAAAAAAAGAGGAAAGAGTTTAATAATAAAATTTAATCTCAAGGCATAAGAATTCAAATGTTTATGTTTCTGGTAGCTTAAAGAAAAAGAATTATAATCCAGTTAAAGAATTCAAGAAGTGTTTTACACACTGTTGCTGTAGAAGTCTAGATGAAGAAGCAGACTTTATCTCTTCCTGAAAGTAGACAGTGAACCTTATTCTGATGCCACATCATTTTCAGTGTCCTTTTGGCGGGATTTATGCTACATGCTACCATAATGTTTTTCTAAAAATATCAATGTGTTCAAACATGCATTAGAGACAAAGAAACTTAATATATATCCAAGTAGGAAAAATAGATATTTTAATTATAATCTATCCTTGGAGTCTGCCTGTTTACCTGAAACTTTGTTGAAATGCTGAAGGGAATATTTATTCAGCTAGCTCTAATTTATACATTGGTGAACTTTATCATTTTAATTGGATCTGTTAATAACACTCATCTTAAACTTGGAGAAAATCAGAGCTGAATACATAAGTCTTATACACATGGAATCTTCAGTTTTCTGGATGTGAAGTGAATACTATTAATAGGAAGAAGTGGTTTAAAATACAAGAAAATCTATATCTTTTCCCTTAAATGTTTGGAAGGGAATGAAACATTTCCCTTAAGTGTTTGAATGTGCTGGTTGTTCATGTGAAAATGAGCAGAATATTTAAAATTGGCTTTCCAAATTAAGATGGAGGTAAAATAATACATATATGAGAAAAGATGATCTATGCCTAACTGAAGAATATAATCAAAAATTTTCTTCCATGCACCTTTTCAGTCTTCATAGTCTTATTCTGAAAGATATTAAGTGACATTATTCCCTCATGACCCAATCATTATTGCCTTATAGTCAACTTTCCCCTAAATTTTATTGGTTTTACCTTATTCCAAGATCCATATTACTTATGGTTTTTGATAGTTAATGTTGATTTCCAATCTTGCAAAACCAAAACAACATTAAAACCTGAAAGTTAGAGTAATTAATATTAACCATCTTCTGTTCACAGATTTTGAAATGTCCTCAAGACTTGGCTGGTACTTGCTGAGTATTTGTCATTAAGCAAGGCACTTAATGCTTTACATTCATGTTTCATTCGATTTTAAAGATACACTTAAGTTTGACGCTGTTATCATGTACACTTTTAGAAGAGTAAAGTAAGGACCATTACAGTTATATACAATGTTTTCTTTTTTTATTAACAATAATTTATATTAAAATAACACAATCTTTGTTTATTTATTTATTTATTTTTTCAAAGAAAGAAAGAGAAAGAGAAATGGGGAGAGAAAACAGGATTCTTGCTCTATTGCCCAGGCTGGAATGCAATCTAAAAATAGGTATTAAAAACCTCTTTTTTGCCGATAATTGTGCTTAACAGCAGAGACAGGAAGGAATAAGGGAAGAAAATAACAGACAGCCAACCAATATTTCATTTAAGTCTGTGAAATGCTATGCAAATGCTGAAGAGTGATTTATTTCCAATTATGTGGTCACTTTCAAAATAGGTGTAATATGATACTGAGAAAAATGTATGTTCTGGGGACCTGGGGTGAAGAATTCTATAAATATTCACTGAGTTTGCTCGTTCCAGGTCTGAGTTCAAATCATAGATGTCCCTGTTAATTTTCAGTCTCATTGATCATCCATCAAATATTAACAATGTGGTGTCAAAGTCTCCCGCTATTATTGTGCAGGAGTCTAAGTCTTGTTGTAAGTCATTAAGAACTTGTCTTATGTATCTGCGTGTTCCTATATTGGGTGCATGTATATTTATGATCATTGATTCCTGTTGTTGCTTTGATCCTTTTACCATTATGTTCTTTGTTTCTCTTAGTCTTTGTTACTATTAAAGTCTACTTTGTCAGA
>NW_016107316.1:5760895-5775227 GCF_001604975.1 Cebus imitator
TTCTGGGTTGAAAATTCTTTTCTTTGAGGATATTGAATATTGACCCCCACTCTCTTCTAGTTTGTAGGGTTTCAGCTGAGAGATCTGCTGTGAGTCTGATAGGCTTCCCTTTATGGGTAACCTGACCTTTCTCTCTACCTGCCCTTAGAATTTTCTCCTTTATTTCAACCCTGGTGAATCTAATGATTGTGTGTCTTGGGGTTGCTCTACTTGAGGAATATCTTTGTGATGTTCTCTGTATTACCTGAAGTTGAGTATTTTCCTGCCTTACTAGGTTAGGAAAGTTTTCCTGAATAATATCCTGAAGAATATTTTCCAGCTTGGATTCATTCTCTTCCTGATATTCAGGTACACCTATCAAACGTAAATTAGGTCTTTTCACATAGTCCCATATTTCTTGGAGACTTTCCTCACTCCTTTTTACTCTTTCTCTAATCTTGCCTTCTTGTTTCATTTCATTAAGTTGGTCTTCGACCTCTGATATCCTTTCTTCTGCTTGATTAATTCGACTGTTAAAACCTGTGCATACATCGCGGAGTTCTCGTATTGCATTCTTCAGTTCCATTAATTCACTCATATTCCTCTCTAGATTGTCTATTCTTGTTAGGATTTCATCAAACCTTTTCTCAAGGTTCTTAGTTTCTTTACATTGAGCTAGAACATGTTCTTTTAACTCACAGAAGTTTCTTATTATCCACCTTCTGAAGCCTAAATCTGTTAATGGAATGCACTCGTTTTAGACATCAGGCCTTGTTCCCTTGTTGATGAGGAACTGTAATCCCCTGTAGAGGGAGAGACATTCTGATTTTGGGTATTCTCAGTCTTTTTATGCTGGTTTCTTCCAATCATTGTAAATTTATCCACCTGTTGTCTTTGTAATTACCGACTTTCAAATTAGGTCTCTGAGTGGACATCCAACTTGTTGATTCCCAGAGCCGGAATCTGAGCAACCCATTGCACTGGCCAAAACAGCAGCGTTAAGATTTGTGGTGCTTTTCTGCCCAGGAATCTCTGGTCTGGCTTCCTTCTTGAGTCCCTTTTTCAATCAGCTGAATAGGCGACTCTGCCTTCCTGGAGCTCCAAAGGTCGACTAAAAGGGGACTCAGTCCTGTTTACTCTGCACCAAGAATCACCGCACCGGGGCGCTGGCAAAACCACCACAGGCCACAAGAGTCGCGCTGGTGACCCGTGGGGCTCCTCTGCTGGGAATCTCCTGGTCCGTGAGCAACAAAATTTCATCTGAAAGTATGGTGTCCTCTCATTCTCTGCACCTTCACTGGGAGCTACAATCCTGAGCTGCTAGTAGTCAGCCATCTTGGATCTCTCTCCTATACAATGTTTTCAACAGCTATGTGGCAAATGACAGAATCTGACCCAAGTCTCCAAAATCCAGAGGTCAAACACTTAAGTTTGATGCTGCTATCATGTATACTTTTAGAAGAGTAAAGTAAGGATCATCACAGTTATATACAATGTTTTCAACAGCTATGTGGCAAATGACAGAATCTGACCCGAGTCTCCAAAATCCAGAGGTCAAGCAGTTATAACCCCAAAGTTCCAGCACTTTTAGCTGGAAATTGAGCACAGCTTCCTAACTTGTATTCCATAGAAATCCTTATGATTGTACATGCATAATTTAATGAACCAGACAAGACACTGCATGTAAATATGACAGTTAAACAACATGTAACATGGATTTTTTGTTGTTTTGTTTTTCTTTATTTCAACGGGATACATGTGCAGAATGTGCAGGTTTGTTACATAGGTATACATGGTCCATGGTGGTTTGCTGCACCTATTGACCCATCCTCTAAGTTCCTTCCCCTCGCCCCCCACAACCCGTAACATGGATTTTTATAGCTTTATTGAGACTTAATTTGCATACCATCGATTTTACTTATGTAAATTAAACAACTCAACGTCTTTTAGTATATTCACAAGGTTGTGTAACCACTTCTAGATTATGTTGTAATCTACTTTTACAACAAAAATCATACCCATACCATTAGCTGTCACTCCCCATCACCATATCACTAGGTCACCATTAATCTAATTTTGGCTCTATAGATCTGCCTATTCTGGATATTTCATATAAATAGAATCATACAATACATAGTCTTTTGTCTCTGAATTATTATTATTATTATTATTATTATTTTGAGACGGAGTTTTGCTCTTGTTGCCCAGGCTGGAGTGCAACGGCGCCATATCGGCTCACCGCAACCTCCGCCTCCTGGGTTCAAGCAATTCTCCTGCCTCAGACTCCCGAGTAGCTGGGACTATAGGCACGCGCCATCATGCCCAGCTAATTTTCGTATTTTTAATAGAGACGGGGTTTCACCTTGTTGACCAGTATGGTCTCGATCTCTTGACCTCGTGATCCACCTGCCTCGGCCTCCCAAAGTGCTGGGATTATAGGCGTGAGCCACTGCGCCCAGCCTTGAATTTTTTCATCTAGTGTAACATGTTTAAGATTCTGCATATCACTTTATTCCTTTTCTCTGGCAAATTATGTTCTATCAGGTAGACATAACATGCATTATTTATCCATCATCTGATGAACATTTGAGTTGGTCATTTTTTTTGGATATAAAATAAAAAACAAAGTAAACTGCAAATATAATACTTAAGCAATGTGGAACATTGCCATTAACCTCTTCAGAATGTGGACAGCATAATTTCAGCGCTTTTGTCAACTCTAGTGTGCTACAGTTCTACATTTTTTTCTAAATAAAAAAATCTTAAAGTAATGAAATTATTTATTTAAATATTGTACTTAAGACAGATGGTATGTGTGTTGCAAGGTCCAATAAGAATAGCAAATGGACCTTCCAGAAGCCCCATCAAAATGCTACGCAAGTAATCAAATAAGTATTCAGGATATTAGTGATAGTTTTTGCCTAAAATAGGTCAGACTGAGCATGCATATTATAGAATGTATCACAAAGACATTGAGAGCTAAAATACTGTGCTAATAATGTCTAAATAATTTTACTAATTTGGAATACAAATTTTAGATCTTTAACTTTCTTTAGAAAAGATACACTCTTACTCTAAATAGTAGAAGGTGTATAACCTAAATTTACACAACTAGTTGGCATCTACAAAGGGCTGTAGTTTTTTCCTGCCCATCATTTATTAATGCATCTTTTAATAAAAGCACTCTGATTTTTCTTTGAGGACCCACGAATTTCTCTTGATGTATTTCTGCTGCAGCTGATGTCAACTGCTGAATCCAGGTATGGCTAATTATATTCATAGTGAACAGATCAAAAAAAGTTCAAATGGCCAAATTATTACACCAATGCCATGCTCGGAAATTTGTTGCACATCTTAAGGAAATGGATATTAGGTTGCTGCAAAAGTAATTGTGGTTTTGCCATTACTTTTGAACAACCTATACATGTTTACATAATGTTTTCTGAGCTGATAAGACTGTATAAACCTAACAATGTTAGGGGTCATTTCTGTCACAACATAGGCAGAGCCTGCCTGAGAATGAAGCCAAACCAGAAAAAGTTAGTCCAACTAAATTCCTGTGGCATTATTTGAGCACCTCAACAAACTTTGCAGGGAGCCAATCTATCATTAGACTGTAAATATCTAATATGGAAATTATTAATTCCTTCCATGTTATCTAAGGAATTTTTTTTGTTTTCTTTCATTTACAATAAGAAGAGTCCCTACTTCCTGATAATGTCAAATCTAGAGTAAAATTCTGATGTTTTGATTCTCAGACTAAGCTCCATGGTTTTCTTCTACAACCTAATACTTAGACTACTTTACTTGCCTTTATGATAGCCAGAATGAGACAAAATTCACCCAGCATTTAATAAACCATATTTATTTAAATAATATAGTTCATCAACAAAAAATCCCTGAGTTCTTACTCTCAGCAGCTCATATTCTAGGGAACAAGAGCCATACAAAATATATGGACAAATGTACCTGATAAATAATCTAGTGAGAGAAGCAATTGATAAATGCCATGGAAGAAATTATTTTGTCTAAAGGATTCCCCAAACAAAACTCTGTTATGACTGTGAATAATCTAAATGAAATATGTTTTTCTTGAGACTTGGAAGAAAGAACTCAGTGCCCATAAATACAAATTTATTGTCCAATTTCAACACAGTATAAAAACTATATAGCGTATATTTTAATCATCAGTTGCAATGTCATGTCCAAGCTCAATGCCTCATTGAATATGAATGTGATCCTGTTTTTCCAAATTCCAAGCCTGATCTCTGTTCATTTTAGAATGTACTAAATTATAAGAAAAGTGAGTAAGAACTAGTGAAATTAAAGTTAAATATTAGCAATTTCTAGGTGCCATCAAAAATTCTGTGGTTTTCCTTCAGAAAGGAAGAGGACAACCTGACTTACAATCAGAATGTAAAGTAAACTTTGGGTATATTGTTCTATTCTTAGAACTGCAAAATTTTAGAATAGAAGGGACTTTAGAAATTTATAGTGCAGATATCCTGAAGGAAAAAGTGCAAATTATTTTCGGAAATGTATAAGATGTGCCTGTCTTGCAGAAAATTATTTCAGTTTTAATTATATTTATCTCAGAATGCATAAAAAGTTGCCAATTCATAGCAGTTTTGTTCTGCCTAAGACCCCAAACATACATATTATTTCTTTTAACTTTTTAAGCTTTGTTATTTAAAACATGTATTTTTAAGGAAAATCTGTATTTTTCTTGTATAGACCTTGTCCTCAGTAGATGATGACGCTTATGATCAAAAAGTAGAGAAGACAAATACAAGTCTGATCTGTGGGAACATTTTACAAAGCTTTTATAAGTTCTGCATACTACAGATATATATGGACCTTCTTTCAGTGTGTTTCCAGTTTCCTTAGAAACTGAGGGAGGAGACTTCCTAATGCTTAATTTAAGAAGCCTTCAATGTATTGTGATATCAAACATGATATGATTCACAATAGCCAACGTTTTCTGTTACCAGCTTTAGAAAAATATTCCAGTATTTGATTTTACATCTGGTGAGAGGGTCTCTTAAATTTCCTGTCAGAGTATATATGAAATATCAGAAAACTTCCAAAACAGTATTATTAATTGTTAGACTTTGATCCATTAGTGAATAACAAATTCAATTTAGAAGGTCGTGACAACTGATTGTTTTTTAAAGAAAAATTTCCCAGTGACGTAGAAGCAATTAGAAGGAAAGATGAAATATTCTATTATTTTAGTTACATATGTATATGAATACTGAATCATGAGCTATCTTAAGGCATGACACATTTTCAAAAATTGTAAACATACTCTTCTAAAAGATTTGTTGGATTATATACGATTCCATTTTGTTCATATGATATTTTCAAAATGCTATATCTATAGGAATAAGAAAGCTATAGGGATATTTTATGTATGCATATATGAATAGGTATAAGCACATATATGCTTGTTATAAATATGTGCATTTGTGTGTTTGTGTATGTGCAAAAGAGAAAAAGTCTACAAGAAGATAACAGCACAGGAGAGTTTTTGGTGTGACGGAATTTTTCTGGCTCCTGATGATGGTGGTGGTTTTATAAATCTATACATGTGTTAGGATTCATAGAACTGTACACTGAAAGTCCATTTTACTGTATGATAATTTGAAAAATAAAAATATGAAAAATCAGTAGAAAAGACTTGACTTATTTTGACAATAATTCAGACTTGTTCCTTCCTTGGGAAAAATGTCAAATGTCTACAAAAATGACAGAAAGAGATAGAAAATGTTTTCATGTGAGTTCCATTTATTTAGAATACTTAAGCCTAAATACTTTTTTCAGCTCAGTTCTCACATATTCTGTAGTTATAATAATAAATTTAAACGTTCTTGATTTATCAGAAAAAAAGACTTTCATGTTAAGGAGAAGTTAGATATTTAGAGAAAACATATTTCATGTGTTTTATTTTTGATAAAAGAACTTGAAAATGGGATTTTATACTTAAATGGTCATGGTTATCTTTTCCCTCCCCCAAAATCCTACTCTAAGTAACGAGTATGATATACCAGGACATTTGCGTAAGTCACAGTTTAAAATGTAATGTAACATAAAATTTAAGTACAGAAGTTCTGAAACATTTATTTGGGTCCAAATTATACTCTGACATATTCTGACTATAAAATTGGGCAAGCCTATTTATCTCATTAGGTTGATTAAACGTGATAATATATAAAGTGGCTTGAAACAACATCTAATATGAAGGATTCAATCTGCATTTTCCAGATGAAGAAAATTAAACTCAATTATAAGTACAAAGCAGATGGCCTAAATTCACCCAACTATTAAGTGACACATTTGGAGTGAAAAATAGCACTGGGTGACTTTGAAGTCAGTGGCCAGACAATTGTAACTTCAACTTTATTCCCGACTTCTCAGATCTATCCTGAAACCACATAAAAGAAACTACAAATTATTCCTTTATGTTCCTGAGCTAGTTTCTAAAGAATAAGACACAACCAGCACCCCCACCACAGAATGTCCTGCCTGTATCTTCTGGAAAACAACCAGCAGTAGCTATCTCATTATGTTTCAGGGCTCTGGTATTTAAATCAATCTTAGTTACTTCAACTTTTGATTATTGTTCATACTGGCAAGATTTCCACCCTTTGACTGCAGTCAAAGAGCTCTGGTGAAGAACACATGTCAACAAGGAAACACAACCTGAAAAAAATATACTAAGACATTTGCACTAGAGGTGGACCTCTCACCCTCTTCACCTTCATTTCACAAGTGGGATTAAGCAAAAAGACTGACTTCTCCTCCTCTTTTCCTTGTTCTCTTCTTCCTCCTCCTTTTCATTCTTCATGATTCAATTATATAAGTGATTATGCAGACAATCCTAGACAATTCTTGATTTTACAAATTGTTTTATTTGAAGTACTTATCTAAAGTAAGAAATTTTTATTAAAAAGCCAAACAAGAAATTGTATAGGCCTCTTCCTCAAGCAAAGATCCCAGGAATCAATATGCAATCTGCTTTAAGTAAACTTCAGAATGAAATAAATACCAATGTGTTTCATTTCAAAATATAATAAGTAAGTAGATGCATACTCATCACTATAAAATGCATCACAACAGTATCTGTGCTTTGTATAGAACCTGTCTTCTGTACCTGATGACTCTTATGATCACAAAGTAAGGAAAAACAAATACAACAAGTTTAATCTGTAAAGATTATGCATACTTTGTCTTAGCTAAGTACTATGTATAACAAGTCATGAAAATAATGTTGGCACTATGTTAATCAATACCAATGCAACCAATCTTATCAAACAAAAAAATAAAGAATACCTCACAGAACATAAAAAAGCACTCATAAGTAAATGCTAAATAAAAATAGACAGAAAATAAATGAAGACATAAAAAAAACACATAGAAGAAATTCAAAATAAATCTATAAAGCCTCTCCAACTTTTATATTAGATTTTAGTCCCATATGGGCAATTTTTAGTTTCTTTATTATAATTCTATCTATTTTATAATTAAAAACAATCATTCTATATTAATGGTTTTTTCAGTTATTTTGAAAAATATGCTTTAAAATATACAAGAGATTTGGAAATTAATATATATTATAATAATAAATTTAGTATTTTCTTTACTAAAAGTTCTGTTTATCAGTCAACAACAATAAGAATTCTATAGATTAAAGTAGTATAAAGCTCCTGTATTTTGAGTCTTAAAATAAACAAATTAGATATTTGTAATGGATTCTAAAATATTTTTTCTATTTGATTAATCAGCATAAGCAAAAACTGAGATGTTATTACTCAACTTATAAAGACTTATAAATGTCAAGGAAGACTATCTCACTTGTACATAATTTCTCAAAATAAAAGAACAAAGTTTGTATATTTTTATTCTGTCTCAAATAGGAACATTCAAATAGTCCATTACACATTCAGCAGTATTTTAATGAACTTTAATGAGTCACTGATGCAGTCCAACAGTGCACAATAAATGCCAAAAATATTTGTGCCTGCTAAATTCACATATCTATTTTTTTAGTTTCTGAAATGATCCTTCTATTTTTAATATGCACAGTTCCACATTTAAATGGGATACAAAGAACTAAAATATGAAGCTTTTAAAATGAAATTTAAGGATATGTAAAAATCAGACGTGCTAAATTTAAATGGAAATATTATTTTCATCCTAACATTCTCATTTAATCAGGTTTAATTTGCTACAAAGTACATAGTCATTAAACTATATTAAGATGAGTCATAAGACTCTCAAGACTAATGGAAATTTTAGAGATAATGTTGCAGAAACGAAAAAAGCAACCTGGAAAATAGAAGAAAGAGAGAGCAGTATTATTATATTAAAATGATTCCTTAAATTTATTTATCACACCCTTCACAAAAAATAATACTCTTACGTAAACTTCAGAAGATGTTTAATGTTATTTTTTAATTGAAATGTTTTTAAACATTAATTTTAGAGAAAATAATCTTTCCTCATATAGCTAAAAAAAAAATTATACTCAATACAAAACTATTTCCTAAAATTTTTCCTATTAATTTATTTTGAGTAGGCCCAGATGGTGGATTAACCAGAGCAACCACCAAATAAGCTGTACCTTGGTATGCAGAAATGTTGATGTATGAATACGTCAAGGTTTTTCAGAGAAAGAAAACCAGTAACATATATGTGTGTGTGTGTGTGTGTGTGTGTGTGTGTGTGTGTGTGTGTGTAAAATGTAGATATAAATTATATGTATAAATATTTTCTATTTCTTTCACACAATTATGGACTCTGACAAATCAATTATCTGCAGTCTATTTACCAGTTTGAATTCAAAGTCTGTCAGGCGGTTATAGGACCAAGAGGAGCTGGTGTCCGAGTTTTAGTCTGAAGGCTACATAACCAAGGAGAGTCAAAGGTCAAGTTCAAAAGCCATCAGCCAGGAGAATGCTATTTTATTCTGGGGAGGGTTCACCTTTCGTTTTATTCAGGCTTTCGAATGATGATATGAGGCCCACTCATATAATGGAGGTTCATTATCTCTCTTGTTCACTATACTCTAGCTCTCCTGAACTCCTTTAGGACAATAGACCACAGAGATTTTTCCATGTGTATTCAAATGCAATGGTAGCTTCATTTCCAGTCTGAATACACACACACATACATGCACACACACACATACACGTGTGTGTTTACTATTTATATATATTTCTATATATACATATTTGGCCCTAGATCAAACCACCTATTTTATGACTTCACTTGTTTATCTGTAGCACAATCCTATCTATTTTCCTGAAAATATATAATTCAGTTGTTAATTTGTTTTACTTCCTCCTGGTCTGTCACTGCACTTTAAAGAAGGCTCATGAAGGCAGAAAACACACACTGATTCATATATATATATATATATATATATATATATATATACATATTTTTTTTTTCTTGAGACAGTGTCTGTTTGTGTTGCCCAGGCTAGTATACACTAGCATGACCACAGGTCACTGCAGCCTCAACTTCCCAAACTCAAGTCAATCTTCCCACCACAGCTTTCCAAGTAGCTGGGACTAGAGGCATGTGCCACTGCACCTGGCTACTTTTTAATTTTTTTGTATGGATGGGATCTCACTATGTTGCCTAGGCTGGCATGCTTGCTCATCTTTGTATATTAAAGATTTAGCACAGACTGAGGCACATAATATTTGCACAACAAATACTTGTTAAACAGATGAATACGAAAAATTCTGGTTGGTAAATAATTTTACAGTAGACGGACACCTTTCATCAAAGTCTAATCAATTATTGATTAATAATTCTATGCCTAATAATCACTGCAGAGATATGAAATACTTAGGCTGATTAATAACTTTCCCAGGGACATTTTTAGTTCTGTGCTTTAGTTAACTATACCTAATTATATATATTTTTGGAGAGGAATGTGTTCATATATCTGATGAAAAAGAGTGACTAGTGAGCAGGATAACCCTGAAGTTAATAATTGAGACAAACTAGTTTAATTGCTACAAATCCAAAAAAGCAAGATGGTCCTTCCAGTTCAAATATTTAAATCAGTAAATAATCATTGAGCATCTTCCAGTTGCAAAGTCCTAGAAAACAATTCAGTGAATAAAAAACAAAAAAACCAAAAAAACCAACAAAAAACTAGTACTACTTTTCTTCAAGAATGATTCAATCTATATAAAATTGAGGATAATAAAATAAGGGTGAAAACATGATTGACATATTCATATAAACATGAAACTACATATGTATGTATATGTATGTTATGGGGGGAGCTTTAAAGCTTAAAGGAAGGAATTATTTTGATTTGCTTAGGTAATTTTTTAGGTCAATGAAATATGTGACTTTTGCACTGGGTCTTAAAAATTTGAATTTAGAGCTGCTGAGAGGATTAAAAGAGGAAATTTCTAGACTGAAGCTACAATGTAAAGAAATATTGGAGTAAATCACTGGTTTGACTGATGAATTATGGTTCTAGATTCTGAATTAACTTTACAAATCAATGAAAAACAAGCAAAAACGGTGGGGAAGCACCTCTAAAAAACAGATCCAAGAAGTGAAAATGAAAATAATAATAATTGATATTTCCTTCACTGTGTTTAGAGTAAATTTTGCTCTGAGATAACCCTGAGGCAATAAAGAACCTCATGATTAATAATAGTTTTACAATTACTGTAAAAGGTAAATTAATTAATTTTCCAATAAAATTTATGATACATGCCTATTTCTTCTTAACTTGCAGCCAAAATCTTTCCAAAAGCAACTGCACCCTTCAGGGTTATTCCAGGTCTGTAGTTCTTGATCTATGAAGCCAGAAATAGAAGCCCTCTCTGTGTCTTTTTATAATTTTTGTCTACCAGTAACTTTGGAATATATATGAGTTTATTCCAGAAAGAAAGTGAATGCATATCATTAAGATTTCACATTGCAGTACATTATGTACAGTCTTTGTGATATGCATCAAATATGTCACAAATTCTTATAACAACCTATGTGAAGATTACTGGTTTATCATCATTTTAACTCTAATTGACAAGGGCAAAACTGATCTATAAGATTCCTTTTAGCATTGTTTCCTTCCTATTATCATATATTTTATCTTTTTAGAAGCCAAGTCATTCATGCTTTAAATTTCAACTAGTAGCATGATATATTTTCTTTTAAAAAGAATGCATTTAATACAGAATGTATCAAAATCCTTGTGTCTGGTTTAAAGATGTGGAGGAAGAAATGAAACAGTAACATTGCCAGTGTCAACAAGGAGGAAAGGAAATGAAGTGCACATTGTCAATTAATGAATGAATGGATGGATGGATAAAAATAGAATTAGATATGCGTGAATGAATCAATTCAGAATTCCAGCATATTAGGAAATATTCATGTGGTTTAGAGATGGTTGATAAATTCAGATAAACTTTAAAAAGAAGTAAACATAATATCACTCATCTTTCTGTAGCTCTCTGACTACCCAGGTCCTAATTTTGTGTAAATAGGAAGCATGTTATCAAATATACTTAAATATGTATCAGAATTTAGATAAGAATTCCAGAAGATGCAAGTGTCCATAATTTAAATAATTCTCTAGAAAAAAGAATTTCCTAAGAATAATATGTCCTTTGCATATACTTTTGAAAATTCTAACACTAAAACTTGTTCTGATAAACTTTATATGCCTTATCTCATTTAATCCAACGAGAAAGTAAATAGCTTGTTCTAGGTTAGACTGACTATAAAAGGTAAAGCAAGATTTAAGTTAGTATCTGATTCTAAAGGCTATCCTTTGTTATACAAATTAACAAGCTTCCACATTGTGGGAAAATATTTCCCTTCCTAATCATTTATAGGAAGGAGGCAAATCTGCTACCAACCTCTGATGGGTATTGCTTTATCTCTTCAATTCAATTACATTTATAGCTTTATCTGAATAGGCAAATGTAGAAGTCCCCACAGGCACCATAGTTAAACATATTATTGTTATTTGTTGTTTCTATATAGCATTAAATGATCGCATCTTGATAAATTAAAGCCTGCTCCTGGGAGTTGTAAAATAATGTTTGAAACATCAGTGCTCATGTTGTCAGTAAGAATTTTTGAATTCCTAGAGGGTAACTAATCGTAACATAATAAATAACTGATTTAGAGATCTCAAAACTTTCATCAATCAAAAGAGCTGCTCAAGCTACTGTGACTCTTCACCAAAGGGCAGTCCTTCATGAGGCAGGAAACATACCACTCCCACTAATT
Organism: Cebus imitator; assembly: GCF_001604975.1. Classification (NCBI taxonomy): domain Eukaryota; kingdom Metazoa; phylum Chordata; class Mammalia; order Primates; family Cebidae; genus Cebus; species Cebus imitator. The sequence continues at coordinate 5,773,148 of NW_016107316.1, forward strand.
TATCAGGATGTGACTATGATATTCATTGAGCAGTCTATTCATTTCGTTATATCCTAAATCACAGAAAAAGCTAACTGGCAACGCATAAATAAGGCATTAAGCAAAATACTATTATGTTTTTGCAAAGAAACAATACGATTGTTTATGCAGCTAAAGAATCTTCAGATATTGATATGCAATATATCCTTGCTGAAGAAATAAATTATATCCAGTGCTCTAGCACTGAAATGCCATGTGGCAGGAGGAAGTCATTATATTCACTCAGGTTTTGCTTTTTTAAAATGAAAGAATTGACCTCTAGGTGTCTTTCTTACTTTATATTTCTGAACCCGTGAAGCATAACAATGATTTACAAATAAATATTCTAGATTATTGCTCTCCAATATAAATTTTTGCAATAAAGGAAATGTTCAATATCTTTGCCGTTCAATATTATATTCACTATCCTAGATAGCTCTTGAGCATTTGTAAGATGGTTATTATGAGTGAAGGCGTGTATTTTTAACTTCTTTTAAATTAAACTAATATAAATTTACATATCCACATGCGGTTAGTTGCAACTCTATTAACCAGTAAACTTTTAGATGGGAGTGATTCTATGGATTGTTGAAGTTCCATAGAGTGTAATTATGATGATTATTAAGCTCATTTATTTAGGGATCATTCTTTGGGAAGCAGCTGACTGTGACTAAAGGGCAATAGACTAAGAAGCTGAGTTTTAGTTTTAGCTTTGACTTTAACTTATCATTTGACATTAGCAAACAATTTTATCCCAGTGGTCTATGATTTGCTTACAACTTTTTTTTGAGAGACCATGCCCAGTGACTTGACAGTATAGGAAGCATTGAACATATGTTTTGCCTAAGAAAACAGTAAATAAAGTGGTAAAAACTGTAAGAATCAACTTTTTCAGAACTGAAAACTAATAAAAAGCTTCAACAAACCAGGGGAATACTTAATATAGAAAACAATTGGTAAAATAGCTGTGTAGCATTTTTGAATCCCTTTGAAGGGATTCAAAATCCATATAGTTGGATTATTATTTTTAAATTCATTCTGCAAATCTGCCATTTAATTGAAGAGTTCAACTCGCATTTAATGTAATTACCTATAAAAATAATCTAACTATTCAGTCTTTCCTCCCAATGTAGGAATCCTTTTCTGAATCCCTCTGAAGAGGACTTGAAGACAAGGCCTTTACTCGGTATACTGTCCATATACCCAGTAAAGGTACCCGGTACCACAGTGAGCAAGACACAGCTTACTTTGAAATAACTGGTTTTTTTTTTTTTTTTTTGATCAGTTTGATAGATCTCTGAATTACTCATTGAAAACCCTTGCAATTTTCTCCCATACCTCAGGATTCTTCCAGTGTTGAGGCAGCTTTCCAAGAAGAATTTACTTAAAATATTCAAAGGCAAATGTATTAGCTGTTTCCCTATAGAGTAAGAAATAATACTTAGACAGTAGACTAACCAAAACATTTGAGAGAAAAGATTGAATAGATTATTTTTATAGGTAATTATATTAAATGTGAGTTGAACTCTTCAATTAAATGGCAGTGATTTACAGAATCAATTTAAAAATAATCATCCAACTATATACTGTCTATAGGGGATTCATTTGAGATCCAAAGACATAAATAGGTTAAAAATGAAAAGATGGATAAATTTGTTCTATGCATGCAGTAACCAGATGAAAGTTGAAGTGGCTATACCAGTATCAAAAAAATAAATTGTTCAGAAAAAATTGTTAGAAGATACCAAGAACATGGTCAGATGATAAATGGATCAATGCATCAATATGATATAACAATTATACATATATTTGCACCTAACAACAGAGCCAAAAATGCATGAAACAAAATCTGATAGAATAGAATTTAGGAACTCCTCTCAAATCACTAGCTGACCACCAAGCTAAGGGAACAAAGATATCAGTGGCCATACATAACAAAGAATACAGATTCACAAAATTATTTTAGAAACATCACTAAACAACAACAGTAACAAAAAAAAAGTAAAATTATTTGGGAATGGAGATAATCTAATCTCCAGAACAGCCACAGTATACCTTTCAA
>NW_016107316.1:5778207-5799105 GCF_001604975.1 Cebus imitator
ATATATATATATATATATATATATATATATATATACATATTTTTTTTTTCTTGAGACAGTGTCTGTTTGTGTTGCCCAGGCTAGTATACACTAGCATGACCACAGGTCACTGCAGCCTCAACTTCCCAAACTCAAGTCAATCTTCCCACCACAGCTTTCCAAGTAGCTGGGACTAGAGGCATGTGCCACTGCACCTGGCTACTTTTTAATTTTTTTGTATGGATGGGATCTCACTATGTTGCCTAGGCTGGCATGCTTGCTCATCTTTGTATATTAAAGATTTAGCACAGACTGAGGCACATAATATTTGCACAACAAATACTTGTTAAACAGATGAATACGAAAAATTCTGGTTGGTAAATAATTTTACAGTAGACGGACACCTTTCATCAAAGTCTAATCAATTATTGATTAATAATTCTATGCCTAATAATCACTGCAGAGATATGAAATACTTAGGCTGATTAATAACTTTCCCAGGGACATTTTTAGTTCTGTGCTTTAGTTAACTATACCTAATTATATATATTTTTGGAGAGGAATGTGTTCATATATCTGATGAAAAAGAGTGACTAGTGAGCAGGATAACCCTGAAGTTAATAATTGAGACAAACTAGTTTAATTGCTACAAATCCAAAAAAGCAAGATGGTCCTTCCAGTTCAAATATTTAAATCAGTAAATAATCATTGAGCATCTTCCAGTTGCAAAGTCCTAGAAAACAATTCAGTGAATAAAAAACAAAAAAACCAAAAAAACCAACAAAAAACTAGTACTACTTTTCTTCAAGAATGATTCAATCTATATAAAATTGAGGATAATAAAATAAGGGTGAAAACATGATTGACATATTCATATAAACATGAAACTACATATGTATGTATATGTATGTTATGGGGGGAGCTTTAAAGCTTAAAGGAAGGAATTATTTTGATTTGCTTAGGTAATTTTTTAGGTCAATGAAATATGTGACTTTTGCACTGGGTCTTAAAAATTTGAATTTAGAGCTGCTGAGAGGATTAAAAGAGGAAATTTCTAGACTGAAGCTACAATGTAAAGAAATATTGGAGTAAATCACTGGTTTGACTGATGAATTATGGTTCTAGATTCTGAATTAACTTTACAAATCAATGAAAAACAAGCAAAAACGGTGGGGAAGCACCTCTAAAAAACAGATCCAAGAAGTGAAAATGAAAATAATAATAATTGATATTTCCTTCACTGTGTTTAGAGTAAATTTTGCTCTGAGATAACCCTGAGGCAATAAAGAACCTCATGATTAATAATAGTTTTACAATTACTGTAAAAGGTAAATTAATTAATTTTCCAATAAAATTTATGATACATGCCTATTTCTTCTTAACTTGCAGCCAAAATCTTTCCAAAAGCAACTGCACCCTTCAGGGTTATTCCAGGTCTGTAGTTCTTGATCTATGAAGCCAGAAATAGAAGCCCTCTCTGTGTCTTTTTATAATGTTTGTCTACCAGTAACTTTGGAATATATATGAGTTTATTCCAGAAAGAAAGTGAATGCATATCATTAAGATTTCACATTGCAGTACATTATGTACAGTCTTTGTGATATGCATCAAATATGTCACAAATTCTTATAACAACCTATGTGAAGATTACTGGTTTATCATCATTTTAACTCTAATTGACAAGGGCAAAACTGATCTATAAGATTCCTTTTAGCATTGTTTCCTTCCTATTATCATATATTTTATCTTTTTAGAAGCCAAGTCATTCATGCTTTAAATTTCAACTAGTAGCATGATATATTTTCTTTTAAAAAGAATGCATTTAATACAGAATGTATCAAAATCCTTGTGTCTGGTTTAAAGATGTGGAGGAAGAAATGAAACAGTAACATTGCCAGTGTCAACAAGGAGGAAAGGAAATGAAGTGCACATTGTCAATTAATGAATGAATGGATGGATGGATAAAAATAGAATTAGATATGCGTGAATGAATCAATTCAGAATTCCAGCATATTAGGAAATATTCATGTGGTTTAGAGATGGTTGATAAATTCAGATAAACTTTAAAAAGAAGTAAACATAATATCACTCATCTTTCTGTAGCTCTCTGACTACCCAGGTCCTAATTTTGTGTAAATAGGAAGCATGTTATCAAATATACTTAAATATGTATCAGAATTTAGATAAGAATTCCAGAAGATGCAAGTGTCCATAATTTAAATAATTCTCTAGAAAAAAGAATTTCCTAAGAATAATATGTCCTTTGCATATACTTTTGAAAATTCTAACACTAAAACTTGTTCTGATAAACTTTATATGCCTTATCTCATTTAATCCAACGAGAAAGTAAATAGCTTGTTCTAGGTTAGACTGACTATAAAAGGTAAAGCAAGATTTAAGTTAGTATCTGATTCTAAAGGCTATCCTTTGTTATACAAATTAACAAGCTTCCACATTGTGGGAAAATATTTCCCTTCCTAATCATTTATAGGAAGGAGGCAAATCTGCTACCAACCTCTGATGGGTATTGCTTTATCTCTTCAATTCAATTACATTTATAGCTTTATCTGAATAGGCAAATGTAGAAGTCCCCACAGGCACCATAGTTAAACATATTATTGTTATTTGTTGTTTCTATATAGCATTAAATGATCGCATCTTGATAAATTAAAGCCTGCTCCTGGGAGTTGTAAAATAATGTTTGAAACATCAGTGCTCATGTTGTCAGTAAGAATTTTTGAATTCCTAGAGGGTAACTAATCGTAACATAATAAATAACTGATTTAGAGATCTCAAAACTTTCATCAATCAAAAGAGCTGCTCAAGCTACTGTGACTCTTCACCAAAGGGCAGTCCTTCATGAGGCAGGAAACATACCACTCCCACTAATTTATCAGGATGTGACTATGATATTCATTGAGCAGTCTATTCATTTCGTTATATCCTAAATCACAGAAAAAGCTAACTGGCAACGCATAAATAAGGCATTAAGCAAAATACTATTATGTTTTTGCAAAGAAACAATACGATTGTTTATGCAGCTAAAGAATCTTCAGATATTGATATGCAATATATCCTTGCTGAAGAAATAAATTATATCCAGTGCTCTAGCACTGAAATGCCATGTGGCAGGAGGAAGTCATTATATTCACTCAGGTTTTGCTTTTTTAAAATGAAAGAATTGACCTCTAGGTGTCTTTCTTACTTTATATTTCTGAACCCGTGAAGCATAACAATGATTTACAAATAAATATTCTAGATTATTGCTCTCCAATATAAATTTTTGCAATAAAGGAAATGTTCAATATCTTTGCCGTTCAATATTATATTCACTATCCTAGATAGCTCTTGAGCATTTGTAAGATGGTTATTATGAGTGAAGGCGTGTATTTTTAACTTCTTTTAAATTAAACTAATATAAATTTACATATCCACATGCGGTTAGTTGCAACTCTATTAACCAGTAAACTTTTAGATGGGAGTGATTCTATGGATTGTTGAAGTTCCATAGAGTGTAATTATGATGATTATTAAGCTCATTTATTTAGGGATCATTCTTTGGGAAGCAGCTGACTGTGACTAAAGGGCAATAGACTAAGAAGCTGAGTTTTAGTTTTAGCTTTGACTTTAACTTATCATTTGACATTAGCAAACAATTTTATCCCAGTGGTCTATGATTTGCTTACAACTTTTTTTTGAGAGACCATGCCCAGTGACTTGACAGTATAGGAAGCATTGAACATATGTTTTGCCTAAGAAAACAGTAAATAAAGTGGTAAAAACTGTAAGAATCAACTTTTTCAGAACTGAAAACTAATAAAAAGCTTCAACAAACCAGGGGAATACTTAATATAGAAAACAATTGGTAAAATAGCTGTGTAGCATTTTTGAATCCCTTTGAAGGGATTCAAAATCCATATAGTTGGATTATTATTTTTAAATTCATTCTGCAAATCTGCCATTTAATTGAAGAGTTCAACTCGCATTTAATGTAATTACCTATAAAAATAATCTAACTATTCAGTCTTTCCTCCCAATGTAGGAATCCTTTTCTGAATCCCTCTGAAGAGGACTTGAAGACAAGGCCTTTACTCGGTATACTGTCCATATACCCAGTAAAGGTACCCGGTACCACAGTGAGCAAGACACAGCTTACTTTGAAATAACTGGTTTTTTTTTTTTTTTTTGATCAGTTTGATAGATCTCTGAATTACTCATTGAAAACCCTTGCAATTTTCTCCCATACCTCAGGATTCTTCCAGTGTTGAGGCAGCTTTCCAAGAAGAATTTACTTAAAATATTCAAAGGCAAATGTATTAGCTGTTTCCCTATAGAGTAAGAAATAATACTTAGACAGTAGACTAACCAAAACATTTGAGAGAAAAGATTGAATAGATTATTTTTATAGGTAATTATATTAAATGTGAGTTGAACTCTTCAATTAAATGGCAGTGATTTACAGAATCAATTTAAAAATAATCATCCAACTATATACTGTCTATAGGGGATTCATTTGAGATCCAAAGACATAAATAGGTTAAAAATGAAAAGATGGATAAATTTGTTCTATGCATGCAGTAACCAGATGAAAGTTGAAGTGGCTATACCAGTATCAAAAAAATAAATTGTTCAGAAAAAATTGTTAGAAGATACCAAGAACATGGTCAGATGATAAATGGATCAATGCATCAATATGATATAACAATTATACATATATTTGCACCTAACAACAGAGCCAAAAATGCATGAAACAAAATCTGATAGAATAGAATTTAGGAACTCCTCTCAAATCACTAGCTGACCACCAAGCTAAGGGAACAAAGATATCAGTGGCCATACATAACAAAGAATACAGATTCACAAAATTATTTTAGAAACATCACTAAACAACTTCATAAAAAAAAAAAAAATATGAGTAACACAAAGAAACAAGAAAGCAATTCCCAGAAAAAGGAAAATATAAAATTGATAAAAACTGTCCCAGACATGTGATTTACTAGAAAGACTTAAAATTGACTACTTTCTCTAGATTCAAAGAATTAAAGGAAATCAGAACAATATCTTACCTAATAGAAATATCCATAAAGAGATAGAAATTATAACAATTAACAAATAGAAATTCTGAGGTTGAAGAGCACAATACTTGAAATTTAAAAATTACTGGTATGCACATACAAGGGAATATTATTCATCTTCAAAAAAGGAGAAAATCCTGAAATATGTGACTGCATGAATAAACCTGGAGGACATTATACTAAGTGAAATAAGCCAGATACAGAAGGACACATACAACATGACACTATTAGTACTTATATGATACATTTAAAACAGACAAACTCATAGAAGCAGAAAGAGGAATGGTGTTTGTCAGGGGCTGAGGGAGAGAAGAAAATAAAGAAACATTAATTAGAGGGTAAAAAGTTTTAATTTCATGAGATGAATGAGTCTTAGAGATCCAATACATGGCATAATGCCTATAGTTAACAATATTGTACTATATGCTTGTTTGCTAAGAGAGTGTTCTTACTACAAACAAGAATAAAAAGCCTTAGCTGGGCATAGTGACAGATGCATGTAGTTCTAGCTACTCAGGAGGCTGAGATGGGAGGATAGCTTTAGCTCAGTAGTTGGAGACTGGAGTGAGCTATGATCATGCCACTGCACTCCAGCCTGGACAACCAAGCAAGTTCCTGACTTTTAAAAAATTACAGAAAGAAAAGAGGGAAAAAGGAAGAAGAAGAAAAAAAAGAAGGAAGGGATTAGGGAGAAAGAAGAAGAAAGAGAAGAAGAAAAGGAAGAAAAGAAAGGAGGAAGAGAGGAGAGAGAGGAAGGACAGAAGAAAGGAAGAAAGGAAGGAGGGAGGGAGGGAGGAAGAGAGGGAAGGGAAGGGAAAAAGGGAGGGAGGCAGGAAAGAAAGAAAAGAGAAAGAGAAAGAAAGAAAGGGAGGGAAGGAGGGAGAGAGGAAGAAAGGAAGGAAGGGAGGGAGAGAGGGAAGGAAGGAAGGAAGCAAGGAAGGGAGGGAGGGAGGGAGGGAGGGGAAGGAGACTGTAAAAATCTTGGAATCCATGAACAGGTTTATGGCATACATTGCTGTGATAGTTTCATGGATATATACTTATCTCCACAAATATTGATATAAAAGAATATTAACTGAAAGCCTCATGGAAAAGAAGTTTCCAATCTTCTGGGAAAAGTTGAAGACAGGAGTAAAAGTTCTAGTCTCTGAAAGAATAGAAGAGAATTAAATTTAAGGAATAGATAGAGGTTTTTGCTAAAGGTGGAAGGAAAGCTTTCTTTCTTTTATTTTTGTTTTGTTTTTTGTTGCTGTTTGCTTGTTCAATTTTAGAATATATACGAGTAGATAAGAGAATATTAAAGCAATTTATTCCTTCTTCTCCAAAAGCATGAGGCGTTCAAGCATGATATAGCTTAACTTTCAGTTTCTAGTATAAATGTTCTTGAATCTCACCCATTTTTATTTTACTTCAAGGCTCAGCTGAAATATTTCTCCTCATCGACAGTAACAAAAGGTCCATTTATATATTTCACCCCATCGTTTGTCAGTCTTACTTCTTTATTTTCCCCTTTATTTCCAACACTATCACTTCCATGGCCTCCTTAGTTTAGGAAGGAAGGAAGTACTTTAATACTTTAAAGTAGTATTGACTGAGGAGGCCCAACTGCTTGTCATCAGACCCTTACTCTACCATGTACTGAAAGAGTAACCTGGGGAAATTATTTTTCCTTCTATGCCTCAATTTTTTCACCTCAATATCTTTAATTTAAAAAGTCAAATTCTAGCCACCAGTGAAATTAACTTCCTCTTTTTGTTCAACCATCTTACCTGTGTATTCTTCAGGAATTATTGCATTTTTTTCAACTCACATTCTGATGACATTCTCTGCCATCTGACGTACACTCACCACTTTATTTAAACTACTTTCACTAAAGACACGAATTAATGCTTAATTAATGTTTTCATTTTTCACAGCTCTCTGTAGCTTTGGACAATGTGGGTCACTATCTTCTTATTTAAATTGCTAACTCTCTTAAATTCGAGTGCTACCTATCTCGTACTATTTGTGCATCTTTGAAAGATACTTTGTCTATCACATAAATTGCAGTGATCCTTACAATCCATCTTACCTGATTTTGCATCATCTAAAATTACATACACCCCGATATTAACTGTTAACTCATTATTAATATATTTTCACCCAAGACCTCTCTGCTGAGCTTCAAACAAACATGAGAATAATGCCAGAAACTACCTTCTCACATTCCCATTCAAATAATCATTAACTTTTCCCAATTTTTGAATCTTCAATATTTAAAAATGAAATTCATTCTTACCTTTTCTATTGACATTGTTCTAAAACATGCATTCATCATCTGGCCTAGACAATTTCAGATTTTTGAATGTCTCCTTTTCTTAAACCTGGACAACTGAATTTCATTCCCTCTCAGAGAGCAGAGACAAATATGAAATTGAATCTGATGGAGTCACTTTCCTGCTTGTTGCTGTAACTACAGCAAAAAAAAAAAAATAGACAATCAAAGTGTTTAATTACATGGCCCCTACAAGTCTCTCAGGCTGAATTGGCACTGTCCTTTATGCTGAATTACAAGGTTCTTGAATTCTCATGTTCACGCTATATTCAGAGTCTGTGGTTTTATTCATGCTGTTGTAAACATCTAAAATGTTCTTTTTACTCTTCTTTATGTAATTAATTGTTTTATTATTATTATTTTGAGACGCAACTCAGGCATCACTCCCTTGAGGTTGCTCTCCAGAGCTAATTTCTCTTACAAGCCAATTGAGGAGCTTCTCTGCAAAGCACCCATTCTTTCTAAAAACAGCGCTCTCAAACACTTGCCACATTGGTTCATAACTGCATGTTGCATTAATATCCCAGGATCTCCACAGAAGCAATTATTATAACCTATTCAGTTTTGTATTCATGGAATTTACTATAGAGTGTGGTGTATGTTAGGGCTGGCAAATATTAAGTAGTAATATGATAAAATGCTCTTATCTATTTGTTTAGAAATAATAAATGTTACATAAAAAACAAAGTTTCACAAATTTATAATTTTTTGTAAATCTTTAAATGTTTGGGATAAGCCCAAAATTTTCATGACATATTATCTTTATAGGATGCTGCTACACTGATTGCTAAACTTTTTGAATTTTGTGTTTGTATTCCTTGAGGGGTATTAGTATGTAATTTGTTGTTACTATTTTTGTAATATCTTTGCTGGAATTTAGTAGTACTGCTCTTAAAACTTTTGTAACCTCTGAATAAATAAGCAATTTTATTTCTTTCTGTGGATTAATATTTTTACAAACACATCTAAGAATGCATGAACTCTATCAACATATTTCTCATGTTGCATGTATATAAATTTATGTGTTGGGTATGGTTCTATGTGTTTATACAAATGCTTAGCTGTGAGTACAAGTCTGCATAATGTATATACTGGTTATTTAAATATACCCACTTTATTCCATTTCCATTGTGGAAGTATGCATTATAGAGTGTGTATGTATGTTCAGATGTGAGTGTGCTTATCTTTGTGAGTGTGTCATGCATTATGCATGCTTGTTACATGTATTTACTTTTGCATATTTTTAAACATAAGTTGAGGGGCACTGCATATCTCCTGGAATGAAAATTAATCAACTGCTTCAGAGGAAAAAATAATAATAATGCAAGATGTAAAACAGTCCTCTCTGAGTATCAACTACATGCTCACTCACGTTTGTATCTTTTATGTTTCAGTGCTTTATATAACATGATGCTGCCAGTACTGTTTGAAGAATTCTTGCTTCAGTCTCCTTGCAGCAGTCTATAAAAAATTTATGCCCAGGTCTTACAAAGGCCAAATTTTGGCAAAGATTTTGCTAGGCAGGAGATGGCAGCTGTGTCCTGATGTGCACCTGTCTCAGGATAATATCTAAATGCAGGGAAAGAGCTTTCCAAACATGTCAATTTTAATTTTACAGTAGCTCCTACCTCTCTAGCCCAGAAACATAAATGTCATTTTATGCAGTAAGGCAAGTAGTTTCTCATCTTTAAGTTCCCATTTCTTAATTTATACAAGGATCTTTCCAATTTTAAAAGCATCTTCACATATCTCATTTGATTTTGTGTGACCTTGGTAAAGTCATCTTATTTTTCTGACTCTCAGTTCCTTTTCAGTTTCTGCAGAAATATGACTAACCACAGCCATGATAACTCAACACGATGGTATGAGGATGCAAAGAGGCAAATACATTCAAGAGCTTATAAACTGTATGATAAATATAAACATGAAAATGATCACTTATTTTTGTCATTATTATTTCTCCCAGCAGGACTATAGAAAGGAAAAGATGTCACAATATACTTAGTTCATAGATTAAAAAACCGGTTTTATATTCTATGCTGCTATACTTGGAAACAGAACAATAAGCTAGTTTTCCCTAGAGAAAAGTGATGAAAAATCATGAGATAACAAATTATTTTCCATTATATTCATAATAGTGAATTGAATTAACAATCACTGTTAGCAAGTGATGGGCAGTTCGAATTCTAATACAATGTTGACATTGCTGATATATTCTATTTTGCAAATTATTTAACTATGTCTATCAAAATTTAAATTCTACCTAATCTTTGGCCCATCCATTTTATTCTTGGTAACTAAGGGAAAAGTCACTCATAAAAATACACATACATATATATGCACATATACACATATATGTATTTTGAAAAGGATTACAGTTAAGATATATATGAATGTAAATAGAGGTGCATGTATTTGTAAATATACATACATGATAATACATGTGCGATATGCATATATGTTAAAATTTTAATAGCTAATCATTATAAGCAAACTTAATTCCTATCTGTAAGTGAAGATTAAATGAACTATGCTATATGCCTACTACAGGTTTCTATGAGCCATAAGAAGAGTAAATTAAATCTAGTACTGAAATGGAAAAATAACTATGATATTATCCTAAGTTAACAAAGCAAGTTACAGAAAAATATACTTGATATAAACATATTAATTAAAAATATATTTATAAATATATTGATGTAGAGACAAAGGTGGTCTTTACCTCTAGATAATTTTGCACTGTGTTATTTTTTGACTAAGTATTATTTTAATTTTAAAAAGCCTGTCTATATAATGAAGAAAGCATGAACTAAAAGCATTTACATTTTTATGAGATAAAAAGTAAGTATATTAAGACTTTTTAGAGACTATTCCAATGTACAGCTAACTAAAAGCAATTCTGTGATCCAGTGGTTGGAAATGAATATCTAATAACTGTATTTAATTCTGGCTTATTCAATGATGACCTGTGGAATTCTCTGGAGGCAAGTTTGACTGTTGTCTTTCCTTACAGCCTATTAAGATATTATAACAGCTACAATTTCCTTACTTCTCTGGATTTTGATTCTAAATTAAAACTATTTTCTTGATTGGAAGCAGTGCAGTGTAAAATGAAGGAAAACCATGGGAATAATTTTCTTGGGGAATGCAGGGGAGGTCACCAATGAGCTTCATTATACTGAGTATGTAGGCTGTAACGTCTTCATTCAGAAGAAAATGCATTAAATTTGATATTCCTGTAGTCTTAAAATTTTACAAAGAAAAATATAATCCCTAATAGGCAAAACAATGAGCAAGGTTGTGTACTTTGCCATGTGTCCCTTTCTTTGTGTGTTTGAGCTTTTACCAGAACAAGCTAGAAAATACCAGTGCTAGATCAATCCTAGTTCCTCAGGCTTTCCAAGGAACTTGGGGTGCTCTGTCCTTGCTCTCAGGAGTAGATAACTCCACAGAATTTAGATGAATTTATAAAATGTAAATTAAATAGTGATTTGGGGAGGTGGAAAATGTAGAGGTAGTAGTCAGAAATCATGAATTTTCAATATTGTCTTTCCAATTACTAACTGTGTTAACTCTATTAAGTTACATACTCTCTGAAATATAATCTTGTTTTCTGAAATAGTATCTATAAAATACTTAATATAGAGAATGCTACATAGCAAGCACTCAATAAAGACCAGCTACTATTGCCATAATAAAGTCAACATACTAGATACAATCAACAACAAACATCATCTTTTCCATTACCCCTTTACCCACCAAATAAATTCCAAATATTTTAGGACCGTTTATACTGACTTTCACTAAATGATCCAAGACTGTTTTCATATATCACTGGCCATATAGATGTATATTTGTCTTCTAGTCATTCATTCTTGGAATATTCTCTGGTGCCCTCCGAGATGAGGACCATTTTTGAAATACATCTGGCTGTTTGCTTTACATTTATAACAATCTTGTTTAAATGTCATCATCTCGGTGGTTGGGGAGGGGATTATTGGGGATTGGGAGGGGGTTTTATATATGAGTAACTGCTATGTACAAATCTATATAGCAGTTACAACAAGCAGCTTCTCCTCTGTTTCCCCATACCATCACATACACTGCTTGATCATCAATGTATTTTTATGTACTAGCTTTCCTCACCAGCGTAAGGATCAAAAACTATCTTTTATGACATTTAGCAAAGATTGATGATTAATAAAGAGTAGCTCTAAAAATCAATTAATTAAATTAACACATATCTTAAGGTTGTTCAGAAGTCAAACTTGATATCTAAATTTAAAAACCCACAAAAGATGTTAATATGTTGTCTATTAGCATTAGTGATTGTTGAGAGGGAAAATTTTCCATAACATTATCTAATATAACAGTGATTAGAAATAAAACTAATATCCTTAGATCCTATATATCCTCCTTTCAAAATACTATAGCATTCACTGAGCTTGTAGAAAACAATGCATTCTTAAAATGAACATTTCTTAAATAGAAGCCAAAAAGACAAAGACCCTAAGATAATAAGAAAACCTCTCTATAAAGTTGAATATCTAGAAACACAATTCTCAAAATTGAATGAAGGTGAGATTTCATCTTTGAATTCACCATTTTTCAAAAATTAAAATAATTAAAATTAGTTAAACTTTTAAAAATAGAAAACAGTCAAATTATAAGATTATTTTAGATCATAAATAAAATTCCAGAAAAATCCACAATAACATTTTAATTATTTAAAGAAATTAAATAAATTTATAGAAATTTATATACAGGCTTTTTTCTTTTCTTTTTTATTGTACTTTAGGTTCTGGGGTACATGTGCAGATCATGCAGGACTGTGGCATAGGTACATACATGGCAATGTGGTTGCTGCTTCCATCCCCTAGTCACCTATATCTGGCATTTCTCTACACATTATCCCTCCCCAAACTCCCCACCCCCCACTTATCCCTCCGCTAGCCCTCCCAACAGACCCCAGTGTGTGATGCTCCCCTCCCTGTGTACATGTGTTCTCATTGTTCAACACCTGCCTATGAGTGAGAATACGCAGTGTTTGATTTTCTGTTCTTGTGTCAGTTTGCTTAGAATGATGATTTCCAGATTCATCTATGTCCCTACAAAGGACAGGAGCTCATCAATTTTTATGGCTGCATAGTATTCCATGGTATATATATGCCACATTTTCTTTACCCAGTCTATCATTGATGGACATTTAGGTTGGTTCCAGGTCTTTGCTACTGTAAACAGTGCCACAATAAACATACGTGTGCATGTGTCTTTATAAGAGAATGATTTATAATCCTTTGGATATATACCCAGTAATGGGATTGCTGGGTCAAATGGAATTTCTATTTCTAGGTCCTTGAGATATTGCCACACTGTCTTCCGCAATGGTTGAAATAATTTACACTCCCACCAACAGTGTAAAAGTGTTCCTATTTCTCCACATTCTCTCCAGCATCTGTTGTCTCCAGATATTTTAATGATTGCCATTCTAAATGGTGTGAAATGGAATCCTCAATATGGTTTTGATTTGCATTTCTTTAATGACCAGTGATAAGCATTTTTTCATATGTTTCTTGGCCTCAGATATGTCTTTTTTTGAAAAGTGTCCGTTCATATCCTTCACCCACCTTTGAATGGGTTTCTTTTTTTCTTGTAAATCTTTTAGTTCTTTGCAGACTCTGAATATTAGCCCTTTGTCAGATGGGTAGATTGCAAAAATTTTTTCCCATTCTATGGTTGCCAGTTCACTCTAATGATTATCTTTTGTTGTACAGAAGCTCTGGAGTTTAATTAGATCCCATTTGTCTATCTTGGCTTTTGTTGCCAATGCTTTTGGTGTTTTAGTCATGAAGTCCTTGCCTATGCCTATGTCCTGAACGGTTTTGCCTAGGTTTTCTTCTAGGGTTTTTATGGTGTTAGGGATTATGTTTAAGTCTTTAATCCATCTGGAGTTAATTTTTGTGTAAGGTGTCAGGAAGGGGTCCAGTTTCTGCTTTCTGCACATTGCTAGCCAGTTTTCCCAACACCGCTTATTAAACAGGGAACCCTTTCCCCATTGCTTGTTTTTGTCAGGTTTGTCGAAGATCAGATGTGTGGTCTTGCCTCTGAGGCCTCTGTTCTGTTCCACTGGTCTATATCTCTGTTTTGGTACCAGCATCATGCTGTCTTGATTACTGTAGCCTTGCAGTATAGTTTGAAGTCAGGTAATGTGATGCCTCCAGCTTTGTTCTTTTTGCTTAGGGTTGTCTTGGCTATGCACACTGTCTTTTGGTTACATATGAAGTTTAAGGTGGTTTTCTCCAGTTCTGTGAAGAGGGTCACTGGTAGCTTGATGGGGATAGTGTTGAATCTATGAACTAATTTGGGCAGTGTGGCCATTTTCATGATACTGATTCTTCCTAACCATGAGTATAGAATGTTTTTTCATCTGTTTGTGTCCTCTCTTATTTTCTTGAGCAGTGGTTTGTACTTCTCCTTGAAGAGGTCCTTTACTTCCTTTGTTAGTTGCATTCCTAGGTATTTTATTCTCTTTGTAGAAATTGTGAATGGGAGTTCACTCTTGATTTGGCTCTCTGTTAGATTGTTATTGATGTATAGGAATGCTTGTGATTTCTGCACAGATTTTGTATACTGAGAAGTTGTTGAAGTTGCTTATCAGCTTAAGGAGAGTTTGGGCTGAGGTGATGGGGTCTTCTAAATCATGTCATCTGCAAATAGAGACAATTTGACTTCCTCCTTTCCTAATCGAATACCCTTTATTTCTTTTTCTTGCCTGATTGCTCTGGCTAAAACTTCCAATACTATATTGAATAAGAGTGGAGAGAGAGGGCATCCTTGTCTAGTGCCAGATTTCAAAGGGAATGCTTCTAGTTTTTGCCCATTCAGTATGATATTGGCTGTGGGTTTGTCATAAATTGCATTTATTATTTTGTGATAGTTTCCATTGTTACCTAGTTTATTGAGAGTTTTTAGCATATAGTGCTGTTGAATTTTGTCAAAGGCCTTCTTTGCATCTATTGAGATAATTATGTGGTTTTTGTCTTTGGTTCTGTTTATGTGGTGGACTACGTTTATAGACTTGCATAATTTGAACCAGCCTTGCATCCCAGGGATGAAGCCTACTTGATGGTGATGGATAAGCTTTTTGATTTGCTGTTGCAATCAGTTTGCCAGTATTATACTGAGGATTTTTGCATCTGTGTTCATCATGAATATTGGCCTAAAGTTTTCCATTTTTGTTGAGTCTCTGCCTCTGCTAGGTTTTGGTATCAGGATGATGTTGGTCTCATAAAATGATGTGGGAAGGATTCCCTCTTTTCGTATTGTTTGGAATAGTTTCAGAAGGAGTGGTTCCAGCTCCTCTTTGTGTTACTGGTGGAATTTGGCTATGAACCCATCTGGACCTGGGCTTTATTTGGTTGGTCAGGCTATTTATTTCTGCCTCAACTTCAGCCCTTGTTATTGGTCTACTAAGGGTTTCAACTTCTTCCTAGTTTAAGCTTGGGAGTATGCAAGTGCACAGGAATTTATCCATTTCTTCCAGGTTTACTGATTTATGTGCATAGAGTTGTTTGTAGTAATCTTTGATGGTAGCTTGTATTTCTGTGGAATTGGTGGCAATATCCCCTTTATCATTTTTTATTGCATCTATTTGATTCTTCTCTCTTTTCTTTTTTACTAATCTGGTTAGCAGTCTGTCTATTTTGTTGATCTTTTCAAAAAACCAGCTCCTGGATCTATTGATTTTTTGAAGGGCTTTTTTTGTGTCTCTATCTCCTTCAGTTCTGCTCTGATCTTAGTTATTTCTTGTCTTCTGCTAGCTTTTGAGTTTTTTTTTATCTTGCTCCTCTAGCTCTTTCAATTTTGATGATAGGGTATTGATTTTAGATCTTTCTTTGCTTCTCATGTGGGCATTTATTGCTATAAATTTCCCTCTAGAATCCACAGTAATATTTTAATTATTTAAAGAAATTAGATAAATTTACGTAGATTTATATACAGGCTTTTTTTTTGTACAATTTTACTTTCAACTACTCAATTAAAAATAGAACTAATTGTCAATAGAGAAAAATATTTATTTACCTTATTTTTGAATTTGTTTTCAGGATTCCTAATGAAATTTAAGACATATCTTTCTGTGATAATCTGTAAAAGTCTAATTTTATTAGAACAGATGAATACAACATTTTAATTTAATTTTTCAAATTCAATTTTCCTACCAAGCAAAGTATAGCCAATTGCCTGGCTTCAAAAAATATAGTAATATCTATCTCTCTAATTTGCTACTAAATAATATGTAACAATTAGTTCTTTGGTTGCATAAAAAATATTTTAAATTATATTTAATTTTTAATTTTTTCTTAACAAATATCTTAAATAAATTTATTCATTAAAAATAAATATCAATTTCTTTGTAAAATAAATACACCATGGAGAAAAATATATCAATAATATACAGCAGATTTCAAAAAAATGAAAAAAAGTTAGTTAATCTGGAATTGACACAGGTATAATTAAATATATTTTGAGAAAAATCACTAATGTATAACATATATATTCATGCATTTACATATTTAATAAGTATTAACCACGTCCAGATATGGTACCAAGATTTTTATGTAGTTATCATATTTTCATACTTTATAACTCTCAATATTTTTTGATGGTAGAGTTAAAAAAAACTATTTTATTATAATTTAATTTTTATGAAAAATATTAACATTATCTGTGAAAAAGTCCATGTCCCATACAAAATGGATAAATTTTCAGATTTAAAATAAGGAAGAACTTAGAGATCTTCTATACCTTTTATAGGCACTCATGTATTTTAATAAAATATTGAAGTCCAGAGAGTTTAATTTGCTTGACTATTAAGCATTTTGTTACTTATTTTATCGTTTATTTACATAAGGGACTTCAATACCACCATAAAGCAACCAGTAGTGGAAGTAAGGCTCAAACCATTGTGTCTCAACTCTCAGGCCAAAGCTCTGTCCAATATTTTACATGGTATTTATTTTAAAATTTCTTCATTTTTATATAATTTTAGACACACAAAAGAGTTTAAAAAGTAATACAGTACTCTCATATGCCTTGCACTCAATGTTCTATAATGATACATCATAGCCATATTTAATTAACAGAATTAAGGGAAACCATTAATATAAAACTAGTGCTAAACTACAGATTTAAAAATATCAGAGTAGACAAAAATCATAGACACAGAAAATAGAATAGTTTCGAGGGCTGCTGGGAGAGGACAGTGTTGAGTGTCAGCTTAGTAGGTATTGGGTGTCCTTTTGGAATGATGCACAACATTGTAAATGCATTCAATTCCATTTGCTTGTACACTTTAACATGGCTAATTGTATGTTGTGTGAATTTTACTTCAATTAAAAAATGGATGGAGGAGGCCGTTACAATGGACTTTTACAATACTTTGGATAAGAGGTATTGATAGCTTAGACTCTCCTGGGAGGAGTGAAGGTAGAGAAATTTAAGAATTGAGGGCTGTTTAGGAAATAAAATTATGATGGCTGGTGTTGGCTTAGGTATAGTAATAGAGAAAAGCATGGATTGAAAAACATGTATTAAAAAACATGGTGTGGGTGATTTCTTCTAAATAGATTTTGGCTGATTTTATTGGTATTAGTATCATCAGTGGAAAATCAAGGTAATAGGCAAACACTGTGAGTTTGGAGTTAGTTTGTTTTGAGGAGTTTTTGATACATCGAGGTAAAAGCAAAGAGTAACCAAGTGAATACAGAGGTCTGGTGTTCAAGGAAGTCACCGGTATAGTCGGCGGATTCCAGCAGTATTCAGTGAAGTCAGGGACACTGAAATTACTGATTAGTTTAGTAAAAGATGATTTTTCATTGTCTTTATGGAAGTGGAGGGGTGACTGGACTAGATTGAGGACTAAAAAAGAGTGACAATTCAAACTTTATAGTATAAATATTTCTTATATTTACATGCTATTAGTACCTACTTCTTCTGGACAATCTGCCATCACTTTGAATATACTTCTAGGAATACAGGTATCAGAGGAAAAATGGTGGGAGGTGACTGAATCGTGGAGGCAGACTTCCTCCTTGCAGTTCTTATGATAGTGAGTTTTCTAGAGATCTGTTAGTCTAAAAGTGTGACACGTCCTCTCTCTTGTGCTCTTTCCCTGCTGCTCTGCCATGGGAAGATGTGCCTTGCTTCCCCTTTGACTTCCACCATGATTTTAAGTTTCCTGAGGCCTCCCAGTTATGCTTCCTGTTAAGCCTGCAGAACTATGAGTCAGTTAAACCTCTTCTTTTCAAAAATTATCCAGTCCCGGGAAGTTCTTTATAGCAGTATGAATAAAGACTAATACAGTTACTGAAGCACATATTAATCTATGCATTTTTGTATTGCATTCATTTGCTCAATGCTTGGTATATAATAGATACTCTATGACTTTGGGATGGATAATGATTATACATAATCAGTTATGTCAGTGATGTATATGTCTGATAATGCATTGAAAGTTCTTAGCCAGTCTTTTTCTCATTAATATTCAAAACATCAAATTTCCCTCTCTGAATCAGGCAAAACCTAAAATATGTCAGCTATAATTATAATTAATAATGCTATTATAACATTCTGTAGACACACATACTATATACGCAGGTCTGAGTTGATAAATAAGTAAATATATATAGAAAATATCTTTGTCTTTGTGACAACTTACTGTACAAAACAAATTTATAACAAATTAAAATTTTTACATTTCCCTAAAACAGTCTGATTACTCAATTATCAGAGGAGAAATGGCTGGTTAGAAATGAGAAGATTTGGCTGGGCATGGTGGTGCTTGTAATCCCAGCAGTTTGGGAGACCGCAGTGGGTGAATCACCTGAGGCTGGAAGTTCCAGATCAGCCTAACCAACATGGAAAAACCCTATCTCTACTTAAAATACAAAATTAGCCAGGCATGGTGGTGCATGCTGTAATCCCAGCTACTCGGGAGGCTGAGACAGGAGAATCGCTTGAACCCAGGAGGCAGAGGTTGCAGAGAGGTGAGATCATGCCATTGCACTCCAGCCTGGGCAACAAGAGCAAAACTCCATCACAAAAAAAAGAAAATGTAAAGAAATGAGAATATTTAATATTGCTAATATTTTAGCTCTTTGAAATTACTCTGCAGATGCAGTGTAATTTTAATCAAATCTCAAACTATAGTTTTGAAAATAGACAAATTATGTTTTCCTTTGTTGCATATTTTTAAATAGAAACATCTTTATTTCTCTTTAGAATGATACATGATTGTTATAAAAGATTTGAATTATGTAGAGAGAGACAATGTTTCTCTGTAATCTTATCTCTAATCACGATTCACAATGTAGCCTAGTAACTGGGAATACCAAGCTATTTCTAAAATAAATTATATTTAACAGTGATAATAATTTATATGGCCCATAGCCATGTGAGAACAGACAGGCACATCAATGAAAAAGCAGAGTAAATTCTTTATAAGACATTATACATATATTTTTAAATGTTTTAAAATGTCATGTAAAACTGCTATTCAACTAATGAATAATTCAAAAATGATGCTGGGGCACCCACTGTTTAGCAGAAAAATGGCTGATTTTGCCAGATACGTATTTTATATTTAAGTTAAAATAAACCAAATGTAGTTTACTTTTAAAAGAAAAGTATAAAAGCACTAAATGAAATATCAGTAAATGCAGAAACCGTGACAGAATTGGCCGAATAGCTTTATGGTTTAAAGTTGATGATTTTTTAAATAAATAAATAAAATAGCCAAACTGAAAAATGATGAAAAATTAAAGAAAATATTGCTACATATGTAAAATAAGAAACTTTATTATCCTTTACACATCAAAGTTGTGAATCAATAATAAAAATATTCTGGAGGATAACTTAAAAACTTACCTTAAAAATCCACACCCCTGGCCCAAATCAGTGGCTCATGCCTGTAATCCCAGTACTTTGGGAGGCTGACGGAGGTGGATCACTATGTCAGGAGATTCAGACTATCCTGGTCAACATGGTGAAAACCCGTCTCTACCAAAAATACAAAAATTAGCCAGGCATGATGGTGGGTACCTGTAGTCCCAGCTACTCTTGAGGCTGAGGCAGAAGAACAGCTTGAACCCAGGAGGTGGAAGTTGCAGTGAGCCGAGGTTATGTCACTGCACTCCAGCCTGAGTGACAGCCTGAGTGACAGGGCGAGACTCCATCTCAAAAAAAAAAAAAAAAAAAAATTCACACCCCTAAGGTACAAGTATCTAACAATTCAGCTTACATTTTTTTTTCTAAATGAATTATCAGATAAGCAGAAAATATAGTACAAGTATTTCCATCATAATGCTGCTAAAGTAGCAAGGTAAAATTAGAATCAGCATAAATGTCCAAACATTAGATTACATGAATTAAATTATTACAGAATCATAACATTAGATACTATGAGGAAATATCAAATTATAGCATAAGTATACATTAATATATACAGACATATATCGTTTATATTAAAAAGAATTCAAAACATGTCCTGTATGATCACATATGTGTGTGTTTACAGATATACAAAAATAAATGAAAATATAGAGTCCAATACTGAAAACTAAGTATGTGCATATATTTATATAAATATATAAAAAATAAATGAAAATGTATAGGTCAATACAAAAACCTAAGTGTACATGTATTAATATGGGTCAGTGTGTGTGTGTGCATATATATGTATGTGCGTGTGTGTGTATATATATATACATGAATGAAAATGTATATACACACACATACATATACATACACACACACACTGACCCATATTAATACATGTACACTTAGGTTTTTGTATTGACCTATACATTTTCATTAATGTGTATATATATATATATATATATACACACACACACACACACACATACACATATATACACACACACAAATATATGTGTATGTATTAAGTAATAGCCCAATATCATAAATGAAAATGCTAATTATGCTCATTTCTGAGCGATAGGTTTAGGAGTGATATCTCTATTACTTTTATGTTTATAGAACACTTGTTAGGTTGTCTGTAAGTTAATTTTTAATTATTCAGTATTGATAGTGTGATGTATATGCTTTTGTTTATTTAAATTTTACACTTAGTTCCCTAAATCAACATTACACACTTCAGGGATAATGGGTTACTATTTGTAAACTTCCAAGCAGAAGCTAACATTCTTGAAGCAGCTGCTGCAAAAACTTCAGCTGTCTTTAACTGTGAACCACACTAGAGAAGTAATAGAGAAATAATAATTACTTTTTTTGGTGAAGTAGATGCTTTCAAGTGAAGAAGTTATATATTATCATAAAAGAAAGTTAGAAAAATCTATGTTCTTTAGAAGGTGAATTCATCTTGATATCAAAATCAGGAAAATATTGGTTGAGAAGAGAAAATTTCCAGGCATTTTCATTAATGATTATACATACAAAGATTGTAAATACAATATTGGGAAACTGAATTTTTTTTTTTTTTTTTTTTTTTTT
>NW_016107316.1:5799314-5831954 GCF_001604975.1 Cebus imitator
CATGTTGACCAGGATGGTCTCGATCTCTTGACCTCGTGATCCACCCGCCTCGGCCTCCCAAAGTGCTGGGATTATAGGCTTGAGCCACCGCGCCCAGCCTGAATTTTTAAATGTGTGGCAACATATCATTTATGTTTGAAAGGCAAGGAAGATTTAACACTAAATGAATATATTAAAATCATTCACTACATTAACAGGTTAAATGTCAGAACTTTAATAATATCAATATATGCATATTTGTAAGTATGTGAGCATACAGAGAAAAAAAAATTTTTCCTAAATGTTTTTAGAAAAATCACTATATGTATATAATGATGTTTAATTTTAGATGTCAACTCGACTGGGTTAAGGGATAGCAAGATAGCTAGTAAACATTATTCTTGAGTATGTTCATGATGGGGTTTCCGGAGGAGATCAGCATCTGAGTCAGTGAACTGAATGAAGATCTGCCCTTACCAACGTTAGTGGACATCATCCATCTCGTGCACAATATGAGAGACAAAGCTGAGTACCTACATGATGTGGGAAATCAGACCACCACTACCTGGAGCCAGGACCTTAATGAACTACGCGGTCAGAAATCATATGAGCTTAGAAATATCCTCCTCATTATGGGAAACAGGAATCAAATCCTCCTGTCTTTACAAAATGGCTATGTCTAGAAGAAAAAACTAAAAAATCTCTGCTGAAAATGTGTAACCAAAACTCAAACAGATTTCAGACTTCAATATGGTCCAAAACAGTATAAGAACAGATCTATTTTTAAATGATCCTAAGTTGTTAGCATCCACAAACATCTTTATAAGGCAAAAATGAATAATTTTCAGGAAGAAGACAAAGATGGCCAAAAATGAATAAATTTAGACCCAAATATAAAAAAAATCAAGAAACGCACAAGAAACTGGTAGTCATAAGCAAGAGAATAAGTAGAGGAAAAAATAGTAATTCTAAATTCCATCAGATTTTTTAAATTACTGGATTCAAATGATGAATAACGAATTACAAAGAAAATAACAAAAGTATCAGCAAGTAACTAGATACTATCAAAAACGACAAATTCGATTTTAAATGAAACTGAAAACAAATTTAAGTCTTAGAAATTAAAGGAGAAAAATACAGAAATGTGAAACTCAAAGGAGGAATTAAACAGCAAATTATACACATAGCTGAAAAGAGAATGAAAAAATTTCAAAAACTGTAGCACAGAAAGACAGACAAGGCTAACATGAGAGAGGGGCTAACGCACATGATATGCATGATAACAGTGGTTAAATTATTTAGTTGTCCTGGTTTTATTTGAGATGATAGTAAACATGTCATTAAGGTATCTTAATGACATGTTTACTGTCATTAAGAAAAAAAGTCCGTATGTCTTCACAGGTTGGCTCCATCAAATATTGACGGTAAATTATATTAATGATATGTAAGTCCATTCTTACAGAAACCACTTAGAAGTAAAATGAATAAAAAGTAATGAACAAAAATAGTTCTTCAAATTATTCTGTGAAAATTGTAAGAAATATGATATTAAACCTAGATGTGGACCATATTATACACAAAAATTTTGATATGCATCATAAACTTGGATGCAAAACTTAAAAAAAGAGGTGTAGTCTATTATATGCCGCTCATATGTAAAATTATCCCAATAAAAGGCCTATGATTTTTTAATACCAAAAATTCATAGAATGTACATTTTCAACGCAATGTTTCATGCTCTATGTTTATATAAGAAAGGTGGTAAACAATTTTCCCCTGAATTCATACAAAATTTTGAACAACAGCTGTGTATTAATGTATTTGAGTTATATTCCAAACACAATTACTACTCCTACAAAATGATATGTAGAGGTTTTTAAAAGTCTCTCATTCGTCAACAAAGATGATGCAGATCTCACGAACTCTTGGTGCTAAGATAGCATCAGAGCATCATCCTTATTGTGAATCAATTCCCAGCCATGGATTCTTCTCTTGTATGTTTCTATGTTTCATTTTATTATAACTACTTATTTTTGCCAATATCTGTATGATAAAATAATAAGAAGGTGAAAAAGAAGTTTTTGGGAAAAATGCAAAGGAGATGTTAAAAACGATACAAGTGAAAAAAAGATAACCCTATCTACAAAGTGAGCCTACACTTATAAGACACCAAACCAAATCAACTCAACATATCACATTTCATCTCAGGGTAGTGGGCAGTTCCAGGCACTTGCCAGCATCACACAAATACGTATGTATTGCCCTGGTCTGTGTTCTTCAAAGCCACAAAAGGCTTTTCAGCCGTGAGCAATACAACATAAAATTACAGGAGAGTTAAGCCCCAAAGGAGTAACTCTGAACAGAAAATTCACCCTCAAAAGCCATCCAAATCCATGAATGAATATGCCAGGCTCCCCATCCTCAAGAGGAGCAACTTTGAGGCAGAACCCAAATAAAGACACAAACAAATTTATTTTTAATACCTACGTCAATCGTTTGGTTATCAACAAATAGTTTTTAAAGATATTTTTATATCTTAAATTGAGAGTTTTTTTAATTAAAGAGGAGACATTTAGTCTGCATTATTACAATAAGGAAAAGGGCTGTGAGTTTGGGGCTAAAATATTATGCATTACAATTTTTTGCATTTGTAACAAGAATAAATAATATCCCAGGGAATGCAGTTATGAAGACAAACTGACTTTTGGAAGAAGGCTGCTGGCAGTACATAGAGGCTATTTATGTTTAAAAAAAGGAATGAAGAAAAGTATAATATGGATAACATAATAACTAATGAACATTTATTGCAGAAATGCAAATTTGTTTCTAACATTAGGAAATGTATTACTGTAACTCAACCATTAACAAAAAGCAAACAATTTTAACATTTCAATACATGCCAAAAGGCATTGAATAAAAGCCAACACAAATAATATTTTGACCCAGCAATTGCATTAGTGGGTATATACCCAAAGGATTATCAATCAGTCTACTATAAAGACATATGCACACGTATGTTTATTGTGACACTTTTCACAAGAGCAGAGACTTGGAACCAAACCAAATGCCTATCAATGATAGACTGGATAAAGAAAATGTGGCACATATACACAATGGAATACTATGCAGCCACAGAACAGGATGAGTTCATGTCCTTTGCAGGGACATGAATGAAGCTGTAAACCATCATTCTCAGCAAAGTAACACAAGAACAGAAAACCAAACACCACGTGTTCTCACTCAGGTGGGAGATGAACAATGAGAACACACGGACACAGGGAGGAGAACATCACACAACAGGGCCTGTCAGGGGGTGGGGTGCTGGGGAGGGATAGCATTAGGAGAAATACCTAATGTAGACCACTGGTTGATGGGTGCAGTAAACCACCATGGCACGTGTATACCTATGTAACAAACCTGCACGTTCTGCACCTGTACCCCAGAACTTAAGATATAATAATAAAAATAAAAATAAAGAAGTAGGAAAAAAAATTTGGTAACTTGATTATATGATGTATGTAAAAATATTACTAAAATATTCTAGGGATGAACTATAATAAGTAGCAGAGTTTCGCAAGGTTGCTTAACAAAAAGTTTGTTAATGAGAGTTGATTCCAGATCTACATATCTGAACTGAAAATATGTAATCTGAAACCATGTATTTTCAATAGTGACATAAATATAGGGTACCTAATATTACACTAGTATTAGGTACATAAATAGTATTAGGTACCTAATATTTCACTAGTATTAGATACCTAATATTTTTTAATGGAACAACGTTTAATAAAGACAAAAATACACTATTCTCACATTACAGTGTTCTTTTGTTGGCAATCACCCCACCCCCACCCATGCCACCCCCTTTCTAATCTCAACTCCTTATTTCCCTTTAAAGCTAAAATAATAACTGAAAGAAGTTACATCATTAAATGGACCAGAATAACAGAGATCTCTGCCTTCCCCACCCACACTCACCCTTTTTCTTCCACCTCCTCCTGAGGTGGCCTGGAAGAGGGAAGCTTCCACTCAGTGTGCTCCATTCAACAGGACCCCATGTGGAACTCCATGTATGCATGCGTATCACTTGTAACTATGGGTTTTGTTTTTTTTTTTTTTGTGAACCATTCCGGTTGGGAAAGGCTTCCTTACTTTACATGAGCCTGTACCCTTTTCACCGCTCCTTTTTCTTTGCTACTCATGTTCTGCCCCCACCCCATCACCACAGCCAGCTGACATCTGCTGTAATAATCCTTAATGAATCAGCATTTATAAAAGTCAAAAATCACAAGCATGAGAAAAGCTTCCACTCCCAAGCTCCCCACTTCCAGCTTCTCCTACCACTCCACGTTAAAACAAAAAAAAATCTTTTTTTAAAAATGATAAAACGGCATCATTACCTACAATCATTTGTCAGATTCCAGGAACAACAGGTGGACTTGGCACAGTGCTAATTTATGGCCTCCTGTGAATACATTCTCTCTGCCCTGCCCTCCCTTCCCACTCCCCTGCTGCCACACCCCCTTCAGGGGCCTCCTCCTTCTCCTAGGAAACCCTGAATAGACACATGCCATGCAGAGTGGGTTAAGCCCAACTGCAGGAATCTCGTGCAATGTGAAAGCATTAGGCTGAGAGCTACGCCAGCTGCTGTCCTTCTCTGCTCCTTCCTAAGCATTCTGTCAAGCAAGGCACATGGAAGTCCCAGTGCACAGACCCACAAGGCTTGTGCACATAGACAAAGATTCAGCCCCTTTAAGGGTTCGTTTGAATTTTGGTGGTTTTCCTGCGTAAAATACATGTATAGATCTATCTTCCCCTTAGCCTCAGAAGAAAAACAAATATTGCCACAAACATTTTGGCACAGTACAAATTCATGTAGGTTTTTTTTGTGTGTGTATTTTATTAATAAGATAATTCTGCAAAGACAGATCTGAGCTTAAAAAAAGCATCCGTAGAAATGGGTATTCCTGTGTCCTATGAAGCATCTTCTAAAAAAATAACAGATTCAGTCTATCCCTCTTGTCCCCCCAGCAGCCCACACCGTACCTCTTTAGGGATGTTTGTTGTTTTAGTTTGTTTTATCTCAGCAATTTCAACCTTATACCAGAAATCCCTTCTGGCAACACAGCAAGTTTACTTGTAGCTTGTACCCCACAACATTCTCAGATTCCCCTCCCCCCATCCCTTTAAATAGAACTTACAAGTTAGAAAATATTTTTGTTTTGATTTTGGTTTTTAAATATTATTATAATCTGTTTATTTAAACCAGCCCATAGATTTAATATATAAGCATACACAAGAAAAAGTCTCTCCCCACTCTGTGCAAAAGTAGCTGTCTTTTTCTTGTGTGCATTCTATTGCATTTTCTAAGTTTTCTGGGGGAGGGGAGTCATATTTGAGTTTCCTGTACCTTGCCCTTGGTATGGGTCTGGATTATATAAGGCTCAGAGATAGTGGTGACAGTGTGTTGCAGTAAGTTCCCCAGCGGACCCCAGTGTTGGTTTGTAGGTGTTGTAATTAATAACGTCATGAATTGTGGGCAGCGCTACTGCCCCCTCACCTGGTACACAGGATGGAGCTGCTGTTGCTGCTGCTGGGATGTCTTCATCCAGCTGGATAATCTCAACTGTCCAGGCGGCTGTGGCTGTACTCTACTGCTGGTGCCAAAGCTTATAGAAGGTTATAGAAAACAATCAACATGGCGGCAGCTAGCACAGTCACTGCTACAAAGCAGCCAATGATGAGCTTGGTGGTCTTCATGACATCATCCAGGCTGGTCTGCATCCTGTCAGTGGTGTCTGCCGCGGGTACTGCCACCTGCTTGAGCACACGGATGGTTTGAATCAGAGCACCGTGGTAGAGGTGAGCATATGCCGGCTGGTAACCAGAGGGCGTGGTAGGAACAGACATGTTCGCGTTGTGTCCTGAGGCGGGATCTCCGTGGTCTCCACTGTGACTGTGGTGAAGACGCTGTCGTTGGAGGTGTTGAGCTCGGCTGTGGTCACACTGAGGTAGGCCGAGGTGTTGGAGTTGCCTGCCACGTTGGTCACTGTGCATGTGTCTACCCCAGTGTCTGAAAGCAGCATATGGAAAAAGCTCAAGGTGCCGGCGTTGAGGACAGAGATCCCTGGGTGGCGGGGGGCGTGGCCAAGCACATCGCATTGAGCAGCAACCACTTCACGGAGGACACAGGGGGAGTCCGACACTTAAGTTCTGCCATCTGACCCTCAGAAATATTGAAGTCTCGAGGTGCATCCATGAGGAAGGGCGGGAGGTCTTGTCCACATCCTTGCGTGTGAGTGCGAGCGCGACAGCGGCCACAGCAGGTGGAATTGGTGGGTATATATTCTTGAAGCCACCAGGCTGGCCACAGAATGTCACAATCACAGTTCCCACGCGGCTGGAGCCAGCCGGTGCCGGGGTCCAAGGATAAAGCCGGGAGGCACTGATGGCGCCGCTCCCCAGGCGGGTGGAGGGGGCGGCGCATGCGCATGCGCATGCACATGCGTAACCCGCCAGGCCTTGGCCCTCCCAGGCGCGCCTAGACGCCGCCGTTTCGCCGGCTGCAGCTCCGGCTCCGGGTTTACTAGAAGCCGTTTTGTCTCCCCCACCCTCCCCCCTCCTCCCCTCTCTGCCCTCCCCGCCCCCACCACTTTCCCCTTTTGAAGTGGGGGAAGTGGTGGGGGCGGGGAGGGCAGAGATTAAAGCTAAGAAGTCGGAATGGGAACGAGGTGCCCAGCTCCCGTGGAGAAAGCTGAAGGACACCACGCCGGTGCTTTCCTGTCTTCCCTCCGAGATGGAAAGAGGAGCTCCTAGCTCACTTCAGCCGGGGACGGGCTGGTTCTCCTTTCCGAGCCAGAATCCCAGGCGATGCTGAATTACGAACGTGCCACGCCACGAAGCTCTTGTGGCAGGTGACTGTGCACTGCCGCACCTGGACCCCGGCGTCCACCTCACGGCGCAAGTGTGGATTCTGTGTGCAGCCGTGGCTGCGGCCGCCCCGGCCGGGCCCCCGAACTGCCCCTCTCTCCGAGGTCCCGCAGGTAGTCCCTCCAACACCCGGGCCCTCAACCTCATGGAGAACAACGTCCAGACGATCCCGGCCGACACCTTCCGCCAGCTCCACCACCTGGAGGTCCTGCAGATGGAGGTGGGGGCTTCTACGGCGTGATCAGCCTCAACACCCTGGAGCTCTGCCACAACTGCCTGACAGTCATCTCCAGCGGGGCCTTTGAATACCTGTCCAAGCTGCGGGAGCTCTGGCTTCGCAACAGTGCCATCGAGGGCACCCCTCTTGCTCCTTCAACCGAGTGCCCTCCCTCTTGCGCCTGGACTTGGGGGAGCTAAAGAAGCTGGAGTATCTCTGAGGGAGCTTTTGAGGGGCTGTTCAACCTCAAGTACCTGAACGTGGGCATGTGCAACACTAAAGGCATGCCCAATCTCACCCCTCTGGTGGGGCTGGAGGAGCTGGAGGTGTCAGGGAACCACTTCCCTGAGATCAGGCCTGGCTCCTTCCATGGCCTGACCTCCCTCAAGAAGCTCTGGGTCATGAACTCACAGGTCACTCTGGTCGAGAGGAATGCTTTTGCGATTGCCTGGCTTCACCTGTGGAACTCGGCCTGGCCCACAATAACCTCTCTTCTTTGCCCCATTACCTCTTTACCCCATTGAGGTACCTGGTGGAGTTGTGCCTACACCACAATCCTTGAAACTGTGATTGTGACATTAGGTACCTAATATTACATAGTATTAGGTACCTAATGTTACACTAGTATTAGGTACCTAATATTACATACACTAATATTAACCTAACAGATCCTAACATAAACAAGCTACATAAGGTTTCTCTAGGAATTAAGTCAAAAATTCCCCATGTTTTTGAATAAGACATCTTAGGATTATAAAGATGCCTATTCTCTCTAAATCTACAGACTCAATGTAGTGCTAATAAAAGTTACAAAATTGTAAAATATGAAAATTTTAAAATATAGAAAATGTTAAAGACCACAGAAATTGAAAGATATGACATGCTCATGGGAAGAAATCTCAATATCTAAATATTCTAATATATCTCTATGCCTATCACATTTACATTTGCTGTAAAAGTGTCAAAATACCAAAATAGAACTAACTAAATTAATCCTGACTCCAAAAGAATTTGGTAAATAGCCAACCAAGATCATTTTGAATGAGAACAAGGAAAGGTTACATTCCATAGGTATCTGTCCTTTATCTGTTCAATTTTTCTTTTTTTTTTTTTTTTCCTATACTAATAGCTTGGTTAAGGACATTACACAGTGACATATTGTCAAATTCACCTCTGGTGTATGGTTATGATTGTTAGGTCATATGCCATACCACAGAGCCCAGATCCGAAATGCTTTTGACAAGCTTGAACAAGAGGTTATGTTTCTTTGAAATATAACATGGGAAATGAAAAATTATACATCTGGGTCTAAAAATCCTATGCAAAATTGTGCAATAGGGTAATTTGATGGCTAGCTCGATGTCTCTAACTTTGCAGGTTAGAAGCCAACATAAAGGTCATTTAAAATGCTGTTTCTCACCTTTCTGCACATAGTTCTCCATACTGAGTTCCTTGGGAGACAAGATACAATGGAAGTTCCACTCAGTTACACACATCCGACTCCTGATTTTTGTGACTTTTTCTGTCCTATGTAACTGAGACTCACAAGTTCGATTAAAAAAAAAAAAAGAGGGCCGGGCACGGTGGCTCAAGCCTGTAATCCCAGCACTTTGGGAGGCCGAGGCGGGTGGATCACGAGGTCAAGAGATCGAGACCATCCTGGTCAACATGGTGAAACCCCGTCTCTACCAAAAATACAAAAAATTAGCTGGGCCTGCTGGCACGTGCCTGTAATCCCAGCTACTCAGGAGGCTGAGGCAGGAGAACTGCCTGAACCCAGGAGGCGGAGGTTGCGGTGAGCCGAGATCGCGCCATTGCACTCCAGCCTGGGTAACAGGAGTGAAACTCCATCTCAAAAAAAAAAAAAAAAAGTGGTGCCTAATCTCACTCTCTCCAAAATAAGAACTCTGTGTCATCCCAAGACCCTGCTTTCTTTAAATTGTGCCATGTGCAGCTCCCTTCTCAAGCCATTAGTGAGACACAAGTCCAAGGCAGAAAGAGGAAGAGTGAAAAAAAACAAAGAGTGAAAAACAGGAAAAAAAAAAAGCCCAGATAAACACAAAGATCTCTTAGACTTACTCAGATAAGACCCTAAATGCATTGTCTCCACATATCCTTCAGTTTATGGTAACTTTATCTCCTTTGCTTTTGAGCCTGTGCTGCAGCATTTATATTTGCATGCTGTGAAAAGAGGAGAAGAAGGAGACCTGTCTCCTTGCCCCAGAACAACACTGATTGTCAACTTTGTTAGACAACAAATTATTTGCTAGCATACAGAAGCTAGCCTTCATTCATTGCTTTTATTTGGGAGGCTTTTTAATTAGATGAGATTGCTGATACCATTGATTTTTAGAATAATATTTAGTAGCCACTTACATATAACCTTTCATAGTGGTTTCTCAGCTATCCACAAAATTGGGACTTTCAGCTTAGGATGTGTCCTTGAAACTGACCAAAGTTTTGGTTTGCAACAGCACAAAATATTTTTGTGTCTTCAATTCGGTAATTGCTAAGAAGTCCTGTTGCTACAAATTAAAGATTCTGTTATCTTCCCCACAACGTGAGCATGAAACTTCTGGTTTGCTGATGCTTGATGTGGTTTATTAGGCACTGCTTTAAAAAGGCGGATAAACACAAGGGGGTTATCATATTTAGCAAAATATAATTAACTCCCACCTTAGTATAATTTTATTCAACTCAGTTGCTTTAGACTTAGATAAGACTGTTTAGAATTTCAATAAATAATGCTCAAGCATTGGGAAGAATATAAACATTTGCAAGGAAATCCTTGCCTTACCTTTTCAAACTTCCAGACAAAACTCAAAAAGTGGATTGTTCCTTAGTATGCATCAGACATAGCTAGTCCCACTGCTTTATGTGTTGATAACAAACTATATATAGGAGCTCACTGATCTCACATTAATAATGGTAATTCTGTATATGTATGGGCATGACAAGCACACGCTTCACCATGTAGGTCTGCTGGTATTCTGAATTCATTCAATGCCTACTTGGGGCTACTTGCATAAAAGACAGTAAATAGGATTTAACAACTAATTTCTATGCATTTTTAAGCTCTAATTACACATGCCTGGACACCATTATTATTAAAGTGGCATATAAGGCTATATTATTTTCTAATATTAAAATGTATTCTTCTAGGAGCCACGTAGCCCTGGATTTGCATCTTAGCCTCAATTTGTGAAGCTTTTCCATTTTGAGAATTTAACATAAACTCTGTATGCCTTTATTAACTCAACTATTAAATTTCAAAAGTAGTATATAGTTCACCAGCATTGAGGTGAAGATTAGATAAAATTATGTACCTCAAGTTCAAAGCACAGTTTCTGGTACAAAATACACTCTTTTTTTTTTTTTTTTTTTTTGAGACGGAGTTTCACTCATGTTACCAAGGCTGGAGTGCAATGGCTCGATCTCGGCTCACCGCAATCTCCGCCTCCTGGGTTCAGGCAATTCTCCTGCCTCAGCCTCCTGAGTAGCTGGGATTACAGGCACGCATCACCATGCCCAGCTAATTTTTTGTATTTTTAGTAGAGACGGAGTTTTACCATGTTGACCAGGATGGTCTCAATCTCTTGACCTCGTGATCCACCCGCCTCGGCCTCCCAAAGTGCTGGGATTACAGGCTTGAGCCACCGCGCCCAGCCAATACACTCTTAATATGTATTCATTCCATTATAGAAAGCATTGCTAGAGGAAAAGTTCATTTGAAAAATATATATCTCTACAACTTTGGTAAACCTATAGAAGCATAGAGTGATTTTATATTTTGTAACATCTATTATAAACTAATTGTAGTATGAAATGAGCAGTAGTTTCCTTTTATTTTCCAAATAATAAAACCTTGCACATTAATTTGCTTTTCTGATTGTGGTTGCATTCATTATTTTTTTTTAATTTTTTTCATAGACAGGCAATAATCTTAGAACCACAAAGTGTGCTAAATTGTATCAAATGTTTCATCCCAGATTCTTTACAGCTTATTTTTCTCCTCCTTATCAGAAGCCTTTAGTTATCCCCTCTTTCTTGTGTTTCTATATTCATTTTTGTAAGTTACCTCACATGGTTTTTAGAAACCCTAACATTAGGAAAAGTATAACTTACAACTATCAAAACAAATTCACTCACTCATGGGGGTGGAAGTCCCAATGGACAGAGACCGGAGAAGCAACACTAGTATTTGTGGCTGACTAGATCAGCAGCTCCAGCTGAGTAGACATGAATCTGTGAGTAAACATGAATCGTTGTTTACAGAGGCAGCCCTCTGTATCTATGAGTGTCACATCTGTGGATTCAGTCAACAGTGGATTTAAAATATTTAGGAAAAAAAACAAAAATATAAAATACAGTATAACAACTATTCACATAGCAGAGTTTATATGAAAACATTGTACTCTTTTCTATTAGAGATTTGAGCACCCTTGGTTTTTTTTTTTTTTTTTTTTTTTTTTTTTTTTTTTTTTTTTTTTTTTTTTTTTTTTGCAGGGGGGGTCCTGGAACAAATGCCCCTTGTTTATAGAGGGCCATGAGCCATCCTGCTCTCTGCAGCCCTCCAACCCAGAGGGAAAGTTTCCCCAGATTATGCCAAAGCTAGTTTCCAGCTAGTTTGGCCAGCTGCACCAAACTAGTCCTCAACCTAATGGATTTCACATATCTACCAGCCTGAGAAATTATTCAAACAAAGCAATCACGTTCTATAGAAACAAAGGGTTACCTCACCCTCTTGTCACTGCAATGCCTCCCTCTCACAATCTCCTTGGGTTCTCTCTGCTTCTGAGTGTCCCCCTGCATTGCTCTGCATGGCATGCAGTGTCAACTTCCCTGAGGCTGTGAATATATATCAGTGTGACATATTGCATATGTTCAGTGTCAGGTGCCATGGATTTGGCTGTCGTGCACTTTAGGGCTGGGGTTCCTCCTTCATCAATGAGGTGAAGGGAGGCCATCAAAGCAGTCACAAGTGATAGTAGGTTGGATTACGGTAGAAAATTAAGAAAGGGAAGAAAGAAATAGGCTGATATCCCTGATGTAGCAGTTTTAGATCCTCTCAAACAAATATTATTGTTGTTAGAGAGGCCAATTCTTAGTGGCTTTGTTATTTCCTCTACTGACTTGGAAATATGGTTTGCATTTTTATTACTTTATGATCTCTCTTAAGTTTCAACTCACGTAAGGGCATATCATTACTTAGATTTTATTCCCATTTTCTGGAAAAAAATTTAAATATTTTATGATCATTATATAGAGTTTATCTTTAAAAGTGTGATCTCTAATGACCTACATCTAGTTTCACATATGCAATATAATTTATGAAAGTTATACCTAATGAATATGTAATTATATAGTTATGATTTGTTATTGTTATTTGATATATGTATTACTTTATCCTCTTCTTTTCCCTTGTCATTCTGATTTCAGGGGGATGTTGAGTCGTCGGCTGCCTGCACAGCCATGAACTCTGGACCACGTTTTACTGTTTCCTGTTCTGGAGCTGAGCCGACTGACGATTCAGTACCCACATTCCAAGGAGAGTATCTGTTATGTTTCTTGACATGAGAGAGATTTTTTTTTTAATTTGTATTATCTTTACCACAACTTTATCTTTATCATAGCTTTATCTTTATTGTAGCTTTCTTGCTTTATTATCTCAGTTTACTATTATATTTTATCCAGAAGTGTTTTGATTTTTGTTGGTTTCTAAAGCTAGAAGACTGATTCTGTCATAACTAACAATGCCATCTGAAGAGGAAATCAGCACTGGGTTAAGATAATTTTATGATAGCCTTGATTGGAATATCTTGTGTTCCCCCCCCCACCCCAAGTTAGGAATCAAATCATTCACGTAATAAATGCCTATGTAATATCGCAAATCAAGCGTTGGGGAGAATACAGGGAAGCTCCAAAATATGATTACTACTTAGTTCCATGCTCCAACTATTCCATAATCTTCCTGAGAAATAGGTACATTAACTTGTCATTATATTTTACTATAATGGATATGATAATAGTGCCAAGCACTGAATGTTATTTGTATGTTTTGAGGAGGCAAGAGGAAACTATTATCTCTAACTTGGTGGGGAATGGTTGAAAAGCTTCATAGTGAAATTAAACTTTAAAATGGTCCTTGAAGTGTTAATAAGATGTAGCCAGGTGCAGGATAAAAATAAAGGAATGTCAAAATGAAGGAAAGGCCACAAGCATGAGAGTACATTCACTCATTCTCAAATTGATTGATTGGCTCATTGACACAATAAGCATTAATGGATAACTTACTTTGGGGTAAATGTTGTGCAGTGTATCTAAATGAGAGACAGCCCTGGTTTACCAGATATGCCACACATAATGGGAGTAGGTAAGTAAAACAGTCCAGGTCTGATTAGTTACCTGAAATGATACAGGCATGCACAAAGGTCTAGGTGTTTGTGGGATGGCAAGACATGTCCCGAAGCATTATTTGTCTAGACAATCACTTTTTCCAATCAAGAAAATAAAGGAAAAGTTAGGGAGAATCAAACTAAAGCAGTGTTTCCAAACACCAGCCTCTCTATTTGACTTCCTGCCTTTTTTGGATTAAAAGTGCATTTCATTTGTCCTAAATTCATCTGATTCCCCCATATTTCTCTGAAGTACTCTCAGTCATTCCACTTCATAGCCCTCTGTGCACTCATTTGCTGCTGGCATCAGGTTCACCTTCAATCCTGAGTGACAGATTTGTGAAAGAACCCAATTAGAACCCAGCTAATGAGCCCTCCATGGGCTCCCCTAATAGCCAAATCACTGTTTATTTTCATCTTTTAAATTAAGAAAGAGACTGCAAGTCAAGAAAGGAGTTTAGAATAAAGAAGCACTAATTGAATCAGAAAACACCTGTGCTCCTCATTCTATATTTATTTATGTACTTTAATCCAATGTTGGTTTAAAAGATGCAAAGTGTTTTAAACATGCTAATTATGTGCTATAGGAAAACAGACTCTCGATAAAAACTAAGAATTAGCAGTAGTAAGAAAAAAAATAACAACATCAAGGCACAAAGTAATTTTACAGCCTTTTACCCTGGAGTACTTTTCATATGACAATACCATATGAAATATCCTTTTTAACAATGCTTTTATTCTATTATGATGCTATAGTAAAAGTGAGATATATTCATAGGGTGTTATTTGCAAATATTTACATATTTGAGTGAAAAATATTACCCAATAAATGAAAAACCCTTGATTGTCATTGAAAAATCATAAAGAGTGCATGTCATGTTTCTTCTTCTTCTTCTTTTTTTTTTTTTTTTTTTTTTTTTTTTTTTTTTTTTTTTTTTTTTTTTTTTTTTTTTTTTTACAGTGCCCAAGAAGTAGCTGTTAGGTGTACATTTGATACTAGAATAGCTGGCTGCAGTGACAAGCCACTGGGACTCCAAGATGACAATCATTTTATTTTAATTGTTACTAAATGTGCAAGGATGGCAGGAATCTCTAACAATGTGAATTTTTAATAAACTGTGATTACTGTGTACTACTCTGCCTTTTATCCTCCTCAGAAACATAGACACCAGCTGTCTCCTTTTAATAAGAGCTCTCTTATTATTGTGAAGGAATAATCTGTTATTGATAATGTTCACACTATAATCCAATAGCAGAATCGCTTCCTATATACAAGACCACAAAACTTTTTTGGATTTGACCTAAGTGAACACACAACTATTTCTTTTCAGCTACAATTTCCCCAGTTGAATCTCTCATAGCTATCTGACTTCTAACCACCTGAAACTGTGAAAGATTTATAGCACTGATATCAATCCCTACTTCTCCAAACCCCTTCTACATATGTCTCCTTTCAAAAACTTTGTTTTTTTTTGTTGTTAATGCATTGTGGCTGCCATTTTCAATTCCATCACAGAAGTGCCATTTGATAAGACACTTTGATATGTTTTTCTAGCTTCTTCCTACGTATCCCAATTATGCCATTATAGCATCCTCAGAATGAACCTTGCAGGATAGTTATTCTAGAGATAGATAGTAACAATGTGACCAATTTATATGGCAGTTTCGCACAGTGAAAAGAGCATACCATGTAAAGACAATTAGTTTGAGTTCATAGAGAGCCTGTAATTTATGGGATTTCATTCTGAATAACACCAAAAGTCTGGATCCCATGAGTAGACAGTGCTCAAGGCACACAAAATAGTACACATTTTATAAAAAATATTCAGTATACAGGCTCAGCTTAAAATGATAAATTGTTCTCATTTTACTTATTAGAGCATTGTTCAACAGAATTGACCCAAATGGAAATGACCCTTAATTAAGAAATGGCTGAAGTTGCAGCGTAAAACTTATGCATGTAAATAATGGAGGAAATAGGAGTCAAAGAAATGAAGAAAGGAGGTTGACATGTATCAGAATGGTTTCTTCTATAGCCTCATAAATATTATGGACAAGATACATTATCTGAGGAAAATATTCAAGAATAAGTAAAGTAAGAGACAGAAAGAACATAGAGTCAACTTTTGGTGTCAGAGTGCAGGAAACAAGAGAAAAATATAGTTGTCCCTCTGTATAGAATAGTGAGGTAGGGAGATTCCAGGACCACTTCCACTTACCAAAATTCATGTACCCTCATGGCCCTCAGTCAGCCCTTCTAAACCTCTGGATATGAAACGCCAGCCCTCCACAGGGTTGGGTTTGACAGTCTGGGAACACTGAAGTTTCAATATGCATTTCGTTGGGAATACAGAACCTGCCAAAAAGGAAGGTTAATTATACTTATTGGGAAAAAAAATTGCCATATAAATGGACTGTGCAGTTCAAAATCATGTTGTTCAAGAGTCAACTGTAAAATAACTATAAAGTTAAAAGTCATGTTAGAAACAATAAAATTGCTGTTCGCAATGGCCCATGCCTATAATTCCAGCACTTTGGGAGGAATTTTTTTTTTTTTCTTTTCGAAAATGAACTTTAGTTTTTTAACCTGTCACATGACAATAGAAGTCATACAGTTAATTAGCATGTGAGTAACAAACAGAACTAAAAACTAGTTTTTCTGAACTTAATCTTATATTTCAGGTGCAAAGCTGTTGGAAAATTTAAGACAGAGTAGCATAGTTTGACATTGGTGTTTTTGGAGCTTTTATGATCACAGTTTTTTTGTTTTTTTGTTTTGATGTGGGGTCTTGCTCTGTCACCCAGGCTGAAGTGCAGTGGTGCAGCTTTGACCCCTCAGGCTCAAGTGATCCTCCCACACCAGTTCTTCAAGCATTTGGTAACACAAGCACACACTGCCATGCTCAGCCAATCTCTACATTTTCTGTAGAGAAAGGGTCTCACCATGTTGTCCCTGCCGTTCTTGAACACCTGAGATCAAGTGACTGCCCTGCCTTGGCCTCCCAAAATGCTAAGACCACGAAAGTGAGCCGCCACACCTGGCCCACAGATTTGTTTTGAATGCAGTACTCACAGACAGTACTTCAGCAAAGTGCTTAAGAGTATAAGTCAAACCAGTTAAACAGGTTTAGCTCATTGTATTATATATTAATGGGTAGTATAATAAGCTGTGTATAAAATAAAAAATACTGGTAAATGTTTCCAATATTTCAAATGCCATACACACACACACACACACACACACACACTCATATACACATAAGATATATTTTATATCATAAGAACAGGTTTCCACCTGGAAATAAAAACAATTTAGTTTCTACTTGAAACCCCATATACAACTGATTGTGCTATAACTTTTCCTAATTTCGTGGTGATCATGGGTAGGACAGATAATCTTGCTAAGCCTCAGTTCCTCATCTGCCCTGGGCAATGGCACAGATCATCGGATCTGGAGTTAAAATATTTATGTAAACAACTTAGTCTACAAGTGGTAAAGATAATTTAGTTTAAATATTTCTGCTTATAGTGAACAATAAAGTAGAAGGACCCGGATTATTTCTCCCAACAAAGAAATTCTGTCAAAATAAAAATCTCGGGAAAATAAAGGGAATGTTATGTTCTGTGCAATATGCTCAACTTTATCAGAAGCTTTTTACCTCATAGATAATATATCACTATTCTCTTTGAAGGCTTCTTTTCCCCCTAGGGAGTTCCACTCTTCAAAATTTAGCATCCTGAGCTTCTCTTTTTTTTCACACCAAACATCAAGAATATTCTAACAATCTGCCCTTATATGGTAATATCAAAAGAAATAAGAAATCTTATTTTTTTGTTGTTAGATAAAGTTACTCAAAGGGGAGGACCTAAGTGAGAATCCATGCCATCAGAGACACCTTGGTAACCCTAAAATGATAAATTTAATTGCCTATTAAAGAAGGGGACTCCAACCTCTCTATACTCTTTCATTTCCTCTGCTCCATATCTTATAACTATTTTTTACATTCCCAGCCCTAATTGCCACTCCAATCTTAGACCTCAGACCAATCTCATTTAAGTTATTCCTAGGGCAGAAAATATTGAAAAGGATCTTACCTCCCCTGCCTCAAGTAAATAATCATAGAAAGAGTGCAAAAAGCAACCATTTATTGAATGACTACTGTGCGATGGTCACTTTGCTTACCTGATCCCCGGAAGGTAGATTCAGTAACCATTTAGCTAATGACACAACTGATAATTAGGGAGGATAAACAGCTTGTCAAGCAGTTGTCACTGCAGGTCAGCAGAGCAGGGGTTCAAACTTTCATCCACCTGCTTCTGAAGACTGCGTTCTTCCATTCTACTTATTACAAGTTAAATGTGATGTCTATTTCATTATTTACTAGCCGTGTGAACTCCAAAATAATGCAGACTTGCTGAGTCTCATTTTCTTCGTTTGTATAGCAGACCCTGTAATACCTATACCATAGATAGATTTTATTATGTAATCAAATACATATAATATTTATGCAGTTTCTGGTGCATATTAACTTCGTAATAAGTGTTCACTATTTTTCTTTATTATTATGGCTCTCTTTATAGGTTTATCTGAAAATTTAATGAATGTAATGTGCCAGCCAGAAAATGGTATTCAATATATATCTTTTCTTTATGCTTACAATGCCTGCAAACATGCACAAGGTTGGCACCTGTTCACACAGTGATATTTGGCTACTCAGCTTTTCCTCCACAGCCAGAGTTTATAGCTGTGGCAGTTTGCTAAGTGTCTGGCTAGCTCTAAGTAACGGATCCCATACCAGGAATAGCTTTCTTGTCCTAAAGCCACATGCTATAAATGACAGAACATTGCACCTCACATGCTAGCCTCCAGGTGTGTTCTAGACAAATACAGGCTAGAGAATTATCTGGCCTTGAGAAATTAACCAAGGAAAAGGAAAAAAAATGTTCAATGTTCTCTCGAGTTGACTGTCAAAGTAGAATGACATTTTCTATTCTGTTGCTCCAAAACACAGTTTAGAGAAGAAACTCATCCAGTCCCAGCTCTGTGAAAAATCCCACGTTAACTTCCTTTGATAATGCCCACATCTGTTAGCATCGTTAGAGACAAAGTTGAATGCTACTTGGAATCAGTGTTGAGCAAATGTTTGGATGAGACATGCAATCCGCACGGATTTGTTGCTGATTTATCTTTGCCAATCTTTACTAGTTTTAGCTCAGCAAACAAGGATACAGTATCTGAGTTGGCGGCCAGGAAATTCCCAGGAAAGTTCTTGTGTCCCAGCTGCCCTTCTGAAGGTTTGGCGAGTTGGAGATGACTGGCAATAATCCTGCCTAGCAGAGCCCAGCTGTGTTGGGTATGTAGCTAGACTACAGATGAAGAGATTCAGGCTGTAAGAGCTGAGGCTCCAAACCCTCCCTGCTGGAGGTCAGAAGGAGAAGAGGAGTTGACCCCTGCCAGCTACTGAGTAGTATGGGCACTGAGAGTTGGATTCAAGCTCCCTGTGTATGTATCACAGAAAAAGAGGGAATTTATGGTTTTTCCCTAGTTCAAAATGCCTTTATTTCTATAGGCAAGGGAGAGGAGAGGAAAAATGGCTGGTTGATGGCAAAAATGAGAAGCTTATCTTAGCTTGTTTACCCAGTTGTTGCAGAGGAGATTATTTCATTGGTATTATGTAGTATACTTTAGCTAACTTCTTAGTGGTTCACAAATTTAGAATTCTAAA
This sequence comes from Cebus imitator, assembly GCF_001604975.1. Classification (NCBI taxonomy): domain Eukaryota; kingdom Metazoa; phylum Chordata; class Mammalia; order Primates; family Cebidae; genus Cebus; species Cebus imitator. The sequence goes on from NW_016107316.1 coordinate 5,818,562, forward strand.
ATAATCAAAGGAAATATTTTAAAGAAATAGATGAAGTGAAAGCGCACTATACTGACTAATATGTATATTTTGTTTTTCCTCTTTAGAAAGCAGGCTTATACCCAAACTGTACTTGAGAGCAAGGTATCATAATAAAAACAATTTTGGTATAAGACAGACAGGTATTTACACTTTAATTTGGTCAATGAGCTTAGCCTTTCTTGGCATTAGTTTTATCAATAGTAAAATTAAAATGCTAAAAATAGAATTGTAAAGTTTATATTAAATCAAAGTAAATACTAAATCATTATTAACTATAATCATAATGAAATTATAATAATTAATTTAATCCATTAAATTCCAATAAATAAATAAATTATGATTTAATGAATTGATTAAATTTTATTTAAATAATTTAATAATCATAATTGAATATTAAATTAATATAAACTATATAAAGCATTATCATAAGGTTTACATTAAATACAAATTTAAAAACATCATACCTATGTAGACTGAAAATTTGTGTTCCTTCAAAATTCGTATGTTGAAATTTCATCCCCAATGTGATGATATTTGTAGCCAAGGTCCTTGGGAAATAATTAGGTTATGAGTGTGGAACCCTCTTGAATGGAATTAGTGACCTTATAAGAAGAGGCCAAAGAGCTATCTTGCTCTTTCAATAAATAAGGAGACAATCAGAAGTCAGCAGCCTGTTATCTGGAAAAGAGCCCTACCTAGGACCCTACCATCATGGTACTCTGATCTCAGACTTCCAGCCTCCGGAACTATGAAAAGTAAATATTTGTTGTTTAAGTCACCCAATCTGAAGGAATTTGTTATAACAGCCTATGTTAGTCCATTTTCACACAACTCCTAATTACACAGTAAGAACTCCTAATTACCCAGTGTCTGGGAAATTTATGAAGAACAGAGGTTTAATTAACTGACAGTTCTGCAGGCTTAACAGGAGAATCCTCAGGAAACTTATAATTGTGGCAGAAGGCAAAAGGGAAGCAAGCATGTCTTATCATGGTGAAGCGGGAAAGACAGGGAGAGAGGGGGAAGTGCCACACACTTGTAAACCATCAGATCATGAGAACTCACTCACTATCATGAGAACAGCAAGGGGGAAGTCTGTCCCCATGATTCAGTCACCTCCCATGAGGCCCCTCCTCCAACACGTGGGGATGACATTTTGAGATAAGATTTGGTTGAGGACGCAGAGCCAAACCATATCATATAACAGCTCAACTGACTAAGACATTATCTAACATTCATTTTAAACATAATGTGAAAAAAATGAGATAAATGTGTTAATCTATTTTGCATTGTCATAATGGAACATCTGAGACTGGATAATTTATAAAGAAAAGAGGTTTATTTTGGCTCATCGTTCTGCAGGCTGTATAGGAAGCATAGTGCTGCCATCTGCTTGGCTTCTGGTGAGTTCTCAGGATGGCAGACTCATGACAGAAGGCAGCAGGGGAGAAGGCATGTCACATGGGGAGAGAGGGAGCAAAAGACTAGGCAGGGCAGCAGGAGAGGGAGATCCCAGCTCTCATGAAAACTAACAGTGTAAGAACTCACTTGTTACAATGGGGAGGGCACCAAGCCATTTATGAGGGATCTGCTCCTGTGACCCAAACACCTCCCACCAGGTTCTTGTTCCAACATTTGGTATCACATTGCAGCATAAGATTTGGAGGGGATAAAACATCCAAATCATATTAATAAATGTGATTTTCTACAACAATAATTTTATTTTAAGTCACTGCTGCTGTTATTGCTCTGTTATTGTCATCGTGTAATAAGAGAACAAAAGGCTGTCATTTGCTAAAGAGATATATCAATAAGGAGCTGAAAATAAAATAAGAACAGAGCTTTATGTCTCTGACATCACATCAGGAATCTATCCATCTCTACACTGGGGTAGCCCTCCCCCAAAACAAATACTATATAAAGTGTGTGTCTGTATATACACACACAAATATTCATATATATATAATATATATATATAAATATTATAAATGTTATATGTATATAAAACCTACAGATATATATATACTCATGTAAAAGCTGAGATCAGGGATTCAAAAACCCATCGGGCTACCTTGAGTCATTTTGACACACTTGGCTGTCACTCTTACATACCAAAAAGATGTGAAGATGGTCTGAATAGTCTAACACACAGCCTTAGTCTGCTCTTTCTTAATTTCTTTCTCTCTTCCTAACCCTCCACCCCCTCTTTGAACTTGGAGAGTTAAGAAAATCTTTGGAAATGTATAACAAATAAGACATTACAAAGGTGAAGAGTTTTTTGCTAACTTTTCAGCTCACCTTTCTGTACTAGTATGCTGTCTGATTATACCATCTTCTGCTTCTGCAGCATTGACATAAATAAATCCATGAGAGTTAAGAAGAGATCCATCCACAGATTGGAGCCTCTTCTGGATAATTTATAGAAGTGTTTATCTGTCAGCATTCACCTCATAGAGTGAGCTTCATGATTCTGTAAGCTCAGAACAGAGATTCAAGTCTGGGGCTTATGGAAGATGTGGCTGTGCTGACAGGCTTAGCTGTGTTCTGTGGTGATATTGGATTTCTACAGCCCAAGGCGATGCTGAGAAGGTGGGGTAGAACTGACAGACACTCAGCTCAGCTCAGTGTTGCCCACAGAGGACAGCAAATTGAGGCATTTAAGTAGATTTTCGTCTTTTCCAAAGAGGGGGGCTGTGTTCATGATGGCTGGGCTCAGAGGGAAGGGAGCAGTATTGCAGGTGAATTCAATCTTGTCATTTGGTTCTAGAAAAGCCCTGGTGCCCATTACAGAGGAACTCTGCCTCTCACACTTTCTACTGTAGTTCCCAATAATGAAAAGAATGTGTGTGGGACCTTTGGTAATACTATTTCCTACAAGATGTCCCTTAAAAGTTGTTTTGGAAAAGCATTCTGTATGGGGAAGGAACAGGGAAAAATGAAGTAAGCACAAACACACACACACACACACACACACACACACACACACACACATCTCTTAAGATCTCAAGACTCTGGCCACACAGCTCTAAGAGGCCACATGAACTCTCATGAAGGTCTGAGTTTTGATTAAAGATCAGCTCCATGGTAGTCACCGTGACCTACCTGCCTTTGAGGTCCATGTGTCTGTATGAGCTCCCTTGCACAGAGCTTGGCTTATGGTAATAATAAAATGAAAGTTTGTTTAATTGTTATGAAGTGTCATTGTAATGTTGACAACCTGATAATATCTATTTTACATATTCCAATCTTAGGTTGTGGATAGACAAAGAATTGGATAGCCAAAAACTAACTAGACAAAGAATTAAACAAAGAATTCCTATCCCAGGTTGTGGATAGACAAAGAATTAGCTGCTGTTATTACTTGTTCACAAATCCATTCAATAACACTATAAATATTTCCGAATCTGAAAAGAGTTAGAGGTGTCACTTAATGAATAGAGGAGATTTTTAGATAAGTGAAAAAGAACTAGAAAAGAATTGCTGTTTTTATTCTCTGGCTGGTCATTGCCCTAGACTAGCCATTTATAGACCATAGTCCATTTAAATTTCACAATAGCTCAGCAAGCCACGGGTTACCATCCTAGCGGAGGCAAAACGTAACATGCACCTTTGCACAGTTTGTTATGCATTACTTGTTGTGCATTATTGAATATGCATTAATTTAAAATATCATTCTTATTTTTATACATTTGGCAATGGAGAGGAGTTGATTAGTAGATAAGACATTCTTAGAAAGTATATTCTGCCTTCCTTTGAAATTAATAATGAGGTAGAATTTTGACTAAATACAATTTTAAACTGTCCTGAATTCAAACCCTCTCATAAGTCTTCTGAATAGAAATGTAGAATCTTAACATGACTATAAGGCAGAAAAACAAGAATTTTTAAAGATCACCTCAAATGAGAGTCTAGGTTTTTTAAATTAACTATATCTATTATTACCACAAATAAAGCTAGCTTATATAAAACACATAACAAAATATTTCTGGTGAGTTGGGGGTTAAAATTTCTTATCTGCCAATCAAAACACATTTGAGATTAATTGTTTAGACTCAGTTGGGAGAAATAGATTCAATCTATTGTACAATTCTATACATGAAGAACAACGCCAAGAGCAACAAGTTAAATCCACAATGAGCTAGCTCCCTAGGCAGAATAAAACACCAAATTATGTTTCAACCGTCAGAGGAAAGAATGTTATACTGTGATTAAATATCTTAGAAGCAAAGATATTTAACCATCTTTACCACTATCTTGCAGCATGACATTGGCCCAGCCATCTTTGCTCTCTGAGTCCCTGGTCTCTTTTCCACAGAATCTTCTGTATCAGTTCTGAGGTCTCTTTGAGCTTAAGCTCTACATAAGTTTCTGCTTGGCCTAGAGTAGGCATTTTTAAGTTCAGTTGTCTTAAACAATCTGGAGGTGGGACATAATTCAGGAAACCCTATCTCCTCCAAGGCATTCCATTCATTTAGAGTGGGCGATTACTGCAGTTTCAGGCTGGGTAGCCTAATATGGATGGTAACATTCATGCCCTGTGGTCTTGGTAAGTCAGCTGAGCCTATGGCTTGGAGGCCTTGAGTGGTGGCGAAGGACGAGTTGTGCAGGTAAATAAGATTGTGACTCTAACTGAACCAAAAGCGTTTTCTAACTAGACATGAGTTCACAGGCATGCAAAGTCAAGTCAGCTAAAGCATGGCAAAAGAGCAAAACATCAAGACATCTGGCTTCTTTGTACAACAGCGACTCATAAAAGCTTCCAGGTCTTGGACAACAAAATCACTTTCCTCAACCTCAGTTTTCTCACATACAAAATGAAGGTAATGATAATGGGGTATTTGGTTGTTTGTAGAGATCAAATTATCTGTTATGGCAAAAATATCTGCTCTTGTTTCAGACATTACTAAGTACTCAATAAACACTCATGGTGAATATAAAATTGAGAGATGATGCAATGAGAGGTGAAAGGAATATGTTGTATATTCATGATTGGGCAACTAGAATGGTGAGGCCTTGTGGGAAAATTGAAAGAATTTAAAATTAAAAATTTCATAAGGCTGAGAATAATTATCATATATTACTTTATAAATCAGAATACGAAACTATGTGGAGAAGCTAAACACAAATTGTGCTCCATATGAACAATGACTTTATAAACAAGAAATATATCCTGAAATAATATACTAGAGAATGACAACCAGAAATTAAAACCACCTTTCTCTAAGTGTAATTACAGATAAACTTAAACATCCTTCCTAATATTTTGTGTGGCTTACAAATGTCTAAAGTAAGTAATTTCTAATTTTATAATTAGAAAACAGAGTAACATTGTATGTTCAAAACTGCTATAAAAATAGATTTTTAACATTCCCACAAAATAAAACAGTAAGTTGGTGAAGTGATGGATATGTTAATTCACTTCTATGTTTTCTACAATGCATACATGGATCAAAACCACATTTTATCCCACAATTACATATAATTATTATTTGTCAACTGAAAATAAATCTATTGAAAAAAATACATTGAAAAGACAGAGATGTGGAGTAATAAAAAACTAAGGGAGGACAGACAGAGCAGCTACTGAGTTTCAAACAAATAAATAACATTTCAACATTTCAAACAGATAATACTGAAAAGAGGATAGTATACATTTTTGATATTAAATCTTAAAAATAATCAGCATGTGCATTTAAATAAGTGATCATGTATTTCCCCAGGTCATTAATTGGCAAAATGTTTTGTGAAATAGTCAAGGTGCTACTTTCACTTTTGATCTGAGAAAAGACACCATACATAATTAACAGTACTGAGAGGTGGGCGAAAGTAGCACACACCAATGTTACTCTCATAGCCTCTTTTATCCCTTTGCTGCTACAATCACCCCTGCTCCCCCCTCTTCCTTGAATCCTAAATCAAGGATCCCTTATTTCCAAAATTCATTTAACCTCCTTCTTACCCTTTCACATAAAGGTAGGAGTTCAGAGCTTAATATCATATTCCTTGGGTAAGGACAGTTCAGTTTTCAATTCACTGTAATGTTATAGGCTGAGTTGTACCACTCCCAAATTCATAAGCTGACGTCCTACCCCTAGTACCTCAGGATTTGACTGTGTTTGGAGACAGATCCCTTAAAGAGGTGATTAAGATAAACTGAGGTTTTTAGGGAAAGCTCAAATCCAACCTGATATCCTTAGAGATTAGGACATATGAAGAGACAGCACAGATGCTCACAAAGAGGAAAGATGGTGTGAGGACACAGTGAGAAAGCAGCCTTCTGCAAATCCAGGAGAGAGGCCTCAGAGGACACTGAGACACTGTGAGCCTGCTGTGTGAACAACCTACTCTGTGCCATTGTCTTAAGGCAGCCCTAGCATGCCAAGACAAGTTACTATAAATCACTGATATTAGAGTCCTTTGTATGTAAAGTTTGTAGAGGTAGTGTATTAATCCATTTTCATGCTGCTGATAAAGACATACCAGAGACTGGGTAATTTACAAAAGAAAGAAGTTGAATGGACTTACAGTTCCACATGGCTGGGGAGGCCTAACAATCATGGCTGAAGGTGAAAGGCATGACTCGCACAATGACAGACAAGAGAAGAGAGCTTGTGCAGGGAAACAAAACCGTCAGATCTCATGAGACCCATTCACTGTCAGAAGAACAGCACAGGAAAGACCCACCCCCATGATTCAATCATCTCCCACCAGGTCCCTCCCATAACACGTGGGAACTATGGGAGCTACATGATAAGGTTTGAGTGGGGACAAAAGCCAAATCATATCAGGTAGGGGAGGGCAATGGGTGCTAGGAGGAGGAGTGTCATGGCAGAGGAATGAAGACGAGAAGGAAAAACAGAGGGCATTGAATGCCAGTGGAGCTCTTCTAGCATTAGCTGAGCATGGATTCTGAGGCACTCCTGACATCATGCTGCAGAGGAAGAATAATGCTAGTCTCTGTTCCTAGGAAAAAACGGGTATCACAAAGGAAAAGTCATGCAAGACAATTAATAGATTTCAAAAGAAATAACAATACATCCATCAGTGTAGCAAATGTGTAATAGAGTTTTAAGCAGCAAAAAATCAATATTCCCAAAATTTTTCTCAAGCTCCAGACTTAACAGAAATGTGCCCCATTTCCTCACGGCACTGCTGCATGACTGGATTCAAAAAGTTCTATCCTTACATGAAACAATTGTATTTTAGCAGGAGTTAATGAAGCTTCAATCAGTACTGACAATAATACGGCTAATTCTAGATAGATGGATTAGTTCAAAAGAGTGACAAACTCCTGGTACTGCTAGTACCAATGTGTTTATACAACTCTATACCTTATTTAATTATAAGGCTAAGCCTTATTAAATCTAGAATCACCTAAAACATGTAAAACCATATTGAAATTTATTTTAAAAGATTGTACATAGACTGGAAACCTATGTATTAAGTAATCATTTAGTAGAAACCCATGTTTTAAGCCATAAATAAAATACATCAGAATAAGAAGAAATACAATAAAACAGAAAAAAAAAAAGAAAGGGAAAGAGGAAGAAAGGAGATAAGAAAGAAGGAGGGAAGGAAGAAAGGAAGGAAGGAAATAAGCAAGGAAGGAAGGAATTGAGAGAGAAGTAAAGAAAAGAAAGAAAAAAGGAAAGAGAAAGAAAAAGGAAAGGAAAAGAAAGAAAAGAAAGAAAAAAAGAAAGAAAAAGAAAGGAAAGAAAAGTTAATAAACAAGTCCAAAAAGTAGAAAGGAAGGGAAAATAGGAAAAGAGGTCCGTGGAAAATAAAGTAACAAGTTACCTATTCAGTACTTAACTTACTTGACAATTGCATTCTATTAATCATATCTTGTTGTGTAACAAACTGCCCCAAAACTCAATGTCCTAAAATATCAAGTTGCTATTTTCTTTTTTATTCGTGGATCTGTAAGTCATTAAGGACAGCGCTGATTTAGACTGTAGGTCAGCAAGACTTGCAGCAGAGTAGAGCTCAAGGTCATTTATTGCAGGCTTGGCTAAAAGATCAACAGCTGCTCGAGGCATGTTTTTTTGTGACAAATCATGAAAGCACAAAAGTCAAGCCAAATAGTGCAAGCACATTTAATGCTTCTGCTCACGTCACATTTGCCAAAATCCCGCTGACTAGAACAAGTCACATGGAAAAGCCCAACCTTAATGAGTTTGGGAAGTATTCTCTACCCACAGTGGGAGAGGCAGCAGGGTGGCAGCAGTGGTAGGTGGTTTAGAAGAATTTAAACCACTACAATGAGCACTGCTTCCCTCCAGAAATAGGCAGAAATTAGGATCTTACTAAGGGATATGCTAAGCAGCAAAAAAAATCTTCCAAGAAGTCTATGTTACACTTTACTTAACTGTGAAAAATTTAGAAATATACTCAGAAACTATTTTCTCTCTCTTTGTACATTTCTTTATGAGCTGATCTCTAAAGCCTTGCAGATTATAAGCAGGAATTCACAAATAAGAAATAGGCATGCTCTAAGAAAATAAACTAGAAGCCAAAGAAATGATTGACCCTTACTCCCATACTCTTCTTAGAACATCCTGACACCTTCATACAAACACAAATGGCCAAAATAAGTATGGGCATAACTTGCTTTATTGTGCTTCACTTTATTGTTACTTGCAGATATTGCATTTTTTACAAATTGAAGGATTGTGGTAACCCTTCATTGAACAAGTCTATGAGCACCATTTTTCCAACATCATGTGCTTATTTCCAGTCTATGTGCCACACTTTGGTAATTCTCACAGTATTTCTAACTTTTATTATTATCAGATGTCTTATGATGATCTGTGATCAGTGATTACTGATCAATGTTACTATTGTAATTGTTTTGGGGCAGTGCGAATCAAGCCCATATAAGATGGCAAACATAATTGAAAAATATTACGTGTTCTGACTTCTCCGCTGACTGGCCATCCCCCATATCTCTTTCCCTCTCTTTGGGGCTCCCTATTCTGAGACATATCAATAATATAGGCCAATTAATAACCTTATAATAGCCTTTAAGTGTTCACATGAAAGAGTTATGCTTATTTCACTTTAAATCAAAAGTCAGAAATGGTCAAGTTTAGTGAGGAAGGTATTTCAAAAGGTGAGAGAGGCCAAAATGTAGGCCTTTTGCACCAGTTAGCCAAGTTGTCAAATGCAAAGGAAAAGTTTCTGACGGAAAGTGAAAGTACTGCTCCGGTGAACACAGGAATGATAAGAGAGCAAAACAGTCTTATTGCTCATATAGCAAAAGTTTTATTGGTCTGGATAGAAGGTTAAACCAACTGCGATACTCCTGTAAGTCAAAACCTAATCTAGTGCAAGGCTGTCAACATCAAGGCAAGACCCTTCACCAGGAAAAAGACTATAATTCTGAAGGTGCAAATGATCATTGCAATTTTTTTTAGAAATAATGTATTTTTAATTAAGGTATGTATATATTTTTAAGGCATAATGCTATTGCATACTAAAAAGACAACAGTAGAGTGTAAATATAACTTTTATATGCACTGGGAAACCAAAAATTTGTGTGACTCAGTTTATTGTGATACTTGCTGCATTGTGGTTGTCTAGAACTAAACCCACAGTATCTCTGAGGTATGTCTATACCTGGAAATAAACTCACTGTCACACAAAAGTCTTATTTTCTTAGTAAGACCATAAACTATAGACTCAATATAACTTTGACTTAATGTCTTCTCTGTCACAAATTTTAAACCCTACTCTATGCAATGCAATTATGTGAAAAAAGGAAATTCTCATGCAAATGCATCCTCTTCACTGAATGCCTCATGCACCCTCCTTGCTCACACCCTTCTTTTCCCCAAGATGATAACTTAATGTGCATCCTTCACAGGAGGCTGTCAGGCTGCACATTCTTATACACTTCATTCTCTTCTCCTTTTTTCACCACTTGCCTTTAAAAATGTTGTCTTCTAACTTCAAAAGAAAAAGTAATCCTTTGAAATGCATGCCCTTGCCCTCTTTGCTTCTTCTTGTTCCAGGATCACTACTTTGCAATAAACTCCTCTGAACTGACTGCCAACTAAGACATGTGGACCATTTGTTCTGTTTTCCTGCCATCCTTCAGAACTGATTCACTGATAAAATACATATGTATTCATCCAACACAGTGGTTTTCAAAGAAAAAAAAGTAAAAAAATAAAAATAAAATACATATGTGGCTCACGCCTGTAATCCCAGCACTTTGGGAGGCCGAGGTGGGTGGATCATGAGGTTAAGATATCGAGACCATCCTGGTCAACAAGGTGAAACCCCGCCTCTACTAAAAATACAAAAAATTAGCTGGGCATGGTGGCGCGTGCCTGTAATCCCAACTACTCGGGAGGCTGAGGCAGAAGAATTGCCTGAACCCAGGAGGAGGAGGTTGCGGTGAGCTGAGATCGCGCCATTGCACTCCAGCCTGGGTAACATGAGTGAAACTCCGTCTCAAAAAAAAAAAAAAATATATTTACAAAGAAATTAAACATTTCAAACTTTCCAGGTTCTCATCAAATTATTACCTTTTTTTCCTGCTTTTTGATTTGCATATTAATTACTGTTTTGTCCCTAGTAAACATCTCGCTTCTTCCTTCCTTCTGTGGATTACTTCCATGTCTTCTTACTTTAACCATATAGATAATCTCATTTCCATGAACTTCCTCTCTCTCCAACAAACTCAAAGGCATAATCCAATTTCAGAATAAGTGCAAACATCTCTTTTCTCTACACCTTTTACATCTTTATCTAAGTTATAAAAACTTCTGAAAAAATCAGAAGTTAGTGCCATTACAGCTAGTGCTCGACTTACGACCACAATTGGTTCCGACAGACCAGTCGTAACACGATTTGGTCGTAAGTTGAGTAGGCTATATGTACAGTACTGTGAAATGATGTTATAAAAATCTTTAAGTCATATTTTATCATAATTTTCTTTCATTATTGTTATATATCATAATTTTCTTTGTTCATTTTATGCCATTTGTATCATCTCTACACCATTTTGTTTCTTATTTTTACATTCGTCAGGTTTAAGTAAAGCACTGTATTACCAGTACAACTGGTTTAATATTTGCAAAACATACAAAATTACAAAATACAGGTGCATACAAAAATACAAAATACAGGTGTAAAAAATACCATAGGAAACATTTTCCCAATTGCAAAACATATCAAAATATATAAACATGCACGTAACATTTTATTGGCCACTGGTGCTTGGCTGCGGATCATTGATGTCGTCATCTGAGGCAGCAGTTGGGGTTACCGGAGTTGGTTTTTTCATAAACTTGGTGAGCTTTGTCTGAATTGTATGTTTCTTTTTTTCTTCATAAATTTCAGGATATGGATGAAACACATCGTGCGCCATCCGTTCAATCCTTGCGAATTGTTCAATGTTTGGGTCCATTGCTTCGAAATGTATAAGAAGTTTATTGGGAGGGGTTTGATGAAAAATATCCGAGATACAAAACACAAATTGCTGTGCCAAGTCTGGGATGACAGTTGAAATGGCGCACGTGGAGATGGTAGTGCTGCCGGAAGCTGGTCCGCACTGTCATACGCCCAGCTGGGCAACGTTTGCGCTGCCAGATGAGGAGCAGTCGTGGCTAGCGATTGTGGTCGTAAAGTTGAATGGTCGTAAGTTGCATAGGTCGTAAGTTGATCAATACCTGTATAGATTCATGGTAGAAAAATATTAGAAAGGCTCTTAGTGTTGCAGTATGGATTGATTGTAATGCTTCCTGCTCTCTACCAACCTCTGGGGACAGAGGCTGCTGTGTCTCCTGAAGCCTTGGCAGCACAGTCCCTTAAGGCATCTCAGCAGATCAGTCTCAGTGAATAACAAGTGAAAACAGTATCACACTAAAGAAAGCCAATAGCCAAGAGATAGGAAGGAAGGCTGCAATACTCAGAACTAGTGCTGTAATAAGAGCAATTGGGAAAATTTAACAAGTGTACATACCAAATAAAGCACCTTTATCACAAAACAAATACAATTTCCTAATATAAAGTAAATAGACACATTGAAGGAGAGTATGGTTGGTCACTTGAAGAGATTTGAATTAATGGACTTGGTTATGAAACAAAAGAAGTAGCTAAAATGGGAAAGTAAAATGCAATGAAATGAAGAATAAAATGATATATTTGTAGCATAGATTCAGTAGACCTAACATAAATACTAGTAGCATACAAAATTGACATTTAAACTTATGGGAGAAATATAGTAAATAATAATGTAACTTAATTAATTTTTCCTAAGACATGAAACAGGATACTGAGAGATCCCATTAAGTCTACAGAGGATTGCTAAAAAAGAGCAAATATCTAGACTTACACTGGTAAAATTCCTGAATTACAACAAAGAATACAATTCTAAGATCTTTAAAACAATTAAAAAATTACCAAAAAACAAAAACAAAAACAAAAAATCTGACCAGTGTTTTCATTTCTTATGAACTTATAGAAATCAAAATAGAAAATACTAGATTTTGAAGGAAATGGCTTCAAACAGGGTCTTAAACCCAGTCAAGATAACATTAACCTGTATTAGTGGACCAAAAAAAGTGACTGTGTAAAAGATTGTTAGAATATATTATCCACAACATGATTTTAAGAAAAAAAAAATCTTCATAAGGCTCTAGCCAGAAAACAAGTGAATCAGGATTCATGGTAATAGAAAAAGAGGAGACAAAACATTCATGAACAATAAATTTAGCAAAACATATGTATGCATGTGTTTGTGTATTATATATAATATGTACTGTATGTACACAGGTGTACATACATGTATACAAACATATATACAAAATATTAATAGACGATTTTATATACCGCTAAATAATTGCTATACAATTGATACATTTATTAGGAGATATTTATATTTTAAGTTCAGTAGCAGGAATTTTGTAAAACTTTTGTGAAACTATCCTCATCACTTAGTACATTACTTGGCACATGATAGGTGCTCAATAAAAACTGTGGATTAATTCTGTTAGTAGTCTGGTTCATCTCAGCAAAACCAAAATATATGACGATTGTTCACTCTGCCCTGCTTACTAAGGTTTCATTCTGTTCAGAATGTAGTTCTCTTAATAATATAAGGGATGATTCATCTGGAAGATAAGACTGTTACAAATGTTTATGTGTGTCTAATGACAGAGTTCCCAAATATATAAAGCAAAAATTGACTGTTTTATAAAGTGAAGTAAAAAATTCCACAATCAGAAAGAGATTTTAATACTTATATCTAAGCAATTGTTCAAACAACTAGATTTAAAAAAATAAAAACAGATGGTATCTCAATGTAGTTTTGATTTGCATTTCTCTGATGACCAGTGATGATGAGCATTTTTTTCATATGTTT